>NC_057804.1:575604800-575963003 GCF_018294505.1 Triticum aestivum | reverse complement strand
CGCTTCTGCGCGCCGCCTCGCGTGGTCGGCCCGCCGGACGGGCCGGCGCCTTGGGAGTCGGTCGCCGGCTGGCGGCGCGGAAAGGGATCGGCCTCGTCATCGTCGGGCCAGTCGTCAAAGCCGGCGGTGAAGCCGGAGCCGCCTGTCTCGCCGCCTCCCCCAACGGCGTCGTCGTCCAGGGCGGCCGCCCCCAAGTCGGGGTCATCAAGGTTGTCCGCCTCGCGGTCGGGGGCGAACTCGCGCTCCGGCCCCACGGTCCCGGCCAAAGGATGAAGAAGGGGGTTCGGTTTGAAGATAGGCCGACTGGTCAAGAGCCGACCAGAAAGAACTCTTCAACAAGAAAGGAAGAAATGAAAGAAAGGCTTACCACGGGCGGGGGGTTGGCACGAGAGTATGGTTCCTTGCCATACTGCCACTCCTCGGTGAGCTTGCAGTTGGCGATGTGGTTCACCAGGTAAGATACCTCATCCTGAGGCATCTCTCTGGTGCTGAGCCGGCTGGGATCGAAGCGGCCACTCATCTGACAGATCAGATGAGGGTGGCCTTGAAGCGGAAGTATTCGGCGCTCGACGAAGGCGACAATCAAGTCAGGCCCAGTTAGGTGCTCCGACTGGATCAACACCCGAAGCCGGGCGACGGCACCGGCTCCAGCCGGCGTCAGCGACCTGGCCCGGAAGGACCATGAAGGCTGCCTCCCAGGCGGCGGGCCGGCTACGTAACCCAGCAAGTTGACGTAGTCGCCGTTCGGGGCGACGTTCTTCACGTAAAAGTAAGACTGTTGCCAGAGCTTCACCGACTGGATCAGCGCGATAGTAGGGAACGGGTTGTCGGCGGTGGACCTCCTCATGGCGATGAAGGCACCGCACGGAGCCGGCATGCCAGCAACGACTGTGTCGAGCTTGGGTTGAAAGAACTCCCCCCAGAGCTCGATGGTGGGGAGGACGCCAAGGAAACCTTCGCACAAGGTGACGAAGGCTGACAGCAGCACCACCGTGTTGGGGGTGAGGTGGTGCGGCTGGAGATGATAGAAGTCGAGAAACACGCAGAAGAAGCCGCTTACGGGGAGACCGACGCCGCGCAGGCAATGTGAATAGAAGATCACTCGCTCGCCTTCCTCTGGCGCCGGCGAAACCTCCCTCGCTAGCGTGAGGCGGACCAGCACAAGATCTTCGCCCGGCAGCTGCTGCGTCTTGCGGAGAAAATCAATGTGGTCGTCGCGGACGGTGGAGCCGTCCCAGAAGCTCGACGTCGGAGCCATGGTGGTGAACGCGACGGTGGAAAGCGCCCGGCGCGAAGGCAGCGAGCTTGTGGCGTACTGGAAAGAAGAGAGAGTGGCGGAGCAGAAGCACGGCGAAGCGCTACCGCAAAGAAGAAGAAGAGGGAGGAGGCAGAGTGAGGGCGAGCGTGCGAACGACTACCGCTCCCCCTCCCCGCCCCTACTTATAGCCCCGTGCGGCGAAGCCGAGGAGGCGAGGCGCAAGGGGGCGTGGGATTAACTGCGCCCACTCCCCCACGACCCGTGATTATCGTGCCTTTATGGAGAGTGGGAACCGCCACCGAAAGACATGCGGCCGGTTCGGGCCGCAGAAGATCCGCGCACGGGCCGAGGCGCGGAAGTGGCGAGCCCTGGCCTGCGGTGGTGTCCTGTCACGCGCGTGGGCTGGCAGGCCCTTCCAGCCGAAGGGTGCCACATGGCGCGCATTTGGCGGGCGGTCAGCCCGCCGCCTCACCAGCACGGCAGCTGGTTCCCGCCTTCGGATTTTGAGGAAGCGTCATCGAGAAGGCACGCGCAAGAGAGGCCGGCTCCTAGCTGCCGGCTCTTCGGGATAGGAAGCTGGCCGAGCTTCTCGATTCCCCCTGCAGCCATGAAGCCCAACCAGCTTCGGGGACTACTGTCGGAGTAAATGACCACAGGTAGCCTAACCGGCTCCCTTTGGCCCTTAGAAAAAACAATGGGTCGACCGAGCCCTAAAGCACCCAAGACACGGGGCCGCCTTCTTCTGGCCGGCTATCACATAGGCCGGCTGGCGGAAGGCGGCCCGGCCATAAAGAGCCCATGGAGGACGCCACGATGGGCCGACTCCCAGAAGCCGGCCCCTGAATGGCCGACTCCAGGAAGCCGGCCCCTGAAGGACCGACTCCAAGAAGCCGGCCCCTGGCAGACGGCCGTGGGCTGCGCCCTAATGTCCACCCCCCATAACGGTGACGGGATAGGGCGTGGCTATAGTGAACCCTTCCACCCCCGAATCCCGGAACACGCATGGCTATAGTACGCCATACGGGACGGCCATTGTCACGCCCAATATGCGACCCTATCCAAAAGGAACTCGAAGGTCCCACCAAGGATAGACCCGCATATTGAAACGCTTTTGCAAGGTGGATATCATTACATCAACATTACATAATAGATGGGGATACATACAAAAGGCATACCATGCCACAAAGGTACAACAATACATCATACATAAGAGCACCATCTGACTACAGATGAAACACAAACAAAAACTCAAACGACATCCACCCTGCTAGCCCAGGCTGCCGACCTGGAACCTATCCCCTGATCTAAGAAGAAGCAGAAGAAGAACTCCAAAACAAGCAAACATCGCTCTCGCGTCATGATCATCGCATAACCTGTACCTGCAACTGTTGTTGTAGTAATCTGTGAGCCACGAGGACTCAGCAATCCCATTACCATGGGTATCAAGACTAGCAAAGCTTAATGGGAAAGGAAGGGGTAAAGTGGTGAGGTTGCAGAAGTAACTAAGCAAGTATGGTGGCTAACATACGCAAATAAGAGCGAGAAGAGAAGCAAAGGAACGGTCATGAAGCTAGCAATGATCAAGAAGTGATCTTGAACTCCTACTTACGTCAAACATAACCCAAAACCGTGTTCACTTCCCGGACTCCACCAAAAAGAGACCATCACGGCTACACACGCGGTTGATGCATTTTAGTTCGGATCTGGTGTCAAGTTATCTACAACCGGACATTAACAAATTCCCACCTGCCGCATAGCCGTGGGCACGGCTTTCGAAAGATTATACCCTGTAGGGGTGTCCCAACTTAGCCCATGATAAGCTCTCGCGATCAACGAAGGATATACCTTCTCCCAGGAAGACCCGATCAGTCTCGAAATCCCGGTTTACAAGACATTTCGACAATGGTAAAACAAGACCAGCAAAGCCGCCTGATGCGCCGACAATCCTGATAGGAGCTGCACATATCTCGTTCTCAGGGCAACACCGGATGAGACATCCTACGAGTAAAACCAGACCTCGAGTTTCCCCAAGGGGGCCCTGCAGTCTACTCGGTTCGGACCAACACTTAGACAAGCATTGGCCCGGGGGGGCTAAAATAAAGATGACCCTCGAGCTGGCCGACCCAAGGGAAGGGTATAGGTGGTGGTGAGGCAAATGGTAAAACCAAGGTTGGGCCTTGCTGGAGGAGTTTTATTCAAAGCGAACTGTCAAGGGGGTCCCATAAATCACCCAACCGCGTAAGGAATGCAAACTCCGGGAACATAATACCGATATGACGGAAACTAGGGCGGCAAGAGTGGAACAAAACACCAGGCATAAGGCCGAGCCTTCCACCCTTTACCAAGTATATAGATGCATTAATTACATAAGAGATATTGTGATATCCCAACATAATCCTGTCCACCATGGAGCAATCTTCAACTTCACCGGCAACTAACAATGCTATAAGAGGGGCTGAGCAAAAGCGGTAACATAGCCAATCAATGGTTTGCTAGGAAGGGTGAAAAATGTTAGAGGCTGACATGGCAAACTGGGAGGCTTGACGAGCAAGAGATAGGTAGCGCAGCAAAGCGATAGAATGAAGCAATCTAGCATAGCAATGATAGTAATGAGATCCAAGGTGATGGTCATCTTGCCTGAAATCCCGCTAGGAAGAAGAATGAGTCCATGAAGAAGACGAACGGGAGTAGTCGAACGAATCCTCACAACTCCGGAACAAAACCGAAGCTAACGAGAGAAGCAAACTGGAAAGAAGCAAACAACATAGTAAACACTCAAGCATAACCATGACATGATGCACAATCAAGTATGATGCATGTCCGGTTTAATGAGTCATGGCATGGCAACGTGCAACAAACAATACTACAATTTAAGTGGAGCTCAATATGCAACGAGTTGCATATTGACGAAACACCACATCCAATTATTTAATTCACTCTCGTTTATGCTACCCAACAATATTAAATGTTATTAACATGGCAAGAGGTGCAACACAATAAAACTACCTATCTAGGCAAGTTTAAATGAGGTCGGAAACAACAAACAACAATTCCGGAAAATCCCCATATGCAAATTATGAATTTGGTACTGTTCTGCCCTAAAACATATTTTAATGTTGTTAAACAGTAAAACAAAGTACACCAAGTTAATCTATGCATTTTTCCACCCCATTTACATATAAAGTTTATTAAAATTGGAGTTACGGTTATTTAGTTATGAAATAAATCGTTTTAACATGGCATTATACAAATTAAATGCAAACGTCCATTTAAACATTTCAAACATGGATGAAAGATGCATATTATGAAAGTACATGAAAATCTAAGGATTTTACATATATAACATGTTTTATTTTGATGCACGAACATTTAGTTATGAGCATTTTAAAATGATGGCATTGATGTGAATATGCAGAAAATGAATAAATGCTAAAACACATGGGATAGGGAAAAAATATACACGGGCCGGATTCAACGCACGGTGCAAGCCCAGAAGTGGAATTGACCCAAGCGGCTGAGTGTGTGAGCATGCAAAAGAAAATTAAAAACAGAGGACAAAAGGGGGAGTGCTGGGTTTTGAACCCAGGATCTCCTGGATCGAAGGGAGCGACTTTTGCCACTGCGCTGCTGCTGTGTTTGGGCTGCATTGCTGCTGCTGGAGCTGGGCTCTCTCTCCCTCTTATTCTTCCTTTTCTCAATTTCCTCAAACAAAAAAATAAGAGAGAAAATCTCAGAGATAAAGGGAAGGCATGAGAGAGATATGAGAATATATCTGGAGTCCAGAATTTGCGCAGAATTTTGATAAATTGCTTTGGGCATTTTTAAGGATAGAAAAATGATTCATGTTTGAATTAAATTCAAACTTGAGCCATTTGTGAACCCAACCAAATCAACTTAAAATAACATGAATTTGGACAGAGAGGTTTAGGACATGGTCTAATATTTATAGGAAAATATTGGACATTTATGGAGGAGAAAATGTCACTTGCAACAATGAAAGAAAGAAGAAGGAAGGATGAGAAGATGGTGCATTGATAGGTTGAGAGAGGAAACAAGTGGTAGGAATATCAACACATACATAGCGCAAGTAAAGTAACAAGATGAATCTCACAATGCACATGAGCAAGTAAAAGAAAACAAGCACAACAATCATATGGAGACGAATGCATGATGCAAATAATAATAATAAAACAAACCTCACAAGCAAGCAAGCAATCATGAACATGATGAATGCAAATGCATATGGCAACATACATGAAGATGGAATGCACAAAGTGAGAAAAACAAATAACACAAGCATGATGATGCAACAATTTATTATGACAATCATGGACACAACAAAAATAAATAGAAGGCATCTGGAGCATCGGTCTCGGGGCGTTACAGCCATCTCCTGTCCGACGAGGCACTGTTGCCATGCAGACCATGACGCCATCCACGACGGGTTGCCAGTACGGCCCATAGGTGGCGGTCCCCTTCGGTCAGAGAGACATCCGAAGGCGGCCTGACCTTCCCCAGCCGGCTTGAGGCCGGGCCGGCTTCTTATAGCCGGCTTGCTCCCCTCCTCGGGGCGTGCGCACCATTAAGCAGACAAGATGGGGTAAGGCTACAGTGAGAGCCCGCAAGGCGGCTCCATGCTTACCTTGATAAAGCCCTCGTCATCAGAGGCGAGGCAACAGTAACTAGCCCCCGACAAGACCCCCCAAGCGGTGGGGCCGGCCTGTCGACCAATGGGTCGGCAGCCGGCAGGACCCACCAGTTGGCGGGCCCCAGTAGCCGGCGGAGAAGCCGGCGGTCGTAGACGCTGACGGCCTGGACCCACGCCCAGCCGGATTACCATTGTACCCCTGGGGGGTAGGCCTATATAAACCCCCCGGGACAACCATGCAAAGGGTTGATCTCATAGAGTTTTAGACACCACCATAGGGAGAGAAGAGAGCTAGCCTTGCCCTTCTTCCTCCTCCCGCCGAACAGCTCAAGGAGCCTCTTGTAGCTTCTTATCGATCTACTGATCATGCGGAGACCCCGCAAAGCAGGAGTAGGGGTATTATCTCCACGGAGAGCCCCCAACCTGGGTAAGATCCGCGGGCGTGCATGTCTTCGCCTTATCCCGTTTCTAGGCACCGGCGATGTCTTACTGGCTCCCACAATGATAAGCCATCCGTTGGCATATGTCGCACCTACCACCCGACAGTCGCCGCGACATAGAGCACCTTACGGACTTGGCAACCATAGTACAAAAGTATTGTGCGATGGAAAGCGCCTGGAAAACCCAGACAGAATTTTGGGATAGTATGGCCCTCACCGGAACCTTTGTCCGAACCAAACGGCCGAACTCTCGTGAGTCGACCAACTCAATTCCCAAGAAACCAAAGCCCGCCCCAAGGCGTGGAACTGTATTGGAAGGATTGTTCAACGGGCCGTGTAAGCTTCACAGCACGCCAGACACTACACCGACCCATAGCCTTAGAGCATGTTGGATACTCCGGCAGGTAGCTAAGAGTGGCGAGGATCTCCTCGAGAGTCATAAAGCAGAACCACATCCCGCCAAAGAACACAATACGGTGCTGACGGTCTTCGAGACCTTCTCCTCAAACAATAGGCGCAAGAGAGCGCATCGAAGTTCCGCTGAAATTTGCCATGTGGCAAAAGTAAATCCGTGGAACGACACGGCTATAACCTTCAATGCCAGTGACGAACCCCAATTCCAGTCCGTCCGAGTGTCGGCCGCTCTGGTCCTCAGCCTAATAGTGGATGGCTTTCGGCTCACTAAAGTACTCATGGACGGCGGAAGCGGATTACACCTAATCTATGAAGAAACCCTAAAAAAGATGGAGATTGATAAAAGCCGTGTTGAACAAAGTGGCACGACCTTCAGGGGAATTATCCCTAGTCGGGAGGCTCGGTATGCGGGAAAAATCACACTCGACGTGGTATTCGGCACCCCAGAGAATTACAGGTCCGAAGAAATCACATTCCAAGTGGCTCCTTTCAGCAGGGGATACCACGCCCTTCTAGGGCGGGACACATTTGTGAGCTTTCAAGCCATACCCCATTACGGGTACATGAAGCTTAAAATGCCCGGACCCAATGGGATCATCACTCTAGCTAGTGATCCGGACGTTGCACTCCGCGCCAAAAACAAAACCGCAGCACTGGCCTTGGAAGCATTATCCGAAGCCCTAGCGGCAGAAGAATTAACCACGCTACGCGCCACCATGGACAGGGACGACGTGATACTTGACAAGCGACCCAAGTCCACCTCAGTCAAACCCGCAGATGAGATAGTCAAATTCCAAGTCCACCCAACAGACCCCATGAAGACAGCTTCCATCGGCACACAGTTGAACCCCGCTATTGACGCCGCACTATGCGACTTCTTACGCGAGAATTGGGATATCTTTGCCTGGCACCCATCGGACATGCCGGGCATCCCACGTGGATTGGCCGAACACAGCCTTAACACACTAAAAGGATACAAACCTGTTAAACAGACCCTAAGGCGATTTTCGGAGCCCAAACGGCAAGCCATGGGGGAGGAGCTAGCCAAGTTACTTGAGGCTGGATTCATCAGAGATATCAAACATCCGGATTGGCTGGCGAACCTGGTAATGGTACCAAAGAAGGACAAATCATGGCGCCTGTGCGTTGACTTCAAAGACCTTAACAAGGCTTGCCCCAAGGATCCCTTTCCCCTCCCTCGCATCGATCAAATCATCGATGCCACAGCCGGACACGACTCGCTGTGTTTCCTCCACGCATACTCTGGATACCATCAAATAAAGATGGCAGAGTCCGACCAAGCTGCAACAGCTTTCATAACGCCATACGACCCTTTCTGCTTCAACACTATGCCTTTCGGGCTAAAGAATGCCGGAGCAACCTATCAACGCATGATTCAAACATGCCTGGAAAAGCAAATCGGCAAAATAGTGGAGGCATATGTGGACGACGTCGTCGTAAAAACAAGACACGTCGAAACTCTAATTAATGACTTGAGGCTTACGTTCGACAACTTACGAACATACGAAATCAACCTAAATCCGGAGAAATGCGTTTTCGGCGCGCCCTCTGGAAAACTGCTGGGCTTCATCGTTTCCAATAGAGGAATTGAAGCTAATCCAGCAAAAATCCGAGCTTTGTCACAGTTGGCTATACCAACAGACCTCAAACACATCCAGAAATTAGCTGGATGAGTGGCTGCTTTGAGCCGCTTTATCTCCAGGTTAGGAGAAAAGGCATTGCCTCTTTATCGCCTCCTTTGGCGCACCGAACACTTCGTGTGGACGGATGCAGCCGCGGCCGGACTAGATGAAATAAAGATCTTATTGGCCAGTAATCCAGTCCTAACAGTGCCAACTATCGACGAATCTATGTTGCTGTACGTAGCTGCAACACATCAAGTTGTAAGCGCAGCACTCGTCGTTGAACGAGAGGTTGACGGATACAAATTCCCGCTACAGAAGTCGGTTTATTACGCATCCACGGTCCTCACCCCATGCAAATCCCGATACCCACACTATCAAAAAATTGCATACGCAGTCTTCATGGCATCCCAAAAGCTACGACTCTACTTTCAAGAGTGTTCGATTACAGTGGCCTCCGAAGTACCACTCAACGATATAATAAATAACCGCGATGCCACGGGCCAGATTGCTAAATGGGCCATCAAACTCCTTCCGTTTGACATAACATACAAGCCTCGGTGGGCTATCAAGTCACAAGTATTAGCCGACTTCGTCGCCGAATGGACGGAAGACGAACTCCCTAAAGAGTACGACGCGTACTCTAACTGGATCATGCACTTTGACGGCTCTAAAATGCTGGCCGGATTGGGAGCAGGTGTAGTCCTGACTTCTCCCACCGGCGACACGGTCCAGTACATCCTCCAAATATTATACACAGACTCCAACAATGTAGTCGAATACGAGGCTCTGTTGCACGGTCTCCGGATGGCAGTCTCTATGGGCATTCAACACCTAGAGGTACGCGGGGATTCAAACCTCGCAATATCACAAATAAATGAAGACTTTGATGCCAAGGATCCGAAAATGGTGGCCTATCGCAATGCCGTCCTTAAAATGTCAGCTTAGTTCGAGGGGCTCGAATTCCACCATGTGGCTCGAGAAAACAATCAAGCGGCAGATGTCCTTGCACGCATCGGCACTAAACGCGACCCAGTCCCATCTAACATATTCCTGGAAAGGCTGTTCAAGCCATCCGTGGTATGGGAAGGGGAGTCCGGCAATACCAGCATGGATCCGAATACATCCCCAGATTCCGAACTATCAGACATAGTCGGAGGTTCTACCACCGAAATAACATCGTCAGCCCATGAAATATTGGCTGTCATCGCCTCATGGACCGAGCCTTTCTTCGCCTACCTAAATAGGCAGGAGCTCCCTGAAGACCAAAATGAAGCACGCTGCATTGTCCGGCACTCTAAAGCTTACAAAGTCCATGAAGGAGAACTCTATAAGAAAAGTACTACCAGAGTGCTCCAAAGGTGCATCTCCGAAGAGGAAGGGCGGCGACTCTTGGCTGAAATCCACGCCGGACTGGGCGAGCACCACGCTGCGGCTCGAGCACTAGTCAGCAAGGCCTTCCATACAGGTTTCTATTGGCCGACGGCCCGAGCAGACGCACAGGACCTTGTCCAACACTGCGTCGGTTGCCAGCTCTTTGCCAATCAGAGCCATATGCCCCCTACCGCTCTCCAAACAATCCCCATAACTTGGCCCTTCGCGGTCTGGGGGTTGGATATGGTCGGACCCATTAAAGGGGGAAGCCATAAGAAAAAATACTTATTGGTCATGGTTTACAAGTTCACCAAATGGATAGAAGGGAAACCAGTGAAAACGGCCGAATCCGGACCAGTTATAGACTTCATATCCGGGTTCGTACACCGATACGGTGTCCCCCACAGCATCATCACCAATAATGGCTTGAATTTCACGGCCGACGAGGTGAAATCCTGGTGCGGCAAAATGGGCATTAAGCTCGATTATGCTTCCATCTACCATCCTCAGACAAATGGCCAGGTCGAACGGGCAAACGGTCTTATTATGAATGGCATCAAACCCAGACTAGTGCGATCCTTGAGAGAGTCGGATACTCACTGGGTCGAGGAGGTCGACTCCGTACTCTGGGGGCTGCGGACCACGCCAAATCGCACCACCGGATACAAACCCATCTTTATGGTGTACGGCGCGGAAGCAGTACTACCATGCGACATAATATATGATTCGCCACGCGTACGCATGTACGAAGAGAAGGAAGCCGAGTTAGATCGGCAGGATAATTTGGATGCCTTGGAGGAGGAGCGTGATGTCGCTAAGGCCCGTTCCGCATTCTATCAGCAACAGGCTCGACGATACCACAGCAGAGAAGTGCGGGCCAAAACTTATAATATTGGCAAACTCGTTCTACGCTTACCAGAGAAGAAGAAGGACAAGCTCAAACCCAAGTGGGAAGGCCCCTTCATCATCGACAAAGTTCTCACTGGAGGAGCGTACCGCTTATGTAATGCATCCGATAACAGACTCGAGCCGAACCCTTTGAACGCGGCCAGACTCCGGAGATTTTACGGCTAGCGCCAAACTCAATGTTCGTCTCCTTAACCCTCCTTTTTCAATTATGCTCCCTCCCTTTTTTCCTTTATCGATCTCTTTCTTTTCACACAAGTGTTTCATACAGTGCAGATTCCCGGATTACTCCGGCCGCACTACGTGTGTAAACTTTATCTGGGGGCTTACTATACGGAAGCTTAATATAAATTACTTTAAGGGCTTCTTGCCCAACACACATGTGTTTCTTTTTCCATGTGTGCCTTTTCTTCACCATTATATGCATCAATATGACTTAAGACATGTCCAAGCTGGGTTGCCTGGCTCCTGTGTTTATGCCCTACGTTCCCGTTAATTTGGCATAAGGGGAGCACCTCTGCGATTGTTACTGCCGGTTGAGCCGGATGTGTACCTCAGACTGGGTGAAGCCCAAAGCTAGTTTCCTTAAGGGAATATTCAGTCGGTGAACTAAAGATGTATTCATTTATTATAACTTTAATCCCCAGAAGTTTTGTGTCCTGCTCTTTGGTTCGCAGTCCGGACATGTGCCTTGACACATGCTTACCCAGGGAAAGGAACCCTTAACGGAACTATTCTCCCTGGAAGATGTTTCTTGCTAACCATGCAATATAACATAACTAGTTGGGTACTTGTCTGTTCAAGCACTTATGACCCCTACGCCTGGTCTCCACGCATACTCTGGTTTTGTATAACCGAGCGGGTATTCGGACACACCCAGGACTTTTAGGATCTGGGGCTGAAGCGAAAAGGTCCGCCAAGACAAACGATTTTAATCCAGCTAGCGGCTACTTATGTCCATTGAATTACATAGTCATTTGGACTGGTTATATTCATCCTCTACACCATCCAACAGGCTATCTAACTTACAATCTTGTTGAGAATACTTTGCAGCTAACGCCACCTGGTCATATACCAGACTCATGGGAATTTCTTGCCCATCTGGCCCGGCCGGTCCAACTTCGGCCATATGGTTCGGGTCCAACTTGGTGTAGCGCGTCTTCACCATCGCCCATGCTTCTCTTGCACCTTGCTGGCAGGCGGATATCTTCCACAAACGGAAGCGCTGTCGTGCTCCCTGAAGCATGTCCACAAGCCCCCCATGCCCTTTGGCAGGGAGCTTGATGGCCACAAAGACCGCGCAATGCCCTGCATCACCTGCCGAGCTCGCTCATGCAGTTGTGAGAGGTCCTGCAGTAAATCACCTGCAGATGCGGGCATCTCCTCCTCAGGGCAACCCATCAGCATTCCTGCAAACATAACTTTTTCAATATGCTTCCTCGCTGAACTATACTACAGTTCGTTTAGGCACTTACGATAAATGCCGCGGCGAAGCCTTTTGTTCTCCTTCACGGAGTCCGCCAGCTGTGCGCGGGCGTTTTTTAATTCCACGTCCAGCCGAACATTGGCATCTTGGAGCACATTCTTATCATGCTTCACTTGCGTCAGGATGCGCTCACCGGCCTTTAGTTGCCTCTGGAGATGCGATTCGTCCTCCCCGCCGCCCTCCAGATTTACTCCGGGGTTGTCTACAGAACTCTCTGTTAAGTTTTTCATACTAGCTGGTTGCCAACTGGTGCATTTTCATAATAATTCAGATAAATATTACCACACGAGGCCTTCTGGGATTCCTCTAGCTTGGCAACTGTGGCCCTCAGCTGAGTCTTGCACTCCTCTAGCTCCCGAGCCAATTGCTCATTCTTATCAACAAGAATCTGCGCATGAATAGATACTTAAAACTGTTATTTCAACCGTTTCAAGTCTCAGGGGCTACTACTATATATATGCTCTTCAAGCTTTCTTACCCGTATATCTTTGGTATACTGGACTGTCGCCCGGGCGAGTCCGCTTTGAGCAGATCGGATGTATGCGTCTCCCGAATTGAAGGCATTAAACGCCTCTTCGGAGAAGATGTTGTTGCGAAGCATAGCCCGTCGACGCTGATGATCCATGGCGCTCTCTACCCCCGAATTGGTGGCGGAGAGCATATCTGAATCCTCTGTCGGAGGACTATGCGGCGTTGTCCCTACTTCCGTCTCCTCTCTCGAAATTGGTCTTGGAGCCCGACTGGTGGAGGCGTAGTTGGCAGGATCTCCGGATACAGTCCGGATACTCCTCTTCCTGCCGAAATGTACAAAGGGCGCTGTTATGCTTCAAACGACAAACAAAATTGCATGACAGGTTGTTTTCTTACCTCTGTAGAGGCGTGTCGGTTCTAATCGCCTTCCTCTTGAGCCTACCCAATCTGGATGGCTGTGGCTGATGGGTCCCTAGGGGCTCGTCCCTACGCTCCGAACGTCGCTTCTGCAAAAGCACGACATATCAGGGATAAGGTGTGATATCAGGAAAGAATTCTCTTCGGAGGATTGAGTTTTCGGCTTGGCTTACACGCGACGAAGGTAACCGTCCGGGATAATCGGCGGTAATAGCCACTGGGGCGCCGTCACGGCTCGCCCGATAAAATATCCCATCGACAAGCTCCACGGCCGCATCTGGGTCTTCTTCGAGTCCTGAATCCAGGGCCCTTTCGGGGTCCTCTGGCTGCGGAGAAGGGCTGGTGATTCCTTCCATGTCCCTCCTCAATTCCTTCTTGGAAATATTGACGCAGGTGAACTTTAGCAAAAAACGCCACAATGAGTGAAGCGATAAAATAAATAACGACTTACCTAGTTTGGGGGATTGTACATGGAGAATCCATCTCGCGGTTTGATATGGAGGAATTCCTCCTCTTCTCCTTTGTACAGGTCGGATAGTCTCCTTGCCAGAGCGGTGGGGGAGTCCGGACCCTTACGGTCGCAGCGGGTGGCATCGTCTGTCCCGTTGTAGTGCCGCATGGGATTGCTCCGATATTGAAGCGGCTGCACTCCCCGCATTATACATATTGCCATCACCTCGACTATCGTCAGTCCGGATTTGGCCAGTAACTTTATCCTGTTCATCAGGAAATGTACCTCCCTGGAATCCTCTTCTTGAGGACCTCGGGGGCGCCAGCTTAGATGCGCCCTCGGCGGAGAGTTACTGAACTTGGGGAGTCCCGTCCGGATTGGATCCGGAAGAGGAGCGTCGTCGATATAAAACCACTCTGAAGCCCAGTTGTCTGGAGCCTTCTTGGGAGTACCAGACAGGTATCCGGTCTCAGCAATACGCCATACTTCGCCCCCGCCCACTTGACATAGGGATTCTCCCTGGTTGTGGGGGATAAGCCAGAACAACTTCTTCCACAATCCAAAATGAGCCTCACAGCCTAGAAATAGCCCGCAAAGGGCGACGTACCCTGCTATATGCAGTATGGAGGCTGGGGTAAGATTGTGCAGCTGCAGGCCATAGAACTCCAAAAGCCCGCGAAGGAATGGATGAATAGGAAACCCGACGCCCCTTAATAGATGCGGAATTAAGCATATTCGCTCCTCTGGAGACGGATTGGGGGATCTGTCTGCTTGTTCTCCGCCGTTATAGGTGGCCACTCTGGCTCGCACATGGACCATGAATGCCGGCGGGAGGAGCCCTTGGGTTTGTAACTTTATCAAGCGGCTATGAGAAACTGAACACTCTCCCCAATCTCCCGGCTTGGGGCAAGGGGAGCGAGCAGAATAGTTGCGACGACCGGCCATGCTGGAATGGTTTTTTCTGGGCGCTCTATTGGATGCTTGCTCGAGGAGGGAAAGTGAGGTTTGGATCTGGGAATCCCCGTCTCTTCAAATAGGCGGCTAGCCCGAAGGACCAAGGGTGGCAAATGGAAAAATGCCTCGACTCCTCACATTCGTTCGACACGTGGAAATGGTCATTATTGATACACAGAAGCCGAGGAGTGTAACATTGATGAAGACGCCGGACACTGTTTGTCGTGATGGGAATCTTGGAGTATTCGGAGGAGGAACCCGCCTTGCAATGCCGAAGACAAGACTGCGCGCCGGACTCATCGTCATTGAAGCCTGGTTCAGGGGCTACTGAGGGAGTCTTGGATAAGGGGGTATCCGGACAGCCAGACTGTATTCATCGTCCGGACTATAGAAGCGTCAAGATACAAGACTCAAGACTTCGGCTTGTGTCCGGATGGGACTCTCCTTTGCGTGGAAGACAAGCTTGGCGATCCGAATATTATATTTCCTTCCTTGTAACCGACTCCTTGTAAACCCTAACTCTCCGGTGTCTATATAAACCGGAGAGGATGGTCCTTAGAAGGCTGATCACAATTACAATCATACCATCATAGGCTAGCTCATAGGGTTTAGCCTCTACGATCTCGTGGTAGATCTACTCTTGTATTCCACATATCTTCAATATTAATCAAGCAGGAAGTAGGGTTTTACCTCCATCGAGAGGACCTGAACCTGGGTAAACATTGTGTCCCTTGCTCCCTGTTACCATCAGCCTAAGACGCACAGATCGGGACCCCGTACCCAAGATCCGCCGGTTTTGACACAACATTTAGCGCAACGAACCAGGCAATTGGACTATAAGGCTTTATCACCCTCACTTTGCCATAGGAGTTTGACAAAAGAAAGGTAGGCGCAACCCCTAGTGTCCGGAAGACCAAACCTGGGGTTCTATAAACACCTAATCGGGTAAAAACCGATCCCTCACACGATGCATTGGTTATTGCATAATGCGGAATAAATCGCTAAAGATTTTGTGACCTCTCGACCAGCTGACCAGCTCTCGCCGCATCATGACAGTCAGTTTTCAGCTTTCTCTGCTGAGGTGCTCGTCCGGAAGAACCGGGACACAGTCGCAGTAGTTCTCCATTTACTACCCTAGCCGATATAGAGGAACTTAGGGTAGAAAGCACAAGAGCCGGGAAACCCAAGTATTGACCCAAGACTTGATTCGGAGCCAATACATATAATGCTATAAGTTCGGGGTGCCGAACGACAGTGAAGGTGTTCGGACTTTCTTGTCGTATTATGGGTACAACGAAGCCCCTGGCATATTAAGGCGTACCAGAGTGTACGACTACTACTTGAAAAAAAATATCAATAAAGAAGAACAGCAAGTGAACGTCATATAAAGCCACAGATTGTAATTGAATAATACGTCAAAGCGTATGGGTACAAGTAGGGCGATAAAAAGAAATATGGCTTCGGAACCTGCTGAGACCAGGGGGAGCTGTGTGCGGATCCGGAGAATAATAGGATGATCATCAAGGGGAATATCTAGGGATTCCCTTGCGCATTCGAGTTGTTTCCCTCCTTGGTATGTCCGTCCCTTCATAGGTCCGGTGACCAGGTCGCTAGTGATGGCCTAAACAAAAGTGAACCTAAAAAGAAAATGTAAAAAATGTTTGTGTGTCCCGGAGCAGTTGAGCCGCATTGCAGAACACAACCTAGATGTTCCTTTGTCTATCCCCATGGTATCCTAGGTGCGTAGTTAAGTACGAGTGGAACAAGGGTCGTAGTTCAGTCGAGGATGAGACGGGGGACAAGTGGCTAGTTGAGCTCTTGACGAGCTAGGCTATCCCGCCGCAGGGTAGTTCGGACTCTTTTGACAGAGTCCGGGAGCTTGACCGCCGAATTGAGGTTCGATTTTAAAAGGCCGTCCGGTGCTTCTGCAGCTAGGGCGGCGGTGTGCTCTTTGGTGCGGAGGGAGTGTTCTATGTTTCCATTTACCGTTATGACGCCACGTGGACCAGGCATGTTGAGCTTGTGATAAGCATAGTGTGGCACCGCATTGAATCGAGCGAATGTGGTTCGTCCGAGCAGTGCATGATAGCCGCTGCGAAAAGGGACGATGTCGAAGATTAGCACTTCGTTTCGGAAATTATCCAGAGATCCGAAGACCACTTCCAGAGTGACTGAGCCCGTATAGCAGGCCTCAACACCTGGTATGACACCTTTGAAGGTAGTTTTGGTGGGTTTGATCCTTGAAGGGTCGATACCCATATTGCGCACTTTGTCCTGTTAAAGCAGGTTCAGGCTGCTGCCGCCGTCCATGAGGACTTGCATGAGGTGGAATCCGTTAATGATAGGGTCAAGGACCAGTGCGGCTGAGCCTCCATGACGGATAATGGTCGGAAGATCCCTGTGATCAAAGGTGATCGGGCAGGACGACCATGGGTTGTACTTTGCGGCGACTGGCTCCATCGCGTAGATGTCCCTAAGTGCGCGCCACCGTTCCCGCTTGGGAATATGGGTGGCGTATATTATGCTCATGGTTTTGACTTGTGGAGGGAACTTCTTTCGCCCTCCTCCTTTCGGTGGTCGGGGCTCCTCGTCATCGTCGATGCTTTGCGACCCCTTCTCCTTGCTTTCGGCATTTGACTTGCCGGCCTGTTTGAAGACCCATCATTCTCTGTTCGTATGATTAGCTGGTGTACCTAGAGTGTCGTGAATTTGACATGGACGGTCGAGTATGCGGTCCAAGATGGACGTACCCTGATTGTTTCTTTTGAATGGTTTCTTCTGTTGGCCGGACTTAAAACCACTAAATCCGGCGTTGACAGCCGTGTCTTCGGCGCTATCGCCATTGTTTCGACGCTTGAGTATGCTGCGTCGGGGCTTGCTGTTGTTATCCCTGGATTTAGAAGTTCCTGGTTTACTTGAGGTGCTGTTGCTATGAGCTAGCTAGCTGTCCTCGCCCGCACAAAAGCGGGTCATAAGCGTCGTAAGGGCTGCCATGGACTTCGGCTTCTCTTGGCCGAGGTGTCGTGCAAGCAATTCGTCACGGATGTTGTGTTTAAAGGCCGGCTTCGGCATCCAGACAATCGACGATCTGGTTCTTGTTAGTTAGGAACCGAGTCCAGAATTTCCTAGCTGACTCTCCGGGCTGTTGGATTATATGGCTTAAGTCATCGGCATCCGGAGGCCGGACATAGGTTCCTTGGAAGTTGTTAAGGAATGCGTCTTCCAGGTTCTCCCAACTGCCAATAGAGTTTTCAGGCAGACTGTTCAACCAGTGTCGAGCTGGTCCCTTGAGTTTTAGAGGGAGATACTTGATGGCGTGGAGATCATCACCACGGGCCATATGAATGTGGAGAAGGAAGTCTTCGAACCATACCGCGGGATCGTACCATCATATGATTCGATGTTTACGGGTTTAAACCCTTCTGGGAATTCATGTTCCATTACTTCGTCCATGAAGCATAGGGGGTGTGCGGCGCCTCTATGTCGGGCTACATCGTGACACAGTTCGGATGGAGCTGGTCTGCAGTATTCGGCCCTGACAGGTTTGTATTTATGATATCCAACGTGGCGGCTGTCATCGCGCATTGGGGCGCGCCCCCGTGGTCCGTAGATCGATCTAGGCCCTCCTGCTCTGGTTTCCAAGTCGTACCGAAGGTCATGCGTGTATCCTTGAGCTATTGTGTTTCTATTTGTTCGGCGATGGGGTGTGGCTGGTGTTCGGGCTGATATGCCGCTTTATCTCGGCCACGTGGTGGTCGGTCAGCCGCATTGTGCCCTGGTAGTATGGGCTCCCGTGCCTCGTCATCAAATTGAGGTAGCAACCTGCGCTTCGGGTAACTTTTGGTTGGCCGTTCGAGTCCGCGTTCCTCGGCTGCCAGGACCTCAGTCCATCTATCAGTTAGCAGATCTTGATCAGTTTGAAGCTGCTGCTGCTTCTTCTTCAGGCGCTTTGAAGTGGCTATAAACCGGCGCTTAAAGCGCTCCTGCTCGACGGGATCCTTAGGAACGGTAAATTCTTTGTCGCCGAGGCTCGCCTCATCGTCGAAGAGGGGCATGTAGTTGCTGTCTTCCGAGTCTTCATTCGTGGCCTGTTCATCAGGGCTGGCTCGCCCGTCTTCCCGTTCGGCTGGTTCAAAACTCAGCTGGGTGGGGTCGTCTTTGTCTTTGGCATTGTCCGGACTGTTATTGTCTCTTGTGTCGGTATTGCTTTTTTTACCATGGCGTGGTTTAGAGCGGCGCCGCTGACGTCGGCGCTTCGGCTGCTTCTCAGGAGGCTTGTCCTCAACTGGATCCTTTTTGTCCTCGCCATTGTCTTCTTTGGGTGTATCCACCATGTATATGTCATATGACGAGGTGGCTATCCAGCGCCCTGTGGGCGGTGGTTCCTGTTCCTCTCCTACATCGTCGTCCATACCGCCGTTGTCTTCAGTGTCGAAGTCAAGCACGTCTGTCAAGTCATCGACAGTGGCTATCAAGTGGGTGGTGGGTGGGTAACGAAGTTCTTCGTTGTCCGCATCCCACTCAAGACGGACATAGTTCGGCCAAGAATCCCCTGCCAAGGAGAGATATTTCAATGAGTTTAAAACATTTCCCAAGGGAGAGTGTTGGTAGATGTCCGCGGAGCTGAACTCCAAGATCGGTGCCCAGTTAGATTTGATGGGCACGGACGCATGCGGTTCGGAGCCTATGGCCGGAGACAAGTCTGAGGTTTCGATGACACAGGCCTTTTTGGAGGTCAGATCTATGTTCAGCTCTAGCATCATTGAGTCTGCGGCTTCCGTGGCAGGGTCCATCCTCCGTCCTCGGATGGCACGACCTGCACTGGCTCTAAGGCCAGGATAGTTACATGCGCTGTCTCCTGAGCATGGTTCGATGACAGATTTAAGTCATGTCCATCGTAGCTGCAGGGTGCGGCTGTCATGGGTTTGAATCCATTGAAGACAAAGTCTCCGCGGATGTCGGCGGTGTAGTTCAAGCTTCCAAACCTGACCTAATGGCCAGGGGCGTAGCTGTTGATCTCCTCCAGCTGGCCGAGCGAGTTGGCCCGCAGTGCGAAGCCGCCGAATATGAAGATCTGTCTGGGGAAAAAGATCTCACCCTGGACCGTGTTGTTGTAGATGATTGAAGGAACCATCAAGCCTTATGATGAGGACGCAGTGGAACTCTCAATGAAAGTACCATTGTCGGTGTCAAAACCGGCGGATCTCGGGTAGGGGGTCCCGAACTGTGCATCTAAGGCTAATGGTAACAGGAGGCGGGGGACACGATGTTTACCCAGGTTCGGGCCCTCTCTATGGAGGTAATACCCTACTTCCTGCTTGATTGATCTTGATGATATGAGAATTACAAGAGTTGATCTACCACGAGATCGTAGAGGCTAACCCGAGAAGCTAGCCTATGACTATTATTGTTCTTGTCCTACGGACTAAACCCTCCAGTTTATATAGACACCGGAGGGGGCTAGGGTTACACAGAGTCGGTTACAGAGAAGGGAATCTACATATCCGAATTGCCAAGCTTGCCTTCCACGCAAAGGAGAGTCCCACCCGGACTTTGGACGAAGTCTTCTATCTTGTATCTTCATAGCCCAACAGTCCGGCATACGCATATAGTCCGGCTGTCCGAGGACCCCTTAATCCAGGACTCCCTCACCCGCCGCCGACCTGACCAGGCAGCCCGAGGAGCCCTTGGCCTAAGTGGCCTTTATCTTTTTAAGTTTTTCTGACTCATGCTCAAAAACACTATTAGTTATGCGCAGTTCCACCAACTTGGGGTGTATTTTGAACTTGATGAATGCTGGACTTGGGCCCTTTTGCAATATATGTAAGTTTAAATCCCCACATGTTTGTATGTGTTGCCGGGTTCTGGCTTGATTTTTCCTTTGCTTTTTTCGGCTTTTTCCTATGCCGCCTTCCTTTGGCCGCCTCCCTGCCAGCCGGACAGCCGCGCTGCGATCTGTGGTTGGGTCAAGGGCTTGGACATTTAGAACGGGCAAGTTACTTTAGCCACTTAGAGCGTAGCTAGTCGAGCGAAAACCGGCCCGCCGATTGATGAGCAGTCGGACAAGGGAGGCGAAAGGCCGTCTTGGCCAAAGTTAACATTTTTCCTTAGTCATTTTTCGTGTGGACATCATTTCCGGCCTTTAGCTCTTGCCAGCCGGACAGTTGCCATGCGAGCTATGGCCGGGTCAAGAGAGAGCTTTGGCGTCGGCACACTACTAGCTGGCTTCGGGTGGTGCGAACTGAAGACAAGGCGGTGAGCCCCTAGGCTGGCTGACCGGACCCGGACGGGGCAAGAAAATGGAACAACTCAAGTCATAGCAGAAGCTTATCTTATAGATAAAAAGGTAGCCCCCGAGTGCATCTCGGGGTACCTGAAGGTCTTTACTTAATACAAAAGGTAGTGTGGTACATAATTTTGCTTTAACTGTAAAATGGACGGAGGAGGTTTGCGTTCCATGGCCGCTCCGTCTCTCAGCCGGCTGTGCTTGGCTTGTGTGCCGTGGGCTTTTGTGCATCGATGAGGTAGTACGAGTCATTGCCCAGGGTCTTGCTGATGATGAAGGGGCCTTTCCAGGGAGCTGCGAGCTTGTGCTGGCTAGTGGAGCACAAGGTCGCATTCATGGAAAACACACGGCTTGACCTTCGTGTTGTGGTAGCGGTGTAGGCTCTGCTAGTAGATGGCAGACCGGTTGAGTGCCAGCAGTCGGGCCTCTTCAAGTAGGTCAACATCGTCTTCTCGTGCCTCACTTGCTTCTGCCTCTGTGTACATGGTGACACGAGGCGAGTCAAACTCGATATCCTTGGGATGTTAGCCTCGGCCCCGTACACAAGGAAGAAGGGCGTGAAGTCGGTTGATCTGTTGGGCATGGTCCGCAGACTCCAAAGGATAGCCGGCGGCTCCTCGATCCAGCAGCCGGACGAGCGCTCCAGCGGCTCGACCAGCCGGGCCTTGATGCTGGACAGGATGAGGCCGTTTGCTCACTCCACCTGGCCATCTGACCGTGGGTGTGCAACGGATGCGAGGTCCAGCCGGATGCCCTGATTTGCGCAGAAACATGCCAAGGTGCCTTTGGAGAAGTTTGTGCCATTGTCGGTGATGATGATGTGGGGGACGCCGTATCGAATGGTGATGTCTGCAATGAACGTGACGGCTGTCGGGCCATTTCGCTTCTTGATTGGCTTCTATCCATTTTGTAAACTTGTCCACGGCGACCAACAGGTGAGTCATGCCACCGCGTGCTGTCTTGAACGGGCCCACCATGTCCAAACCCCACATGGCAAACGGCCAAGTGATGGGGATGGTCTTGAGGGTGGAGGCCGGCTGGTGCTGCTTGGTGCTGAACTTCTGGCAGCCATTGCAGTTCGGGACCAACTCTTAGGCATCGTCCAAAGCAGTCGGCCAGAAGAAACCGTGGCAGAAGGCCAAGGACATAAGAGCCCTAGAGGCGGCATGGTGGCCACATTTGCCTCAATGAATGTCTCTGAGGATGTCCATGCCCTTCTCCGGCTCCACACAGCGCTAGAAAACGCCAGTCATGCTGCACCTGGTGAGCTCGCCATGGATGATGGTGTAGGCTCCTGCCCGACGTTGGATCTGCTGGGTCAACACTTTGTTGGCCGGTAGCACGCGGCTCACCGAAAAGTCACGGACAAGCTGCACCCGAGATGGTGCTTCCACCACTTGAAGACGACAACTGGCCCTAGGGTGGCTAGGTTGGGTGGCGGCAAGCTAGCGTCAGCCGCTCCTTGTGGTGTCGATGAAGTCCCTGGGTCGGGTGCTGGTCCCGCAGCCCCCGGGCCACCTGCTAGAGTCCCTAGGATGGGTGCTGGTGCCGCAGTCCCCGGGCCGCCTGCTGGAGTCCCTGGGCCGCCTGCTGGATTTCCCGAGCCTGGTCCAGCTGCGATGGGCTCGACCGGTACGAAGATAGACTCGGATTCCGGCGAAGGCTGGATAGACGACTTGCGCAGGCATTCGAGGGAGACGTCGGCTGGAATGGCCTACCGGGTGGAACCAATGCACGCCAGGGCATCGAATGCTTCATTGTCGGCTCTTGGCACGTGGATGAACTCGCACCCGTCGAAGTCCCACTCATCTACTGGATGAGGAAGCAGTAGCATGCCATGTTGGCGTCCTTGGCGTCCCAGTCGCCAGACGACTGCTGGACCACCAAATCCGAATCACCGTAACATACAATGCGGTGGATGCCGATCTTCTTGGCCAGCCGGAGCCCGTAGATGAGCGCCTCGTACTCGATTACGTTGTTGGATGCGACGAAGTGGATCTACATCGTGTGCTTCTGCTTGTCGCCCTTGGGAGAGGTGAGGACAATGCCAGCTCCCAAGCCGGTGCGCATCTTTGAGCCATCGAAGTGCATCCGCCAATGTGTGGAATCCGGCGCTGGCGACAGGTACTGGGTCTCGGCCCAGTCGACTAGGAAGTCGGCCAACGCTTGGGACTTGATGGCGGTGCAGGGCTGGTAGAGGATGGTGTGGGGAGCCAGCTCGACTGTCCACTTTGCCGCTCGGCCTGAAGCATCTCTGTTGCCCATGATTTCAGTAAGGGGGTGGTGTAGACGACTGTGATGGAGTGCTCCTGGAAGTACTACTTCGGCTTCTTGGTGGCAAAGTATACGCCGTCGCACATCTTCACTACAAAAAAATACACTTCTGTGATGATACGTGTTTTGTCACAGTAGGTTGCGTTTTTGTCATGCATGTACATCCATGACGATTTTATGATAGAATCAAGATAGTCATACCTGTGCTGCCGTAGAAGTGTTCCATGACATTACCAAAATTATCATCACGGAAGTGTCCACTTCCATGACGATAAATCACGCGTCACAGAAGTGCTTTCGTCAAGGGTGACTGACACGTGGCATCCACCGTAACGGAACGCCGTTAAGCTACCGGGTCCAGTTTTGGATCCGATAACCCATTAACATCCCCGACCGATGGGGATTTTCCACGTGTAAAATCATCATTAGGTGGAGGAAACACGTGTCGGTCCACCGTTGGGACAGATGTCATCCACTCATTGACACAAGGCGCCTATGATACGTTGACACGTGGCACAGCCCAATAGAGGCCCATTCCTGTGAAAAGGCCGGCCCATTTGACTTGGTCAAAAGGTGGCGGGCCAGCCCATGGAAAGCCTGTTAACGGCATGTTCACATATAGCCCACTTACAGCCCGCTAACTCACCGCCCGTTACGGCCTAACAAAACTAGGCCCAGTAGCGTTATCTGGGCCATCCAATATGACTCCAGCCCATTGTAACTTCCGGCCCATGTATGGCCCATGACGTCTTTCGGCCTATATATGAGTCCCTTTGTAACTCTTGGCCCATTAACGGCCCGTGGTGAAACCGGCCCGTAATGAACAGTGTATCGCTTTATACCCATTAGCGGCCCATTATTCCATTGGGTCGTTTCTAGCCCGTGTTACCATTCGGCCTTCTCAGGGCCCATTTATTCTTGGGCTCATTTCCAGCATTCGGTTACTTAAGGCCCGTTACTGGCCTTTTGTGCTTGTGGGCCAAATTTAGCCCATGGATACAGTCGACCCGTTTGTGGCCCGTTAATCTGTTGGGCTATTTTCATAGCATCATCAAATACAGCCTATTAACGGCCCGTTATGGTCAGCCCATAAAACGTACAATTTCCACTCTAGCCTGTACAAGGCCCATAGATGAGACGACCCATAAAAGGCCCACGGATCCTACGGGACATAGAAGGCCCATGGATCCGGCGGCCCATGGAAGGCCCATGGATCCGGCGGCCCATTGAAGGCCCATGGATTCGACGGCCCATCGAAGGCCCATGGATCCGACAGCCCATTAAAGGCCCATGGATCCGACGGCGCATAGAAGGCCCATGGATCGTCCGTCTTGTAGATGGCCCATGGATCGTACAGCCCATGGAGGGCCATGGTCACTACAACATTTGGGCGAGTTGGGCCCCGTTTGAACGATATAGCATATTCAAAGAATTATCCTACTTACTATCACCTCTAAAAAACATACACTATAGAATAAAGAGGCTAAGGCAAATTACAACCGACGTAGAATAATCCTACACTATACAATAAAGAAATTACAACCGATTATACCCATTGGGCATTATGGTTCGGCACCAGAGATAATAAAGCATACACAAACAGCAAATTACATACACTGGGCAAATACAGCTCATACATCATGGACGTGCATCAACTTAACTTACTATTTGAACTATAATCTCTTCAGAAAATAGGATTGGCCGGATTCAGATAGCACAAATTTTAGTCTGCAAAATCTCCAATTCCTTCATGGTTACCTCAATATCTTATTTCATTTTTTTGACTCCTGCATCTAATACCTGCATGTCCAGTCTCAACTTGTTGATTGTACATTGAGAATCATGTACATGTTGTCTTGCCACCTCTAGTTGGTGCTCAAGAACATCAGCACATTCCAATTCCAATCCATAATCATTCAGTGACGGCCATGCCGCACTGCTCGCAGATCTTTGTGTTGATGTCACTTCATCCTAAAATGTTTCTGTAAGTACACATGACTAGGGCAAAAATATAGTTACAACAGTGAAGCGAGCAAGACAGACTATTTTGTACATGGCAAAACAGGACTAACAATAATGTTACACGTCATGAAGCATAAGCAGGTGATATTTTAAAAATTATAAAAAAGGTAGTCTATGCAGCCTGCATACATAAATCTCTCTTAGCTCACCAGAGGAGCATGATGTTGGGGCCCAATCCGAAACACAGACAAGTTATAAATTTAGACAACATGTTGCGTATAAGCAAGAAGTTGGCCATTCTGTAGCTCAATTAAAGTCTTAGGGAGCATAATGAACAACAAAGGGTTTCATACAAACATACTACAGCAAGCAAAACTATGCAATCATTAGCCTGGTATAAACTAGATTGTGAGCCTCATGCAATAATAGTTGGTTAATAGACTTCAAAGCTTCAGGCACACTTCGGCAGAGTATTTAAATGGTAAGGCATTTAATTATGTCAACTAATAGTGTAAGTGCATCTAGTGCCCCTTAGTGATTTTGGTGTATTGAAGACTTATAGGTTAATGGACTAATGCGTTTGTGAGTGTACACAGGTCTATAAATCTATGAGGAGTTTGATATTTACAAAGAAAGTCGACCCCTAAAAATGAATATCTTCGACTGAAGATTTTGGTATTCCTGAAGACTTTCATGAAGACTTTGAAAGTGAAGAAATTGGTGTATCCGTGAAGACTTGATATTCATGCGAGGAATATGAAGCTTGAAGACTTCGTTTTCATAGTTTTGTTTTTCTCTTTCTTGAGTCATAGGAAACACCGTACTGTTAAAGGGGGTCAAGGAAATACTAAGGAAAAATTTCCATGTGATGCTCAACTCAAAATCCTACACCTACCAAACCCTTCGAGTGAAGCCTTTGAAATCTCATACAATTCAGTCAATTTCTTCAGTGACAGAGACGAAGTTCTTCTGGTCGCTGAGGAATTTGTTCTGACTGAGGAGTTAGGAATTCACCAGTGCGGATTGCCTACCCAGTGAGGAACATGATAGCCCTGAGGAATTTGAGAGTCAAATTTCCGACCGTTGCTGTGCTGCGCGCCAGCTGTCCCAAAATATCTTATCCACCTAACGGTCATATCAGACAAGGGCATTTATGTCTTATCATGTCGGCTGCTCCCTAGGCTATAAATAGCCGCCCTCTACAACCACTAGCTGGTTGGATGCTCTGAGAGAAACTGACACTTGTCATTTGAGAGCAACCCATCCTCCGAGGACTTTGAGGGAAAATCATCGAGTGAGGAAAAACCCAAACCCAAACACCTACAAACCCAAAGTGATTGAGCATCACTGAAGAGATTGATCCTGCGTGGATCCGATGCTTGTTACCTTTGAAGACTGTGCTTCTTCCAGACGGTTAGGCGTCATGGTCTAGAGCATCCAAGAGGAATTGTGGATTGCCGAGTGATCGAGTTTGTGAAGGTTTGGAAGTCGCCTGAAGACTTACCACGAGTGATTGGACGAGGTCTTTGTGACCTTAGTTCAAGGAGAATACGGTGAGGACTTGGTGTCCTGAGCTGCGTGCTCAGCGACTGGGTGTCCGGGACTGTGTGTCCTCGAGTTTAAATACTCAACCACTCCAACCAGACGTACAACTGAGACAGCAGTTGGAACTGGTCTACCAAATCATTGTCTTCACCAACCTTACTGGTTCTATTCCCTCAACTCTTTCATTTCCTCATTACTGTGTTGACTGATTGTTCATATCTGTGTTTGAAGACTTTAACTGAAGACTTTCTCAATTTCCTCAATTCAATTTATTCAGTCTGTTTGTCTTCATCTTGTGTTATCCTGTGTTTACGCTTCCTATACTCTGTGCTTGTCTTCATTTCATCATGATGACTATGTCTGTATCCTGTTATGCTTATTTCTTAGTACTTATTCCGCTGCTAGTAGTTCTTCGCTAAGGAATTTCCTCACCGGCAAATTCCTTAGTGAAGAATTCATAAAAATCGCCTATTCACCCCCCTCTAGTCGATATAACGCACTTTGAAATAGTTATACAAGTATCCAACATCAGGCATCATTCTTTGGGCATCTCATTAACTGAGGACAAATAAAGCAATTGAAAAGTGCAAATTAACTATTCCTGAAATAGACAAGGAATTGAACTATCGAGTTGGATACAATGACTTACCTTAACAGGTTGGAGAGGCTCACCGCAGCTCCTACTTCTCTTGCAAGGCTCCTTCCTAACATCTTGTACTTGGAAATCCTCAATCTTATCTTCATTGCACCCCCTCTACAAGGTGACACAAACTAGTTACTCATCTCCTTGGAAGATAAATATGCATACTTTCTAGTATGTGAACACAAAAGGATGAGATTATAACAAAACAACACCACATAATGAAACATGCCACATCTCTTGCACTTGCGAACAATGAAATGAGCATTTACTATGTCTGCACTATATAAAAACAAGGCATACACTCGAACTAGATCTCCAGGTACTCTTGGAGAGCCTACTTTAGTGTACAACCAAACCTTTATGTCACCTATGAGTTAAACAAGGCTGCACTACAACATCCCTTAGTGTTTAAATCGTTGACAAGCTCTGTTAGAGAGTTAGGTTAAGAACAACAAGTAATCAAAGCAAACAGTTCTAGTATGGTTGGCTGATGCAAACAAGCAATTGAACAGATGTGTGAGCAAATCTTACATATCAAGAAATGAAGCAAAGAAGGAGGCTTAAAGACCATCACTTGACTGACCAGATTTAAGGGGCATTTAAACATCATGTGCAATGTATGCACTAACATAAACATTGCATATTCCAGATTCTACAATGGAATGCAAATGTATTAGGTTATGCCATGTATGATGATGCCTAAATGTACACTATAGCAGGCAGGAGTGATTCATCATTGCACGCATAATTGAATTGCAGGATAAGGGCCAGTTCGATTCCGCCTTTTCAGGGATTATTGTTAAAATAAGCCATAAAAGATGTAAAGAAGTCATTTTTGAGTTGTGGGCTTGGGCTTAACTAATTTCGCTTTGGAGGGGGGGTGTTTCGGGTAGAACCTCACTAAAAATTGAAGGGAAGGGGAATAGTGAAATGACTGTTGTCTGCCTATATTACACTCAAAATGCAACTGCTGACGCCCGTGTCACACCTAACCCTCAAGTAAAAACAAACACGCAAGCGTTCATTGCCCTGCCCGCTTGCATATCCTCTCCCCTTTCCCTCTACCTCGATCCCCTGCCTGCAGCACTAGGCTTCCTCCAGCGAGCCGTCGCCACTAGTCCCATCTGGCATGGTCCTCGACGATGCTCTATCCAGCTAGGCTACATGGCCGGCAGGTAGGGGCAAATCTCCCTGGCTGCTCCTCCCTCTGGCGCCGCCCCTCATTCTCATGGTCTCCAGCAGCTGCTCCACTGGTTCGTCCAACACACTACTCCAGTGGGTGCTACACAACTACGACTGATGCCACACTGCGGCAGAAGGCACCTTATTCCCCCTCCCCTCCTCCCAGGCCATGGTCTTGAGGTGCTGTTGAAGGATGAGCTCATCCAACAAGGTGAGGATCTCCTCTGATTTTTTTTGCCAAATTTTCATTCTGATCCACTATACGATGAATTGCTATGAGCTGCTTCTATTGCTGCTATATGATGCATTGCTATGAGATGCTCCTGCTGCTGCTATATGATGAATTGCTATGAGCTGCTGCTGCTATATGATGAATTCCTATGAGCTGCTGCTGCTGCTATATGATCAATTGCTATGAGCTGCTGCTGCTATATGATGAGTTGCTATAAGCTGCTCCTGTTGTTGTTGTATGATGAATTGCTATGAGCTGCTCCTGCTAATGCTATATGATGAATTGCTATGAGATGCTCCAGCTGCTTCTATACGATGAATTGCTATGAGCTGCTGCTGGTATATGATGAATTGCACACTGCTGCTGATGTATGATGAGTTGCTATGAGCTGCTGCTGCTGCTATATGATGCTTTCAGGTGGTGCTGCTATATGATAATAACCAGCCACTTGGACCATCGAATTTCAATAAATAATTTTTCTTCATTTAAATGTGGGTAATGTGTTCTTCGTTTAAATTAGGCAATGGGATCTCCATGGAAAACGTTGACCAAAGTAGATTGTGCCAAGTAGATGGTATCTTTGTATTTGCATTTTGAGCAAATAGGTGATGGTCTGTTTTCCTATCATAGTAATTACTGCACTGAGTTCAATTTGTGATGCTTGCAAGTCAAATTAATTTTCATATGGGCAGCAAAATGAAAAAATATAATGCAATCTAGACTTTTCACTGATCATACAAAAGATAAGTTGAAAACGCAATGAAAAGAACTGGTTGGCTTATTACATGGAGCTTCTTTTCACATGTGCTTATTTTCTTAGGATAACTCGTAATAACCGTCCCTAAGAAACTTGGCCAATAGAACTGACATACAAATAACATGTCACGATGATTGCAATGGAGGAGTGGCGTACCATAGCACACTGTATAGACTCACCGCCGCCTCTCCTTTTTTTGCGATGTTCCATGAAATTGCCACATACATCTTGTACTTTTTCATTGTGTAACCCTATCTACAAGTTGACACGGCTAATTTCAGACATCTCTACATGATAATACATTGCATATCCCTTGCGCATATTTAAACAACCAATTAATGATTGTGTGCGTAACATAAACTAGCCATGAATCTGTGTGCTGGACTAGAAGGCACTCTAAGGGAGCCTAATGTAGTGCACTGGAATTCCTACATGGCACCTACGACTTTGTGTAATGTACCGCCTCTGTTCCTAAATATATGTCTTTGTAGAGATTCCAGTATGGACCATATATAGATGTATATAGATGCATTTTCGAGTGTAGATTCACTTTTGCTCCACATGTAGCCTATAGTGGAATCTCTAGAAAGACTTATATTTAGGAACGGAGGTACGAGGTAGTATCATGTATGACATCTACATATCTAATTTAGCAGCTAGTAGTAGAAATCATTGTCTGCACAAAGGGATTACTGGTCGAAAATCCTAGCAAAGCACGCTGGCAGGCACAGAACAATACAAGAGAGAGACGCACTTACAATATCATAGCAATGCCTCAGTCCAGGATCTTGGTTGGCCAAGCTGTTAGATCCAAAAGAAACATCGTCCTTCTAGTTTTTGCTAGCTGTATAACAGGTAACAGCGACCTGTTAGTATATTTGAAGTACATCGGGCAGGTGATGCTGGATGGGTTTAAAGGTGACAAGTACCTAGGCCGTGGCGGGTGCGTGCATCTTGCCAGACGGTGGGAATCAGGTTAGAAACATGAAGGGTGATGACGCTGCGCTGGCTGTCGGGGTCCGGTAAGGAGATCTAGAACCGTCGAGTAGGGTGTTTGTGGAGCGGCTCCGGTAGGGTGGACTACGGTGTGGGCGAAGCAGATATGTGGCCGTGGATGAGGTGTAGGTGAAGCTGCTCCGGTGGTTGGGTTAAGGATGGTGTCGACGATGTGGATCTGCGACCGTGGACAGGGCGTCAGAAGCTGCTCCGGTAGGTTGGATGAGGGTGCAAGGAAGCGGATCTGAGGACGTGGACTTGTGAGTTGGCAAAGTGGCCCCGGTAGGTTTGAGAATGGTATAGGCGAAGCTACTCCAGTAGGGTTGACGATGGTGTCGGTGAAGCGGCTCCGGTAGGGTTGAGGAAGGTGTCGGCGGCCGTCTACGGGGGCGTCGGTGGGGCGGCTCCGGGGGGTGTGGACGAAGCGTCTCCGGTGGGGAGTACAAATGAGCCGCTGCAGATGCACGGCGGTTGACGAGAGTACCGGTGAAGCAGATCCAACACCGTGGACAAGGCTGGCATTGAATGGGCGGTGGTATAGTGGTGGATGAGCAGTCTACTTGTTTCTAGGGGAGGTGGGAGGGGTAGATGCGGCCGCAGAAGCAGATCCAGCGAGGTGGACGCCACTGGCAGTGAATGGGCTCTGGTACGCCAGTGGATGAGCAGTCTAAGTTTTCGAGAGGGGAGGGGAGAAAGGCCGATGAAGTACGGACGGTGTGACGTAAGATGCTCTGATGTTGTGGAGTTAGTCGTTTTTGCGGGAGGGGGAGAGGAAATGGGGGTGCCGTGTAGTGGGGGAACCGGAAGTTACCTAAGCAGCCCCGACCTATTAGGTAGATGAGGGCGGTATTGTAACTGTTGGTCTCCGTGCACCAAGGACAAAAGGGGATTTTCTCATGCTAAAGACTAAGGTGGCGGAAATTTTAGAAGGAGGCGGCAGATTTTGCCGCCCGCAGGATCGTTCTTATCCAGCTTCAACTAATTTTGGACCATGCTAGCGGGAAGGTCATGCTAGAATACACGGGGCACGCGTCAGCAGTTAATAACTGGTGTGAAGTCCACCCCAGAAAAAAAGACAATAACTCGGGATGATGCACCAATAACTAGGAAGTTCACACGGGCGCGGCCAATCGTACGGGTGTAGTGGCGCGTTCACAAAAAAAGGGATCAAATGCTCAGCCTATGTATTCTTGTGTAAATTGATAATTTAGTGCCATTGGTTATTTACTTTAAACATAATGCATTGACATGTTAGTGTAGAGGCGCACAAAAAGAAATGGATATTGTAGTCCGCTACTTAAAAGTGTTACCTCATATGATTACATAGCCTCCATTTCATAAATCGCATACCCGTTGAATTCATATATGAATATTACATATATTACTTCATAATAGAACCTTAAATCATCCAAGACGAATGAATTTGAATGCAAGAGTAAAAGTGGTGCATGTACATGATAGCTACATTGGTTGTTTGAATAAACATCACTGTAACTTTGGCATGCACAACTGAAAAGGTTTATTTAAAAAGAAAAAATGTGATATGTGAGTGTTCAATCTTTATAGCGTTGAATCGATATTGTACCTTTGCCACGATACGAAGTAGATATTGATTTATGTTCAAGCGATGCACGTCCACGATCGCTAGATAGTGATACATGAATGAATTGTGCAATGTCCCTCACATGCATACATATCTCATTTCCCTTGGGCATCGGAATCACACACGCGCACTTCGTGTATTTCTCTCCCTCCGTCAAGGTCAGACTTCGTCTTTCTACCCCGTCCTACAAGTCTCTCACACAGAAACACACGCGCTCTCTCTATCTAACACGCCCACTCCTTTAATTCCGCCCACCCATAGCCACTAATATCTCAAAGTATAATAATGTCTCTCACACATATGCCTAAGGTTAACTCAAGTTCGAGAACCATATGAATACATACAATGGGATTCCAGCAGAGCACCTTTTGTTTTGAGTTTTGCTCTCTCTCTCTCTCTCTCTCTCTCTCTCTCTCTCTCACACACACACACACACACACACACACGCGCGCGCACACATTGTTTCTCGCTTCATTTTTCCGGCACTTGCATGCACACCGTTTGTTTATCTTTGTGATGCTTTAAGTATGCCTCGCACAAATGCTATCTACCTATCCCTTAATATAGCTAGATATGTGTCACACAAACTCCTTCTCCCTACTAGCAAGATGCCCATGCGTTGCACGGAACATCAAGATGCATTTGTATGAGTAGTTTATCTTGTGGGAGAAAAGGATGAATGAGGGGATGCCTTATTTGCAAATGCAGAGAGGGGTGTGGGTATATTTTTGCAAAATTGCCATAGTTTCCTTCCTATCCGTTGGATATAAATCGGATGGCCTATATTGCAGGATGGCAGGAACACCATCATCACCAACTCTGTGGGGCCCACACACACACCCACACACCCACACACACACACACCCCAACACCGAAGGAGTTGGGTGACACCTCGATCTTGATACTAATCTATTGACTGGCTTCTCTCTCGAACACGCACACACACACACACACACACTACCCGACACGAAGGAGTAGGGTGGCACCTTGATCTTGATAGTAATCTATCTACTCCTCTTTCAAACACACACACACACATACACACACACACTTGCTAGTTGTGCCTCTGTGCCTACCGCGCACACTCTCGATACGTCTTTCTCTCCCTCCCCCTCCCTCCAAACAATAATAGCAGAAGGGTGACAACTCGATCTGATCGTATGGTTTCTCTCTCAAACATTGTGTCTTTGTGCCTCACTCAGTAGCCCCCTCGATATGTAGACTTCTTGCGCGTGCACAGCTGTAGCGACGATGATGTTGAACCCAGTGTGCCTCGTTTTTACTGGCCTCATGTGATAGTTTTTACCCTGTTTTCTGTTAATTAAGAAGGAAAGCTTTTCTTTGTTACTACTAGTGAATCTGAAATCATTCAGGGCAGACATAAATATATCACTTCAACCAATTATTGCAGTAACTATTTTAAAAGAAACTAGCTAGATGCCCGTGCGTTGCACGGAACATCAAGATGCATTTGTATGAGTAGTTTATCTTGTGAGAGAAAAGGATGAACAAGGGAAGGCCTTGTTTGCGAACGTGGAGAGGGGTGTGGGTATATTTTTGCAAAATTGCTATAGTTCCCTTCCTATCCGTTAGATATAAATCCGACGGCCTATATTGCAGGATGGCACGCACACCATCATCACCAACTCTGTTTTCTATTCCCACTGTTCCTACATATTTATCTTTTTAGAGATTTCAACAAGTGACTACATACGGAGCAAAATGAGTGAATCTACACTCTAAAATATGTCTACATATACATCTGTATGTGGTAGTTCATTTGAAATCTAAAAAAGACAAATATTTAGGAACGGATGGAGTATAAGAGTAGACATGGAGATATATCTCCAGCATGGTCTACAACAAAAATGTGCTGGACTGGTTAGCATCGGATGCTCGCAACGCGATGACATGAGTTCGAATTTTGTCTTGAACTTTAGATTTTTATATTATATAGTACTTATTTAATATATACTTCTTTCTCTACTGTACTGACAGTGGAACCCATAGAGTACTTAGAATACAAGATTAAGGATGGACTTGTTTCCTTTTAACTTTCCGTACGAAGTTGTAGCCACCCTACAAGTCACATGTACACTGTCCATGCAATTAAATTTTTATAGAGGGAGAATCATACATGCAATTAACTCAAATGGATTGGATGTCACTCTATTATTTCCAGCATAAGAGCATCTCCAATGGCAGCCGGAAAATTTCCTCCCGCTTCCTTCCGTGGAGGACGACATCGAACACCAGCGGCATACATTTTCACAACTCTAACCAACCAGATGAAATTCGTGCAAACACGGACTGATTTCATATAAGCATGAAGGATTTCTTATAAAAAAGTTGGATCTTCATATAAACATGATGGATTTCATTACATTTACATGAACTAAGTGGTGCCAATCCGGCTCTCTTGGTATAAGTAATACTCCCTCTGTACGGAAATACTTGTCCTAGAAATGGATGTATCTAGACTTATTTTAGTTATAGATACATACAATTTATCCATTCTTAGAACAAATATTTCCCGCTAGCTGGAGAGGGAGTACATAATCTAAATGGCCGCTCGCGGATCCCTTAGTCTTCCTCATGTCCGTCAGACACTTGCGGGGTCGACGAAGGTCCTCGGAAGAGACAAAGCAGCAAAGAAACCAACTGAATGCGCAGTCGTCGCCTCGGCGGTGGCCTTCATGGGACCCAAGTGGCGGCAACTGATACGTCTTCAACGTATCTATAATTTTTGATTGTTCCATGCTATTATATTACCTGTTTTGGATGTTTATGGGCTTTACTTTACACATTTATATCATTTTTGGGACTAACCTACTAACCAAAGCCCAGCCCGTATTGTTGTTTATTTTTGCCTATTTCAGTGTTTCGAAGAAAAGTAATATCAAACGGAGTCCAAACGGAATGAAACCTTCAGGAATGTGATTTTTGGAACAAACGTGATCCAGAGGACTTGGAGTGCAAGTCAAGAAACAATCGAGGAAGCCACAAGGGTGGAGGGCGCCCCCCCTACAGGGCACGCCCCCCTATCTCATGGGCCCCTCAGGCGTCCACCAACGTACTTCTTCCTCCTACATATACCCATGTACCCCGAAACCATCAAGGGAGCCACCGAAAAACTATTTCCGCCACTGTAACCTTCTGTATCCGTGAGATCCCATCTTGGAGCCATCGCTGGTGCTCTGCCGGAGGGGGAATTCACCATGGAGGGCCTCTACATCAACTCCAAGGCCTCTCCGATGAGTTGTGAGTAGTTTACCAAAGACCTTCGGGTCCATAGTTATTAGCTAGATGGCTTCTTCTCTCTCTTTGAATCTCAATACCATGTTCTCCTTCCTCTTCTTGGATATCTATTCAATGTAACTCTTTTTGCGGTGTGTTTGTCGAGATCCGATGAATTGTGGGTTTACGATCAAGTTTATCTATGAGAGATATTTGAATCTATTCTGAATTCTTTTACGTATGATTGAGTTATCTTTGCAAGTCTCTTCGAATTATCGGTTTGGTTTGGCCTACTAGATTGATCTTTCTTGCCATAGGAGAAGTGCTTAGCTTTGGGTTCAATCTTGCGGTGTCCTTTCCCAGTGACAGTGATACGTCTCCGTTGTATCTACAATTTTTGATTGTTCCATCCCAATATTCTTCAACTTTCATATACTTTTGGCAACTTTTTATACTATTTTTGGGACTAACATATTGATCCAGTGCCCAGTGCCAGTTCCTGTTTGTTGCATATTTTATGTTTCACAGAAAACCAATATCAAACAAACGGGATAAAAATGGACGTAGAATTATTTTGGAATATTTGGGATTTTCCGGAGGAAGAATCAACGCGAAACGGTGTCCGAGGTGGCCACGAGACAAGGGGGCGCGCCCACACCCCCTGGGCGCGCATGTCCCTCCCGTGGGCCACCCGTAAGGCGGTTGATGCCCTTCTTTTGCCGCAGGAAAGCTAATTTTATGAGAAAAATTTGGGCAAAAGATTCACCCCAATCGGAGTTACGGATCTCCGATATTTAAGAAACAGTGAAGGGGTAGAATCAGGGAACGCAGAAACAGAGAGATAGATCCAATCTCGGAGGGGCTCTCGCCCCTCCCACGCCATGGGAGCCAAGGACCAGAGGGGAAACCCTTCTCCCATCTAGGGAGGAGGTCAAGGAAGAAGAAGAAGAAGGGGGGCTCTCTCCTCCTTGCTTCCGGTGGCGCCGGAACACTGTCGGGGGCCATCATCATCATCGCGATCTTCACCAACACCTCTGCCATCTTCACCAACATCTCCATCACCTTCCCCCATCTATATCCAGCGGTCCACTCTCCCACATCCCGCTATACCCTCTACTTGAACATGGTGCTTTATGCTTCATATTATTATCCAATGATGTGTTGCCATCCTATGATGTCTGAGTAGATTTTCGTTGTCCTATCGGTGATTGATGAATTGCTATGATTGGTTTGAGTTGCATGTTTTATTATTGGTGTTGTCCTATGGTGCCCTCCGTGTCGCGCAAGCGTGAGGGATTCCCGCTGTAGGGTGTTGCAATGCGTTCATGATTCACTTATAGTGGGTTGCGTGAGTGACTGAAACACAAACCCGAGTAAGGGGATTGTTGCGTATGGGATAAAGGGGACTTGATACTTTAATGCTATGGTTGGGTTTTACCTTAATGAATCTTTAGTAGTTGCAGATGCTTGCTAGAGTTCCAATCATAAGTGCATATGATCCAAGTAGAGAAAGTATGTTAGCTTATGCCTCTCCCTCAAATAGAATTGCAATAGTGATTACCGGTCTAGTAACACAGTCAATTGCTTAGGGACAATTCCACAACTCCTACCAGCGCTTTTACACACTCTCTATATTTACTTTATTGCATCTTTATCTAAACAGCCCCTAGTTTTTATTTACGTGCTCTTTATTATCTTGCAAAGTTATCCAACAACACCTACAAAGTACTTCTAGTTTCATACTTGTTCTAGGTAAAGCGAACATCAAGCGTGCGTAGAGTTGTATCGATGGTCGATAGAACTTGAGGGAATATTTATTCTACCTTTAGCTCCTCGTTGGGTTCGACACTCTTAGTTATCAAAAACTGTTGCGATCCCCTACACTTGTGGGTTATCAAGACCTTTTCCTGGCGCCGTTACCGGGGAGTCATAGCGTGGGGTGAATATTCTCGTACGTGCTTGTTTGCTTTATCACTAAGTAATTTGTATTTGCTGTTCTTAGTTGTTTTCTATCTTTAGTTATGGGAAGGAAACACAAAATACCAAAAAAAATAGTTCTACCTACTACACCAATGGTTGAAGAACCACTCAAAATCTATCGCACTCCTGAAGCTTTTTACTTGGATCGTCATCGATCCTTATGTGCTCATGTTGAAACCCCCACTATCTTAGTTGAGGGAAAATCTTTAGATGGGCATGCCTGTTATGTGCGACACTGTATATCTGAAAAAGGGAAACTATTATGGGATCAAATTCAACGTTTGCAATGCTATGCTTGGAATTTATGTTAAATATATGATATTACTTGTTGTTCTGAAAACCCTAAGAAACACCTTCCCTACCAATGTGAGTTTGATAATGGGATTGTATCTTCATATGCTAAAGGCGTTTATAATTACTATGATGTTCGACAAATTGAAGAATTTGTTGCTTTTAAGGGTGCTTATGAAATTGCTTCTTTGATTGAAAAGTATGATGCTACTCTCTACAAATCTGAAAACTTTGCCAGACTTGAATATTGTTATGATAATTATGCTTCTAATGCCTATGTTAAACCATATATTAAGGTCTTATCCACTGTCCCAGAAGAGACTAATATTTTGCAGGAAGCTTTGGAAGAAGAAATTGATGAAACTATGAGCTCATTGGATGAAAAAGATGAGGAGGAGAGTGAAGAACAAAAGGAGGAAGAGCGGATTGATCACCCATGCCCACCTTCTAATGAGAGTAACTCTTCAACTCATACATTGTTTAATTCCCCTTCGTGCTTACCGAAGGATGATTGCTATGATCCCTTGAATTTGTTTGAAATATCCCTTTTTGATGATGCTTGCTATGCTTGTGGCCAAGATGCCAATATGTATTATGCTTATGGAGATGAACTTGCTATAGTTCCTTATGTTAAACATGAAATTGTTGCTATTGCACCCACACATGATAGTTCCATTATCTTTTTGAATTCTCCCTACTACACTACATCGAAGAAGTTTGTGCTTACTAAGGATTATATTGATGGGTTGCCTTCTACCGTTGCACATGATGATTTTGATAGATATAATATGCATGTGCTTGCAGCTCCTACTTGCAATTATTATGAGAGAGGAACTACATCTCCGCCTCTTTATGTTTCCAACACGATGGAATTGCAAGAAACTGCTTATACTATGCATTGGCCTTTACTTGGTGTGCATGAATTGTTCTTTTATGACATGCCGATGTGTCATGCCCAATATGCGATACTATCCTAAAGAGACTCGAAGGTCCCACCAAGGATAGAACCGCATATTGAAATGCTTTTGCAAGGTGGATATCATTACATCAACATTACATAATAGATGGGGATACATACACGAGGCATACAATGCCACACGAATACAACAACACATCATACATAAGATCAACATCCGACTACGGATGAAACACAAACAGAAACTCAAACGACATCCACCCTGCTAGCCCAGGCTGCCGACCTGGAACCTATCCCCTGATCAAAGAAGAAGCAGAAGACGAACTCCAAAGTAAGCAAACATCGCTCTCGCGTCATGATCATCGCAAAACATGTACCTGCAACTGTTGTTGTAGTAATCTGTGAGCCACGAGGACTCAGCAATCCCATTACCATGGGTATCAAGACTAGCAAAGCTTAATAGGAAAGGAGGGGGTAAAGTGGTGAGTTTGCAGCAGCGACTAAGCATATATGGTGGCTAACATACGCAAATAAGAGCGAGAAGAGAGCAAATGGAACGGTCGTGAAACTAGCAATGATCAAGAAGTGATCCTGAACTCCTACTTATGTCAAACATAACCCAGAAACCGTGTTCACTTCCCGGACTCCGCCGAAAAGAGACCATCACGGCTACACACACGGTTGATGCGTTTTAATTCGGATCTGGTGTCAAGTTATCTACAACCGGACATTAACAAATTCCCATCTGCCTATAACCGTAGGCACGGCTTTCGAAAGATTATACCCTGCAGGGGTGTCCCAACTTAGCCCATGACAATCTCTCGCGATCAACGAAGGAATAGACCTTCTCCCAGGAAGACCCGATCAGACTCGGAATCCCGGTTTACAATACATTCCGACAATGGTAAAACAAGACCAGCAAGACCGCCCGATGCGCCGACAATCCCAATAGGAGCTGCACATATCTCGTTCTCAGGGCAACACCGGATGAACACTACGTACAACTAAAACCAGACCTCGAGTTTCCCCGAGGTGGCGCTGCAAGTGGCTCTGGTTCGGACCAACACTTAGACAAGCACTGGCCTAGGGGGGGCTAAAATAAAGATGACCCTTGGGTTAATTACTCCCAAGGGAAATATAGGTGGTGGTGAGGCAAATGGTAAAAGTCAATGTTGGGCCTTGCTGGAGGAGTTTTATTCAAAGCAACCTGTCAAGGGGGTCCCATAAATCACCCGACCGCGTAAGGAACGCAAAATCCGGGAACATAACACCGGTATGACGGAAACTAGGGCGGCAAGAGTGGAACAAAACACCAGGCATAAGGCCGAGCCTTCCACCCTTTACCAAGTATATAGATGCATTAATAATATAAGAGATATTGTGATATCCCAACATAATCCTGTCCACCAAGGAGCAATCTTCAACTTCACCTGCAACTAGCAACGCTATAAGAGGGCTGAGAAAAGCGGTAACATAGCCAAGCAATGGTTTGCTAGGAAGGGTGTCAAAGGTTAGAGGCTCATGGCAATTTGGGAGGCTTGATGAGCAAAAGATAGGAAACGCAGCATAGCGATAGAACGAAGCAACTAGCATAGCAATGATAGTAGTGAGTTCCAGGGTAGCGGTCATCTTGCCTGAAATCCCGCAAGGAAGAAGAACGATTCCATGAAGAAGACGAACGGATGAAGTCGAACGAATCCTCACAACTCCGGAACGAAACCGAAGCTAACGAGAGAAGCAAACCGGAAAGAAGCATACAACATGGTAAATGCACAAGCATAAACATGGCATGATGCACAAACAAGTATGATGCATGTCCGATTTAATGAGGCATGGCATGGCAAAGTGCAACAGATAATACTACAAATTAAGTGGAGCTCAATATGCAACGAGTTGCATATTGACGAAACACCACATGACTTATTTAGTTCTCTCTCGTTTAAGCTACCAAACAAAATTAAATGTTGTTAAACATGGCAAGAGGTGAGGCATAATAAAACTACCTATCTAAGCAAGTTTAAATGAGGCCGGAACCACAAAACAACAATTCCGGAAAATCCCCATGTGCATATTCTAGTTTTGGTACTGTTCTGCCTATTACATAATTTTAGAGTTGTTAAACAGGAAAATAAAGTGTACCATGTTGAACTAGGCATTTTTCCACCCCATTTACATATAAAGTTTATTTAAAACCGAGCTACGGTTATTTAGTTATGAAATAAACCATTTTATCATGTCATTTGAGCAAAAATTAGTCAAACATCAAGTTTAAACATTTTAAACATGGATAACAGCTGGATATAGTGAAACTACATGAAAAACTGAGCAATATGCATATATGACATGTTTCATTTGGATGCATGGATTTTTAGATATGAACAATGCAATTTTAATGGCATTTCTGAAAATATGCATGCACGGGATATGTGACAAAATCACAGAATGAAAAAAAAATGTCTACGGGCCGAATGCAACGCACTGTGCAAAGCCCAAGATGGACCTGGCCCGAAATGCATGAGTGAGTGTGCGTGTGTGCAAAATAAAAAAAGCAGAGCAAAACAGGGGCAACTTCACAGAATGAAAAAAAAATGTCTACGGGCCGAATGCAACGCATTGTGCAAAGCCCAAGATGGACCTGGCCCGAAATGCATGAGTGAGTGTGCGTGTGTGCAAAATAAAAAAAGCAGAGCAAAACAGGGGCAACTGGGATTTGAACCCAAGACCTCCCGGATGCGAGCGCGAGTGGCTGACCAGCTGGGCTACAATGGATATGCGACATTGGATGGGTTCGGCTCTAGATGACACATGCTCTCGAACTGATCTGGACTGAAGATTCAACAAACAGAGAGCAAAAAGGAAAACAGGGGCGCCTGGGATTTGAACCCCAGATCCCTCAGATACATGCATGCGCTGTTAACCAGATGGGCTATGATAGAAATCTGCTAACGAATGCCTTACACACAACATGGACTACGCTCTGGCATTGATCTGACGAAGCTGCAAACGGAAGCAGAGATGGCTCGCCTGTGGCCGTGGCTGGACGCAAACGAGCAGCGAAACTTGCTGATGCAGCAAGGGTGGGTGTGCATGTGGAATAACTGAAACAACAACAACAACAAAAATGAAAAGAGAGGGAGAGCTGGGTTTGAACCCAGGACCTAACGGATGGATTCAGCGTGGTGCGAACCACTGCGCTGCCATGGCTTCTATTGATAGGAAAGGGCGCGGACTTCTAAGAGATAGCCTAGGGTCGAGCTTCTCTGTTTAAACAGAGAAGACGACGGCTGCAACGACGGCGCCGGCGAGGGAAACCGTGGCGATGGCGGGGGTTGAGAGGCCGCGACGGGCGTGCGGAATAGGCTAAGGAGGTGCGCGTGCGTGCGGAGGGCTGCGGGAGGAGTCCAGAGCGTGAGCCTCGAGAAGAAGCTCGTCTCAGGCCACGGCGAAGCGCGGCGATGTAGCGGCGAAGCCGGGCATGGCGAGGCGAAACAGAGGGGCGGCGGCTGAGTGCATGTGAGGATGCATGCAAGGTGAAGCGAGCAGGGCCTAGAACACGAGCTTGGGCTCGCTGCCATGGTCGTCCATGGCGGACACGGCCTCGGATGCGACGGGATCGGCGGCCATAGCGGAAAAAAACGAACCGGAGAGGGGCTGGGAGGAACGGCTACTCACCGAGGGGGGTCTGTTGAAGTTGTACGGGGTTGGAGATGAGCGCGCACAGCGAGAAGACGCGCTGATTGGGGCGGCGTCCTCGTGTCCACAAAGCTGAGGAGGCAGGGGAAGAAGAGGATGCGGGCATTGCGGCCTTGGCATCCCACGACGATGCAGAGGACGTCGGGGACGGAGGTGAACTTGGAGAAGCTGCTGGACACCTGGGCTCCGCCTGGGATCGACGGAGAGCACGTCGGCGGCGAGCCGGTGTTCCTGGTGGTCTCGGGTGAGTGGAGGGCGACGGCTATGGTGACGACTCACCTGCGTCGGCGGCGGAGAGGAAGAAGAGGGCTAGGGAAAACCCTAGGGAAGCAGGGGGGTGGAATTTATAGGAGGGCTACTAGGCATCGAGGCGTCGTGGTTTCACCGCGGTGGCCATGTGCGCTTCTTCACCGAGAGTTACTGTGAGAGAAGAAAAGTGCAAAGGTGGAAGAAAAGGAAGAGGAGTGAGGATGACAGGTGGGGCCGAAGGATTGCATTGGAGAGAAAATTACCAGGGGGAGGCTAGGCTGGGCTGCTGCTCTCTCGCAGCTGCGCTGCTGGGCCAGGGCACCCCAGGTGAGATCGGCCCAGGTAAGTCTTCTCCTTTCTTTTCAATTTCTGTTTATTTAAATAAACAGCTACACGAAAAGAAAAGGCCAAGGGGCTAAGAGGGGAGTTTTGCAGATATGAAAATATCCTCAAGCTCCTGGAATTATGGGTTATTTGAAATAATTGGTTTGGGAATTTTTAGAGGTAGAAAAATAAAACAAGTTTGAATATAATTCAAACTTGAGGTATTTTTGAACCCAACCAAAACATCTTCAAATGAGCTGAAAATTGGCAGAGAGGGTTTAGGCATGGTTTAAGATTAATAGGGAAAGAATGAACATTTATGGAGGAGGGGAAAAGGTCACTTGCAATAAAGGGGGAATTTGAAAGAAGGAAGAAGTGAAATGGGTTGCACGTGGATAAGGGCCTTGGAGAAAAGATGAAGAGGCAAACAACCATAGGAGGAAGAGGGGAAGATTGAGAGCACATAACCAACCCCTCAACATGAAGAATGCAACACACATGATGATCATGATATAATGCAATAAAAGAAAATGACAAGAGGCACATCCATATCATGTAGCATATAACAGGGTGAGATGAACATGGCAAACAAACAAAGATGGCGCAATACAACATAATAAAATATGAACAAGATGCAAGAAGCAAAATATGGCAATGGCACTCATCATGCTCATGGCATAAACATGTAGGAATGGAATATGCAAAACAATTATGATAATGCAACAAGCAAAATAAACACACGGCAACAACGCAAAATAAATGGAAGGCAACTCTTGCATCGGTCTCGGGGCGTTACAGCTCTCCTCCACTAACAAGAGATCTCGTCCCGAGATCTTAGGACCGAGACGGAAGGGAAAAGGGATGAGGTGAAGCAAGAACTTAAGAGAAGAAGCAAAGAATCGAGAGCACTCGAGAAGAAGAGAGGAACGACGAGAATGACGAAAATAGAAAGCTCATGGAACCAGATAGACTATGAAACCACTCCGGTTAGAACAAGATAGGAAAGGAATAGGAACGAAATAATTTAGGCAGCACTCCGGCAGAAACATGGAGGTATAGAACACGAGCTTGAGTGGATGGAATGATACTTGATGAAGACATGACACAAAACCTCCGGAAAGAATTGAAAGAGTTGAATGAAAAGAACGGAGAAGAAAATGACAACTTGTGCCATGAATGAAATTGAAAGCATCTTTAGAAGGAAGGTTTACACAGAGTTGTTGAGAAAATCAACAACGAAAAGAATAAGCTTGTAGTGGGCTTATGGAAACATCTCAACACTTGAGGTGAAATTCTGCCACTAACGAAAAACAATTGCTTGTTTGAGATCTAAGAAGAGATGAAAACTTCTTTCGCCGAGAAGAGAAGGAGAAACTTGGATCATTAATAAGCACCATAATTAGCAACATTCCTTAGGGAAGGCTTTAGGTGAAATCTTTACCATGATAACTCCAATGGAGGGATTAATAGGTGGAAACGATCTCCCTAACAAAGAGAAAATGATGGATTTAAAACATATCATTCTCGACAACTTGAATCATGAAGGGAAATTGTCAATAATGACATAGCACCACCTCAAAAGATAAGATAGAAAGAATTGCACTTCGGAATGCAAGATGAAGAATGCTTGAACACCTCAAAACAAAACATGTGTTGAGCACCATGTTTACTTTTGAGTATAGCTTGGCGGGTCATAACTTCGAGAGAAAACTTGAAGAACAAAATGAGAATGAAAGGAATCCTTGATGAACCATCATGTAGAGCCTCCATGAAGAACTCGGTAATAAAAGGATGATAGAAAGAAAGGGAAGTTGAAAACACAAGGTGAAGCCTTGCAATGATTTAGATGGAGCTTTGCGATGATATAACCGAGAGAACTTGGAACTCCGGAAAGAAAAGATGAAAACTAGAACCAAGAATTACTTCATCATGAACAATCTCCGGAAGAAGGAATTAATCACTTGGATGAAACAAGAATAAGAATTATGTCATGCCTATCCTTCACCAATTTAAATTGATGACAAGCAACGGATTTGGCATACTACTTATTCTCGTAGAAAGAATTAAGAGAGATATAGCATAAACTTGAGAAGGTATTGATGGAGCCACCAGTGGGATTTGGAAACAACGAATATTTGATATGATAACGAAGCAAGTGAAATCTTGAACAAACCACCGTAAGAATTGAAAATGAAAGTAGCAAAGGCACAATTCACCGGGAAGAGTTGGGAAACGAATGAAGATACTTGAGGAGATTTAGATACATGAGAACAAAGAGATCATGAACTGATTAGAGGATATTTGAACGATTCACCGGAAGAATTCGAGAATGAGAGCTGAACGCTGAGAATTAATAATTCTGAGATGATTGGCTCCGGAGAATGAAACTGAAAAGAATCCTGAATTACTCCGGATGGTGAAACGAATTCTCACAATCGAAAACAATTATGAGAGGATGGCATCAAGCTTGAACCATGAATCTCTGGAAGAACGGTTAAAGATTTAAGAGGAACTCTTCTTCGGTCTGCAAAATTCGAGAATGACGATAAGAAACACCACCATGAATTGTTGAGACACTTTGGAAGGATGAAAAAAACAAAGAGGTTGAGCCAACAATGAAATAATTTGAAATCGATCTTGGAGATGGCATGTGACTGATGAACTTCATTCTTACGTCAAACTCTGAAAAGACATTGGAATAACTCCGGAATAATTAGAAGAGTCAGGTAAGATCCTGGGAAAAGACCTGTGGGTTAGGGCCCACTCAAAAGAAAACACCGTTGAACAAATTTAAAGAGAGGTTGCACCGATTGAATTAAATGGCTTGAATGAGATAACAACCTCGAAATATCTTGAACGGATTGAGAATGGAAACACAAGTCTTGTGAGATATCTTCAGCACTCTAGAACAAATGAATAGGAAGAAGTGAATGATTAAGAGGTGCATCGGCACGAGAAAGCATTAGAAACGAGGAAAGGAATATGATGAATATCGAAAGCTTGAATTGGATCCACCGGAGAAGAAACAACAATTAAGGATGATGAACTTGAAACTGTTGAGCATCTTCATGGGAAATCACCGGATAAGAACATTGAAAGAAAAGAATGAAGAGACTTCCCACAAATAAAAGGATACATGATTAAGAAATCTGAGTCCTTGAAGAAAAAGGGTGGGAGGGCGGGAAAACAAAGACAACTTGGGATGGATGAAACAAACACTGGTGAGAAAACTTAGAGTTGATCTTGCGGATGTTGAAAATGATCGGATCCACTTGAAGAGAAGCACCCCGGTTGGAAAAGAACTAACATGACAATCTCGATGATCAAGAAGGATTACCACTCTCATAGAAATATGAGAACACCGCTTAGGAAAGGTATGGAATCAACACTTGACATTGAAGCAATTCAAATACCACAACTCAAAACAAAACAAAGGATTGGCTTGCAGAAATAAGCCGGAACAAATACATATGATAGAGATTTACCCAATCCCATATCATGCATCTGTCAGAAAGATATTCTAGGAGCTACTTGAATTCCCACCTATAAACTCCCGAAACTTTCTGGTTATGCAATCTGGTGTTGGGGATACAGGGGAAGCAATATATCTCACCCGAACCAACAATACCTACATCCAGCTGTATCCATCCGTCAACACATAACCAAGAAACCTTCGGAAATCGTGTACCTCAACCTTCGAAAAGCATCCATTATACTAGCTATGGCAATACTCCTGAACTCCCCAGTACTGGGTGACGTCGAGGTTATCTCACCAACAACTGCATAAAAGAGATTTTCGATGTCGGCAAAACTCAGGTATTCCGGAATTGCAACGATAAAATTGTGACGACAACACCTCGGAGCTCAACTCCCCGGGTCAAAGCCACATAATAGCCAGGAGGCACCAAGAACAATGTTCTCGTCACAAAACCATTGGAACGATTCCAAGATACCCGCGTGATCCTAAAAACATTTTAGTGAAATTTGAGGAGAGGAAAGTCAAAACATCTACGTCAAGAGTCCTCACCAGAGCGACGAAGGGGGCTGAGGAGTAAAAAGAATTCCTACTCTCCGATATATATAATCCTAAGACTCAAAATAGTTTTCTTCTAGACTCAACAACGACCAACAATCAAGGGGGCTCCTATGGTCGGTCGAGGCTCTGATACCAACTTGTCACGCCCAATATGCGATACTATCCTAAAGAGACTCGAAGGTCCCACCAAGGATAGAACCGCATATTGAAACGCTTTTGCAAGGTGGATATCATTACATCAACATTACATAATAGATGGGGATACATACACGAGGCATACAATGCCACACGAATACAACAACACATCATACATAAGATCAACATCCGACTACGGATGAAACACAAACAGAAACTCAAACGACATCCACCCTGCTAGCCCAGGCTGCCGACCTGGAACCTATCCCCTGATCGAAGAAGAAGTAGAAGACGAACTCTAAAGTAAGCAAACATCGCTCTCGCGTCATGATCATCGCAAAACCTGTACTTGCAACTGTTGTTGTAGTAATCTGTGAGCCACGAGGACTCAGCAATCCCATTACCATGGGTATCAAGACTAGCAAAGCTTAATAGGAAAGGAAGGGGTAAAGTGGTGAGTTTGCAGCAGCGACTAAGCATATATGGTGGCTAACATACGCAAATAAGAGCGAGAAGAGAGAAAATGGAACGGTCGTGAAACTAGCAATGATCAAGAAGTGATCCTGAACTCCTACTTACGTCAAACATAACCCAGAAACCGTGTTCACTTCCCGGACTCCGCCGAAAAGAGACCATCACGGCTACACACACGGTTGATGCGTTTTAATTCGGATCTGGTGTCAAGTTATCTACAACCGGATATTAACAAATTCCCATCTTCCTATAACCGCAGGCACGGCTTTCGAAAGATTATACCCTGCAGGGGTGTCCCAACTTAGTCCATGACAATCTCTCGCGATCAACGAAGGAATAGACCTTCTCCTAGGAAGACCCGATCAGACTCGGAATCCCGGTTTACAAGACATTTCGACAATGGTAAAACAAGACCAGCAAGACCGCCCGATGCGCCGACAATCCCGATAGGAGCTGCACATATCTCGTTCTCAGGGCAACACCGGATGAACACTACGTACAACTAAAACCAGACCTCGAGTTTCCCCGAGGTGGTGCTGCAAGTGGCTCTGGTTCGGACCAACACTTAGACAAGCACTGGCCCGGGGGGGCTAAAATAAAGATGACCCTTGGGTTAATTACTCCCAAGGGAAATATAGGTGGTGGTGAGGCAAATGGTAAAAGTCAATGTTGGGCCTTGCTGGAGGAGTTTTATTCAAAGCGAGCTGTCAAGGGGGTCCCATAAATCACCCGACCGCGTAAGGAACGCAAAATCCGGGAACATAACACCGGTATGACGGAAACTAGGGCGGCAAGAGTGGAACAAAACACCAGGCATAAGGCCGAGCCTTCCACCCTTTACCAAGTATATAGATGCATTAATAATATAAGAGATATTGTGATATCCCAACATAATCTTGTCCACCAAGGAGCAATCTTCAACTTCACCTGCAACTAGCAACGCTATAAGAGGGCTGAGAAAAGCGGTAACATAGCCAAGCAATGTTTTGCTAGGAAGGGTGTCAAAGGTTAGAGGTTCATGGCAATTTGGGAGGCTTGATGAGCAAAAGATAGGAAACGCAGCATAGCGATAGAACGAAGCAACTAGCATAGCAATGATAGTAGTGAGATCCAGGGTAGCGGTCATCTTGCCTGAAATCCCGCAAGGAAGAAGAACGATTCCATGAAGAAGACGAACGGATGAAGTCGAACGAATCCTCATAACTCCGGAACAAACCGAAGCTAACGAGAGAAGCAAACCGGAAAGAAGCATACAACATGGTAAATGCACAAGCATAAACATGGCATGATGCACAAACAAGTATGATGCATGTCCGGTTTAATGAGGCATGGCATGGCAAAGTGCAACAGACAATACTACAAATTAAGTGGAGCTCAATATGCAACGAGTTGCATATTGACGAAACACCACATGACTTATTTAGTTCTCTCTCGTTTGAGCTACCAAACAAAATTAAATGTTGTTAAACATGGCAAGAGGTGAGGCATAATAAAACTACCTATCTAAGCAAGTTTAAATGAGGCCGGAACCACAAAACAACAATTCCGGAAAATCCCCATGTGCATCTTCTAGTTTTGGTACTGTTCTGCCTATTACATAATTTTAGAGTTGTTAAACACGAAAATAAAGTGTACCATGTTGAACTAGGCATTTTTCCACCCCCTTTACATATAAAGTTTATTTAAAACCGAGCTATGGTTATTTAGTTATGAAATGAACCATTTTATCATGTCATTTGAGCAAATATTAATCAAACATCAAGTTTAAACATTTTAAACATGGATAAAAGCTGGATATAGTGAAACTACATGAAAAACTGAGCAAGATGCATATATGACATGTTTCATTTGGATGCATGGATTTTTAGATATGAACAATGCAATTTTAATGGCATTTCTGAAAATATGCATGCACGGGATATGTGACAAAATCACAGAATGGAAAAAAAACGTCTATGGGCCGAATGCAACGCACTGTGCAAAGCCCAAGATGGACCTGGCCCGAAATGCATGAGTGAGTGTGCGTGTGTGCAAAATAAAAAAAGCAGAGCAAAACAGGGGCAACTGGGATTTGAACCCAAGACCTCCCGGATGCGAGCGCGAGTGGCTGACCAGCTGGGCTACAATGGATAGGCGACATTGGATGGGTTCGGCTCTAGATGACACATGCTCTCGAACTGATCTGGACTGAAGATTCAACAAACAAAGAGCAAAAAGGAAAATAGGGGCGCCTGGGATTTGAACCCCAGATCCCTCAGATACATGCATGCGCTGTTAACCAGATGGGCTATGATAGAAATCTGCTAACGAATGCCTTACACACAACATGGACTACGCTCTGGCATTGATCTGACGAAGCTGCAAACGGAAGCAGAGATGGCTCGCCTGTGGCCGTGGCGCGGACTTCTAAGAGATAGCCTAGGGTCGAGCTTCTCTGTTTAAACAGAGAAGACGACGGCTGCAACGACGGCGCCGGCGAGGGAAACCGTGGCGATGGCGGGGGTTGAGAGGCCGCGACGGGCGTGCGGAATAGGCTAAGGAGGTGCGCGTGCGTGCGGAGGGCTGCGGGAGGAGTCCAGAGCGTGAGCCTCGAGAAGAAGCTCGTCTCAGGCCACGGCAAAGCGCGGCAATGCAGCGGCGAAACCGGGCGCGGCGAGGCGAAACAGAGGGGCGGCGGCTGAGTGCGTGTGAGGATGCATGCAAGGTGAAGCCAGCAGGGCCTAGAACACGAGCTTGGGCTCGCTGCCATGGTCGTCCATGGCGGACACGGCCTCGGATGCGACGGGATCGATGGGCACAGCAGAAAAAAAACGAACCGGAGAGGGGCTGGGAGGAACGGCTGGTCACCGAGGGGGGCTGTTGAAGTTGTACGGGGTTGGAGATGAGCGGGCACGGCGAGAAGACGCGCTAATTGGGGCGGCGTCCTCGTGTCCACAAAGCAGAGGAGGCAGGGGAAGAAGAGGATGCGGGCGTCGCGGCCCTAGCATCCCACGGCAATGCAGAGGATGTCGGGGACGGAGGTGAACTTGGAGAAGCTGCTGGACACCTGGGCTCCGCCTGGGATCGACGGAGAGCACGTCGGCGGCGAGCCGGTGTTCCTGGTGGTCTCGGGTGAGTGGAGGGCGACGGCTATGGTGACGACTCACCTGCGTCGACGGCAGAGAGGAAGAAGAGGGCTAGGGAAAACCCTAGGGAAGCAGGGGGGTGGAATTTATAGGAGGGCTACTAGGCATCGAGGCATCGTGGTTTCACCGCGGTGGCCATGTGCGCTTCTTCACCGAGAGTTACTGTGAGAGAAGAAAAGTGCAAAGGTGGAAGAAAAGGAAGAGGAGTGAGGATGACAGGTGGGGCCGAAGGATTGCATTGGAGAGAAAATTACCAGGGGGAGGCTAGGCTGGGCTGCTACTCTCTCGCAGCTGCGCTGCTGGGCCGAGGCGCCCCAGGTGAGATCGGCCCAGGTAAGTCTTCTCCTTTCTTTTCAATTTCTGTTTATTTAAATAAACAGCTACACGAAAAGAAAAGGCTAGGGGACTAAGAGGGGAGTTTTGCAGATATGAAAATATCCTCAAGCTCCTGGAATTATGGGTTATTTGAAATAATTGGTCTGGGAATTTTTAGAGGTAGAAAAATAAAACAAGTTTGAATATAATTCAAACTTGAGGTATTTTTGAACCCAACCAAAACATCTTCAAATGAGCTGAAAATTGGCAGAGAGGGTTTAGGCATGGTTTAAGATTAATAGGGAAAGAATGAACATTTATGGAGGAGGGGAAAATGTCACTTGCAATAAAGGGGGAATTTGAAAGAAGGAAGAAGTGAAATGGGTTGCACTTGGATAAGGGCCTTGGAGAAAAGATGAAGAGGCAAACAACCATAGGAGGAAGAGGGGAAGATTGAGAGCACATAACCAACACCTCAACATGAAGAATGCAACACACATGATGATCATGATATAATGCAATAAAAGAAAATGACAAGAGGCACATCCATATCATGTAGCATATAACAGGGTGAGATGAACATGGCAAACAAACAAAGATGGTGCAATACAACATAATAAAATATGAACAAGATGCAAGAAGCAAAATATGGCAATGGCACTCATCATGCTCATGGCATAAACATGTAGGAATGGAATATGCAAAACAATTATGATAATGCAACAAGCAAAATAAACACACGGCAACAATGCAAAATAAATGGAAGGCAACTCTAGCATCGGTCTCGGGGCGTTACACGATGCATAGGAAGAGAGTTAGACTTCGTTGTTGCATTATATATGTTACTTTGTGCTCACTACTAAATTACAACTCATCTTTGATTAAAATTGGCTTTGATATACCTTGGGATCCGGGTGGATCTATTACTTGAGCACTATATGCCTAGCTTACTGGCTTTAAAGAAAGCGCTGCCAGGGAGACAACCCGGAAGTTTTAGAGAGTCATTTATTTCTGTTGAGTGCTTTTATATAGTTTAAAAACAAAAAAATAAAGAGGGGAACCGAAAACTTTTCAAAAAGGAAAGTGAAAGTGAGAGAGACAAGCATTGTTGAAGTGGGAGAGCTCCTTGAACTTTGTTCATGCTCACAAAACTTTGTGAATCTTGATTACAGAAACTTTTCATCAAAAATAATTATCCCCTTGTATAATTCCATTGTATTATAAAAATAATGTGCCAAGGTTTGCCTTTAGGATGTTTACAATGCTTGTTGGTTTGTACGGTGCAGGATAGAAACTTTGGCTGTATTGCTCGATTTTACATTTTTAACTGGAAAGTCAAACGGTTCTGATTCTTTTTGCACTGTCTTGATGTAGAACTTTTTTATTTTTCCTAATTTAGGTAGAATATTTGGGGTACCAGAAGTATGGTGAATGTTCAGATTGCTGCAGACTGTTCTGTTTTTGACAGATTCTGTTTTTTATGCATAGTTTACTTGTTTTGATGAATCTATCAATTTATATCAGTGGATTAAGCCATCGAAAAGCTATATTACAGTAGACACAATGCAAAAACAAAATATGAATTGGTTTGCTACAGTACTTAGAGTAGTGATTTGCTTTATTATACTAACGGATCTTACCGAGTTTTCTTTTGAAGTTTTGTGTGGATGAAGTGTCTAATCGGGGAAGTTCCGATATGAGGAAAAGGAAGAGAGGAAAGAGCTCAAGCTTGGGGATGCCCGAGGCACCCCAAGTAAATATTCAAGGAGACTCAAGCATCTAAGCTTGGGGATGCCCCGGAAGGCATCCCCTCTTTCTTCAACAAGTATTGGTATGTTTTTGGATTCGTTTCGTTCATGCATTATGTGCAAGTTTTGGAGCGTATTTTGCATTTAGTTTTCACTTTTCTTTTATGCACCATGCTGGTATGAGATAGTCCTTGGTTTATCTATAGAATTCTCATTGCACTTCATTTAAATCTTTTGAGTATGGCTTTATAGAATGCTTCATGTGCTTCACGTATATCGTTTGAAGTTTGGACTGCCTGTTTCTCTTCACATAGAAAACTGCCATTTGTAGAATGCTCTTTTGCTTCATTTATATTTGTTAGAGCCTGGGCATATCTTTTGTAGAAAGAATTAAACTCTCTTTCTTCATTTATATCTATTTAGAGAGATGACATGAATTGGTCATTCACATGGTTAGTCATAAAATCCTACATAAACTTGTAGATCACTGAATATGATATGTTTGATTCCTTGCAATAGTTTTGCGATATAAATATGCTGATATTAGAGTCATGCTAGTGGGTGGTTGTGGATTGTAGAGACACTTGTGTTGAGGTTTTCAAGTCGCGTAGCATGCACATATGGTAACCGTTGTGTGACAAATTTGAAGCATGGCGTGTTTCTTTGATTGTCTACCTTATGAGTGGCAGTCGGGGACGAGCGATGGTATTTTCCTACCAATCTATCCCCCTAGGGGCATGCGTAGTAGTACTTTGCTTTGAGGGCTAATAAACTTTTGCAATAAGTATATGAGTTCTTTATGACTAATGTGAGTCCATGGATTATACGCACTTTTACCTTTCCATCATTGCTAGCCTCTTCGGTACCGTGCATTGCCCTTTCTCACCTCGAGAGTTGGTGCAAACTTCGCCGGTGCATCCAAACCCTGTGATATGATACGCTTTATCACACATAAGCCTCATTATATATTCCTCAAAACAGCCACCATACCTACCTATCATGGCATTTCCGTAGCCATTTCGAGATATATTGCCATGCAACTTCCATCATCATCATATACATGACTTGAGCATTCATTGTCATATTGCCTTTCATGATCGTAAGATAGCTAGCATGATGTTTTCATGGCTTGTCCGTTTTTGATGTCATTGCTACGCTAGATCATTGCACATCCCTGTACAACGCCGGAGGCATTCATATAGAGTCATATCTTTGTTCTAGTATCGAGTTGTAATATCAAGTTGTAAGTAAATAAAAGTGTGATGATCATCACTATAGAGTATTGCCCCATAAAAAAAAGAAAAAGAAAAAAAAACAAAAAAAAGAAAGGCCAAAGAAGCCTAAATAAAAAAGGGGGCCAAAGAAGCCCACCCCCAAAAGAAAAAAAAAGAGAAAAAAAGAAAAAGAACAGGGGCAATGTTACTATCCTTTTTCCACACTTGTGCTTCAAAGTAGCACCATGTTCTTCATATAGATTGTCTCCTATGTTGTCATTTTCATATACTAGTGGGAATTTTCATTATAGAACTTGTCTTGTATATTCCAACAATGGGCTTCCTCAAATGCCCTAGGTCTTCATGAGCAAGCAAGTTGGATGCACACCCACTTAGTTTTCAGTTTGAGCTTTCATACACTTATAGCTCTTAGTGCATCCGTTGCATGGCAATCCCTACTCCTCGCATTGACATCAATTAATGGGCATCTCCATAGCTCGTTGATTAGCCGCGTCGATGTGAGACTTTCTCCCTTTTTGTCTTCTCCATATAAACCTCCACCATCATATTCTATTCCACCTATAGTGCTATATCCATGGCTTGTGCTCATGTATTGCGTGAGGGTTGAAAAAGCTGAAGCACGTTAAAAAGTATGAACCAATTGCTCGGCTCGTCATCGGGGTTGTGCATGATGGGAGCATTTTTGTGTGACGAAGAGAAGCATGGCCAAACTGTATGATTTTGTAGGGATAAGCTTGCTTTGGCCTTGTTGTTTTGAAAAGACATGATTGCTTTATTGGTACGCTTGAAGTATTATCATTTTTTATGTCAAATGATAGACTATTGCTTTGAATCACTCGTGTATTAATATTCATGCCATGATTACATATTTGATCAAGATTATGCTAGGTAGCATTCCACATCAAAAATTAGATTTTTTATCATTTACCTACTCGAGGACGAGCAGGAATTAAGCTTGGGGATGCTGATACGTCTCTGTCGTATCTATAATTTTTTATTGTTCCATGCCAATATTCTTCAACTTTCATATACTTTTGGCAACTTTTTATACTATTTTTGGGACTAACATATTGATCCAGTGCCCAGTGCCAGTTCCTGTTTGTTGCATGTTTTATGTTTCGTAGAAAACCAATATCAAATGGAATCCAAACGGGATAAAAACGGATAGAGAATTATTTTGGAATATTTGTGACTTTCCGGAGGAAGAATCAACGTGAAACGGTGTCCGAGGTGGCCACGAGACAGGGGGCGCGCCCACACCCCCTGCGTGTGCCTGGCCCTCTCGTGGGCCACCCGTAAGGCGGTTGATGCCTTTCTTTTGCCGCAAGAAAGCTAATTTTATGAGAAAAATCTGGGCAAAAGATTCACCCCAATCGGAGTTAGGGATCTTCGGATATTTAAGAAATAGTGAAGGGGTAGAATCAGGGAACGCAGAAACAGAGAGATAGATCCAATCTCAGAGGGGCTCTCGCCCCTCCCGCGCCATGGGAGCCAAGGACCAGAGGGGAAACCCTTCTCCCATCTAGGGAGGAGGTCAAGGAATAATAAGAAGAAGGGGGGATCTCTCCCCATTGCTTCCGGTGGCGCCGAAACGCTGCCGGGGGCCATCATCATCATCGCGATCTTCACCAACACCTCCGCCATCTTCACCAACATCTCCATCACCTTCCCCCATCTATATCCAGCGGTCCACTCTCCCGCATCCCGCTGTACCCTCTACATGAACATGGTGCTTTATGCTTCATATTATTATCCAATGATGTGTTGCCATCCTATGATGTCTGAGTAGATTTTCGTTGTCCTATCGGTGATTGATGATTTGTTATGATTGTTTGAGTTGCATGTTTTATTATTGCAAGCATGAGGGATTTCCGCTGTAGGGTGTTGCAATGTGTTCATGATTCGCTTATAGTGGGTTGTGTGAGTGACTGAAACACAAACCCGAGTAAGGGGATTGCATATGGGATAAAGGGGACTTGATACTTTAATGCTATGGTTGGGTTTTACCTTAATGAATCTTTAGTAGTTGCGGATGCTTGCTAGAGTTCCAATCATAAGTGCATGATCTAAGTAGAGAAAGTATGTTAGCTTATGCCTCTCCCTCAAATAGAATTGCAATAGTGATTACCGGTCTAGTAACATAGTCAATTGCTTAGGGACAATTCCACAACTCCTACCACCGCTTTTCCACACTCGCTATATTTACTTTATTGCATCTTTATCTAAACAGCCCCTAGTTTTTATTTACGTGCTCTTTATTATCTTGCAAACTTATCCAACAACACCTACAAAGTACTTCTAGTTTCATACTTGTTCTAGGTAAAGAGAATGTCAAGCGTGCGTAGAGTTGTATCGGTGGTCGATAGAACTTGAGGGAATATTTATTCTACCTTTAGCTCCTCATTGGGTTCGACACTCTTACGTATCGAAAACTGTTGCGATCCCCTACACTTGTGGGTTATCAGAAAGCAGGGGCAACAAGGCACGTATTGTATTGTTGCCATCGAGCATAAAAAGATGGGGTTTATATCATATTGCATGAGTTTATCCCTCTACATCATGTCATCTTTCTTAAAGTGTTACTCTGTTGTTATGAACTTAATACTCTAGATGCATGCTGGATAGCGGTCGATGTGTGGAGTAATAGTAGTAGATGCAGGCAGGAGTCGGTCTACTTGTCACGAACGTGATGCCTATACACATGATCATGCCTAGATAATCTCATAATTATTCGCTTTCCTATCAATTGCTCGACAGTAATTTGTTCACCCACCGTAATATTTATGTTATCTTGAGAGAAGCCTCTAGTGAAACCTATGGCCCCCGGGTCTATCTTTTATCATATAAGCTTTCAATCTACTTTTATTTGCATATTTACTTTTCCAATCTATATTAACAAATACCAAAAATATAATTATCTTATCATATTATCTCTATCAGATTTCACTTTCGCAAGTGGCCGTGAAGGGATTGACAACCCCTTTATCGCATTGGTTGCGAGTTCTTGGTTTGTGTAGGTTCATGGGACTTGTGAGGAGTCTCCTACTGGATTGATACCTTGGTTCTCAAAAACTAAGGGAAATACTTACGCTACTATGCTGCATCACCCTTTCCTCTTCAAGGAAAACCAACGCAAGCTCAAGACGTAGCAAGAAGGATTTCTGGCGCCGTTGCCGGGGAGGTCTTCGCTCAAGTCCAGACATACCAAGTACCCATCACAAACTCATCTCCCTCGCATTTACATTATTTGCCATTTGCCTCTCGTTTTCCTCTCCTCCACTTCACCCTTGCCATTTTATTCGCCCTCTCTTTCCCAATCTCCTCTCTTTTCCGCTTGCCTTCTTCTCCCTCTCTTTCGCTTTCCTATTTCTGTTTGCTTGTGTTTTGGATTACTTGTTGCCATGGCGCGAGATAGTACCAAATTGTGTGATTTCTCCAATACCAATAATAATGATTTCCTTAGTACTCTGATTGCTCCTCTTAATGATGTTGAGTCTTGTAAAATCAATGCTGCTTTGCCGAATCTTGTTATGAAAGATCGATTCTCCGGCCTTCCTAGTGAAGATGCCGCTACCCATCTAAACAACTTTGTTGATTTGTGTGAGATGCAAAAGAAAAAAGATACAGATAATGATATTGTTAAATTGAAGCTATTTCCGTTTTCACTTAGAGACCGTGCTAAAGTTTGGTTTTCGACTTTGCCTAAAAATAGTATTGATTCTTGGAACAAGTGCAAAGATGCTTTTATCTCTAAGTACTTTCCTCCCGCTAAGATCATCTTGTTTAGGAACAATATTATGAATTTTAAACAACTTGATCATGAGCATGTTGCCCAATCTTGGGAAAGAATGAAATTGATGATTCACAATTGCCCTACTCATGGTTTGAATTTATGGATGATCATACAAAACTTTTATGCCGGATTGAATTTTGCTTCTAGAAATCTCTTAGATTCGGCCGCTGGAGGCACGTTAATGGAAATCACCTTAGGAGAAGCTACAAAACTCCTTGATAATATCATGGCTAATTATTCTCAATGGCACACCGAACGATCTACAAATAAAAAAGTGCATGCTATAGAAGAAATTAATGTTTTCAGTGGAAAGATGGATGAACTTATGAGATTGTTTGCTACTAAGAGTGCTTCTATTTATCACAATGATATGCCTTTTATCTACCTTGATTGAGAATAATAATGAATCTATGGATGTAAACTTTGTTGGTAGGAATAATTTTGGCAACAATGCTTATAGAGGAAACTTTAATCCTAGACCGTTCCCTAGTAATTACTCTAATAATTATGGAAATTCCTACAATAATTCTTATGGTAATTTTAATAAGATGCCCTCTGATTTTTAAAATAGTGTGAAAGAATTTATGGTCTCTTAAAAGAATTTTAATGCCTTGCTTGAAGAAAAATTTCGTAAAGTTGATGATTTGGCTAGGAACGTTGATAGGCTTTCGCTTGATGTTGATTCTTCGAAACTTAGATCTACTCCTCCTAAGCATGATATCAATTAGTCTCTCAAAGCTATGAGAATTTCCATTGACGAATGCAAAGAAAGAACCGCTAGATTGCGTGCTAAGAAAGATTGCTTTGTTAAAGCGTGTTCTTCTAGTTTCCATGAAAATAATGATGAAGATCTTAAAGTTATTGGTGTGTCCCCTATTAGATCTTTGTTTTGCAATATTAATCTTGATAATAATGGGACTGGAAATGAATCAACTTTGGTTAAAAAGCGTTCCGGTAATTTGGAGTTTTTAGATCTTGATGCTAAATTTGCTAAAAGTGGGATTGGAGAGGTCAAGACTATAAATAGCATTAACGCACTATCTTGGATTTCAAGGAATTTAATAATGATAATTGTTCTTTAGTAGATTGTATTTCCTTGTTGCAATCCATGTTGAATTCTCCCCATGCTTATAGTCAAAATAAAGCCTTTACCAAACATATTGTTGATGCCTTGATGCAATCTTTTGATGAAAAACTTAATTTGGAAGTTTATATACCTAGAAAACTTAATGATGAGTGGGAACCTACTATAAAGATTAAAATTAAAGATTATGAGTGTTTTGCTTTATGTGATTTGAGTGCTAGTGTTTCCACAATTCCGAAAACTTTATGTGATATTCTAGGTTTCCATGATCTTGATGATTGCTCTTTAAATTTGCACCTTGCGGATTCCACCATTAAAAAGCCAATGGGAAGAATCATTGATGTCCTCATTGTTGCAAATAGAAATTTGGTGCCCGTGGATTTTATCGTTCTTGATATAGATTGCAATCTTTGTTGTCCTATTATTCTTGGTAGACCTTTCCTTAGAACGATTGGTGTGATTATTGATATGAAGGAAGGGAATATTAGATTCCAATTTCCATTAAGGAAAGGCATGGAGCACTTTCCAAGAAAGAAAATTAAATTACCTTATGAATCTATCATGCGAGCTACTTATGAATCAAGTGTCAAAGATGGCACTACTTAGATCTATCTTCGCTTTTATGCCTAGCTAGGGGCGTTAAACGATAGCGCTAGTTGGGAGGAACCCAATTTTCCTTGTGTTTTTTGTTTTTGTTCCTGTTTGGTAATAAAATTTGCATCTACTCTCTGTTTAGATGTGTTTTCATGTTTTATTTAGTGTTTGTGCCAAGTAGAACCTATAGGATAACCTGTGGTATGAGTTAATTTGATTCTGCTGTAAAACAGAAACTTTACGCTCACAAGAAAAAATTATATAAATCACAGAAACGTGCTTTTGCGTTGATTCTTGTTGCTTTAGATCAATAGACAAATTTCCTAGGACGTAATATTTTGGTAGGATTTTTGGAGTTCCAGAAGTAACCGAAAGTTACAGATTGCTACAGACTGTTCTGTTTTTGATAGATTCTGCCTTTCGTGTGTTGTTTGCTTATTTTGATGCATCTATGGCTAGTATGTAAGGGTATGAACCATAGAGAACTTCGAATACAGTAGGTTTAACACCAATATAGACAAAGAATGAGTTCATTATAGTACCTTATGTGGTGGTTTTTCTTTCTTGCACTAAGGGAGCTTATGAGATTTCCTGTTGAGTTTTGTGTTGTGAAGTTTTCAAGTTTTGGCTAAAGATTTCATGGACTATGGAATAAGGAGTGGCAAGAGCCTAAGCTTGGCGATGCCCATGGAACCCCAAGATATTAAAGAATGGCCAAAAGCCTAAGCTTGGGGATGCCCCGGGAACGCATCCCCTCTTTCGTCTTTGTTCATTGGTAACTTTACTTGGAGCTATATTTTTATTCGCCACATGATATGTGTTTTGCTTGGAGCGTCGTGTATGATATTAGTCTTTGCCTTTTAGTTTACCACAATCATCCTTGTTGTACACACCTTTTGGGAGAAGCCCACTTGATTGGAATTTATTAGAATACCCTATGTGCTTCACTTATATCTTTTGAACTAGATAATTTTCGCTCTAGTGCTTCACTTATATCTTTTAGAGCACGGCGGTGGCTTAATTTTGAAGAAATTGTTGATCTCTCATGCTTCACTTATATTATTTTGAGAGTCTCTTAGAACAACATGGTATTTGCTATGGTTATAAAATTAGTCCTAGAATGATGGGCATCCAAGTTGGGTATAATAAAAACTATCATAGAAAGTGAATTGGACGCTATGATCAATTTGATACTTGATAATTGTTTTGAGATATAGAGGTGGTGATATTAGAGTCATGCTAGTTGGGTAATTGTGAATTTAAAGAATACTTGTGTTGAAGTTTGTGATTCCCATAGCATGCACGTATGGTGAACCGCTTTGTGATGAAGTTGGAGCACAATTTTATTTATTTATTGTCTTCCTTATGAGTGGCGGTCAGGGACGAGCGATGGTCTTTTCCTACCAATCTATCCCCCTAGGAGCATGCGCATAGTACTTTGTTTTCAATGGCTTGTAGATTTTTGTAATAAGTATATGAGTTCTTTATGACTAATGTTGAGTCCATGGATTATACGCACTCTCACGCTTCCACCATTGCTAGCCTCTCTTGTGCCGCGCAACTTTCGCCGGTACCATACACCCACCATAATCCTCCCTCAAAACATCCACCATACCTACCTATTATGGCATTTCCATAGCCATTTCGAGATATATTGCCATGCAACTTTCCACCATTCCATTTATTATGACACACATCATCATTGTCATATTGCTCCTTGCATGATCATGTAGTTGACATTGTATTTGGGGCAAGGCCACCTCATAATTTTTCATACATGTCACTCTTGATTCATTGCATATCCCGGTACAACATGGGAGGCATCTATATAGAGTCATATCTTGAGTTGTAAATAAAGAAAAGTGTGATGATCTTCATTATTAGAGCATTGTGCCAGTGAGGAAAGGATGATGAAGACTATGATTCCCCCACAAGTCGGGATGAGACTTCGGACTTTATAAAAATAAAAGAGGCCAAAGAAGCCCATGAAAAAAAAGAGGCCAAAGAAGCCCACCAAAAAGAAAAAAAGGAGAAAGAAAGAAAGAAAAAGAAAAATAATAATAATAAGAGAAAAAGAGAGAAGGGACAATACTACTATCTCTTTTTCCACACTTGTGCTTCAAAATAGCACCATGATCTTCATGATAGAGAGTCTCTTATGTTGTCACTTTCATATACTAGTGGGAATTTTTCATATAGAACTTGGCTTGTATATTCCAATGATGGGCTTCCTCAAAATGCCCTAGGTCTTCGTGAGCAAGCAAGTTGGATGCACACCCACTTAGTTTCTTTTGTTGAGCTTTCATACATTTATAGCTCTAGTGCATCCGTTGCATGGCAATCCCTACTCACTCACATTGACATCTATTAATGGGCATCTCCATACCCGTTGATACGCCTAGTTGATGTGAGACTATCTTCTCCTTTTTTGTCTTCTCCACAACCACCCTTCTATACCACATATAGTACTAAGTCCATGGCTCACGCTCATGTATTGCATGAAAAATTGAAAAAGTTTGAGATTACTGAAGTATGAAACAATTGCTTGGCTTGTCATCGGGGTTGTGCATGATTAAATACTTTGTGTGATGAAGATAGAGCAACAGCCAGGCTATATGATTTTGTAGGGATAACTTTGTTTAGCCATGTTATTTTGAGAAGACATGATTGCTTTATTAGTATGCTTGAAGTATTACTATTTCTTATGTCAATATGAACTTTTATTTTGAATCATTTGGATCTGAACATTCATGCCACAATAAAGAGAAATACATTGAGAATTATGCTAGGTAGCATTCCGCATCAAAATTCTGTTTTTATCATTTACCTACTCGAGGACGAGCAGGAATTAAGCTTGGGGATGCTTGATACGTCTCCAACGTATCTATAATTTTTGATTGTTCCATGCTATTATATTACCTGTTTTGGATGTTTATGGGCTTTACTTTACACTTTTATATCATTTTTGGGACTAACCTACTAACCGGAGGCCCAGCCCGTATTGCTGTTTTTTTGCCTATTTCAGTGTTTCGAAGAAAAGGAATATCAAACAGAGTCCAAACGGAATGAAACCTTCGGGAACGTGATTTTCGGAACAAACGTGATCCAGAGGACTTGGAGTGCAAGTCAAGAAACAATCGAGGAAGCCACGAGGGTGGAGGGCGCCCCCCCCCATACAGGGCGCCCCCTATCTCTTGGGCTCCTCGGGCGTCCACCGACGTACTTCTTCCTCCTACATATACCCATGTACCCCGAAACCATCAAGGGAGCCACCGAAAAACTATTTCCGCCACCGTAACCTTCTGTATCTGTGAGATCCCATCTTGGAGCCGGCGCCGGTGCTCTACCAGAGGGGGAATCCACCATGGAGGGCCTCTACATCAACTCCAAGGCCTCTCTGATGAGTTGTGAGTAGTTTACCATAGACCTTCGGGTCCATAGTTATTAGCTAGATGGCTTCTTCTCTCTCTTTGAATCTCAATACCATGTTCTCCTTCCTCTTCTTGGAGATCTATTCGATGTAACTCTTTTTGCGGTGTGTTTGTCGAGATCCGATGAAGTGTGGGTTTATGATCAAGTTTATCTATGAGAGATGTTTGAATCAATTCTGAATTCTTTTATGTATGATTGAGTTATCTTTGCAAGTCTCTTCGAATTATCGGTTTGGTTTGGCCTACTAGATTGAACTTTCTTGCAATGGGAGAAGTGCTTAGCTTTGGGTTCAATCTTGCGGTGTCCTTTCCCAATGACAGCAGGGGCAGCAAGGCACGTATTGTATTGTTGCCATCGAGGATAAAAAGATGGGGTTTATATCATATTGCATGAGTTTATCCCTCTACATCATGTCATCTTTCTTAAAGCGTTACTCTGTTGTTATGAACTTAATACTCTAGATGCATGCTGGATAGCGGTCGATGTGTGGAGTAATAGTAGTAGATGCAGGCAGGAGTCGGTCTACTTGTCACGGACGTGATGCCTATACACATGATCATGCCTAGATAATCTCATAATTATTTGCTTTTCTATCAATTGCTCGACAGTAATTTGTTCACCCACCGTAATATTTATGCTATCTTGAGAGATGCCTCTAGTGAAACCTATGCCCACGGGTCTATCTTTTATCATATAAGCTTTCAATCTACTTTTATTTGCATATTTACTTTTCCATCCTATATCATAAAACACCAAAAATATAATTATCTTATCATATTATCTCTATCAGATCTCACTTTCACAAGTGGTCGTGAAGGGATTGACAACCCCTTTATCGCGTTGGTTGCGAGTTCTTTGTTTGTTTGTGTAGGTTCGTGGGACTTGTGAGGAGCCTCCTACTGAATTGATATATTGGTTCTCAAAAACTGAGGGAAATACTTATGCTACTGTGATGCATCACCCTTTCCTCTTCAAGGAAAACCAACGCAGGCTCAAGACGTAGCAGCAGCCTCCCGTGTTCTACTTCTCCTCGATGATGGTGGCGGACATGGAGAAGCTGGTCACCGACTCGTCGCTCTCCATGCACCCGGCTTCTGTCATTGGCTGCATGGCGCTGCCGCAGGCACGGGAGGCGCAGCCACAAACACGGGAGGCGCGACCGCCGTAGACACTGGTGGCGCGGTACGACGCGGTAGCGACGACACCCGTACCGGCGTGCTCGCCGCCGTGCCGGCGTGGAGCAACTCGCCACTCCTCATCATGCTGAACTGGAGCAGCGAGTTGCTGAACCACGTGCCTGCTTGGGGTGGCAATTGGCTCCGTCGGGCCAAGCGAGGTTGGTGAAGCACCAAGCGGCCTCGCCCGTATCCGAAGGGCTCGGCGGGCCACCCAACTGGGTAATATGCCGGAGAACGGCTCATCGGAAGCCATCGGAAGAGTGGAGAAAATGGTGAAGGAGGAGATGGGGGAGCGGCGGAGGGGTGCGATTCTTGCCCGCTGTCTGGCTGGCCTCGTGTAAATAGAGGGCGGACGGTAGGAGCCTGGCCGGCGTCTGGCCTCATTTAAGCTGGGCGGACGGGAGGAGCTCGGCCGGTGTTGCGTTTAATTCTGGCCCGCTCATGAACGGACATGTGGCAAGAGTAGGTTTCTCGGTTTGCATGTGGGTTTAACAGAGGGGTTTGATGGAAGCGAGGAGGCGTGTTCAGGCGGGCGTGCAGTGGGCGGTGCATTACTATCAGATTTGACAGCGGGCAGCGCAGTTCTCGATACGGCTTCAATGCAGACGAGGGAGGGAGTAGTGTTTCCCAAAATGTTGAACGGCCAATGCATCCTCCTTCAATTAATGCATGAGGGGAGTAATGGGAGGAGGACCGGGAAAAGAGGTTGCACGATGTAAATGCAACGCAGTTTGCCCTCATATGAAGGCGCCCCTCCATTCCAATGCATCTACCACATCGTACGCACCTAAGCATTTGCCTAAGCACCTACATTAAGTGCAAAAGAGCTCACTCCAGACCCATCGCGGAAATGCGTGCGAGTGCCTAGCGGTTGTGCCAGATTGTCCACGACGCCAGCCTGCGGCATGGCACCGATGATAGTCTCCAGACGGTGTTGGAGACCAGCTGGTGGATGGCCGCTGTCGACGCCAACTACGACTCTCAGTTGGACCAGATGATCGTTGCCACCACCAACAAGTTCACTCAAGAAGCTCACGGACGACATCGCCTTACTCCTCCAGCCAGCGCGCCCGGGCTCCTCATTGCCTGCCACCCTAATCGGCCTCCATGGCCGGAACCTCTTTCAAGCACTGGTGGCCCTGCGACTGCCCGCCGACGCCACGAAGAATGTCCACCTCGAGATCGCGCTCGCGGCGAGGCGCCTCGCCCTGCAATATTTTGTCGACCTACACATCCATGTGTGCGAGCAAATTGTGTACATATGTATCTACAAGGCTAGTGAGGACGCTACGATGTTGGACTTCCTCAACCGGCTGGAAGCCTTGGATTCCTTTCCTGAGAAGCACCTCGACCTCGCCACAAAAGCCGTCACTCCTTAGCCGTCGGTCGGTGGCCCGTCGCACTAAGTTGAGGAGGAGGAGGTTGTACGTTGATGGATGCATCTTTCTTCTTGCCTTCTATAACCACCACTGTGACTGCATCATCGTGGCCTTAATTCTTATTGTGCTATTTCATTCTCGTTCCAGTCAATGCCGACATGTGCGATCCCTTTGCTTAATTATATGCATCACTGTAACTAGTACTCCATCCATCAATGTATAAGTTGCGCTTACCATCAATGATGGTGGTGTGTCTGCCATTCGTCATTTCTGACCATTAGACCTGCATCTAATGGCTGCGAGGTAAGTTGTGGCATTTTTGCAACAATAGCCCACTTCTCTGCTCCAATTTGCAGAAAACCCCTTATTATCTTGAAAGCAACCACATCCCTCCCTCAACTCATCAAAACAGCCTGAGAAATATATTTTAAGTGAAAAGTACTCTCTTTGTTCCTAAATATTTGTCTTTCTAGAGATTTCAATAAGTGACTACATATGGAGCAAAATGAGTGAATCTACACTTCAAAATATGTCTATATAATCCGTATGTGATAGTCCATTTGAAATCTCTAAAAAGGCAAATATTTAGGAGCGGAGGGAGTAATATATTAGGAGTATATCAAAACAAGAGTGATTTCTTTCAAGTTTGTGAACAAGTACTACTGTTCTACTACTTTGGATCCGTCGCAACGCACGGGCACATTGCTAGTAAAAGGAAAAGGCATGCCGCGTTCGAGTCGCAACCCCACACGCCCGGGAATCGGGAGTACTCCATGGCCCGTCCAGCACGACACATAGCTTAGGGAAGGCATGTTACCTAGCATTTTCACTTTCATGTGGGACCGCCGTTGAGCAAACCGACTATTGGCAAACCGCACCCCGCCCGCCGCCCGGTTGGAAAACAGAAACAAAGGGAAGATCTAGTTGTAGCACGGAAGCCAAGAAATTTGTTGTCAGATGGGGCTCGTTGATAGAGTAGGAGCATTCTGTACTAGTACTAGTCGTACTAGTACCAACATTGTACTATATAACTATTACTACCACTATACAACTAGTAGGTACGTGCACGGCACAACATCGTAGGAACAAAAAATGGGAAGATCTAGTTTTGGGTGATTTATCTTTTTTTCAGTCAACATAGTATGAATAATATGATGTGGGGGGCACCCATGAAGCTTATGTGGCTTGGTTGCATGGCTACGAAAGGTTAGAGAAAAATAAATAGATAATGTGTTTAGAGTGCACTCCACTAAATAGATATACTTTGGACCATTGCAACTGGCTGGCACATCTATATCTATACCCCCTATATAGTGTGTGAAAAACTTTGAAAGTTGGTCGTTGGATGAAGCCAATCCGACGGTATAAAAATGGCAAGTCCGAGCACTACTGGTCGTTGGATATCATCTACATTCCACCAGATTCTGCCACATGTAGAATCTAGAAGACTACATGGTTGAACTTATTAATTCATGACTAACTTTGCCACAACTAAGCTTAGGCAAAGTGTGGGGCTGTTTGGTTTGTGACTAAGATTGCTAAAGATTGCCACACGTAAGGTTAGGCAAGTTTGACTAACTTAGGTGAATGTTTGGTTCAAGCCACACCTTAGGCAAGCCTGACATACACACAAAAACTATGGCAAGATTCCCTTAGGCCTTCCAACTTGTGGCTCTCATTTTGAAGAACTAAGGTGCTGTTTGGTTCTAGGCCTAGCATTGCCACACTTTGCCACATATTTTTGCCAAGCTTTCCTAAGGTTAGTTCATCAAAATGAAAGCCACAAGTTGGCAAGCCTAAGGGAATCTTGCCACATTTTTTGTGTGTATTCCATGTGGGGTCCAAGTGTGGCTTGCCTAAGGTGTGGCTTGAACCAAACACTCACCTAAGTTAGTAAAACTTGCCTAGATTTAGGTGCAGCAACATTTGGCAAAGTTAGTCACAAACCAAACAACCCCTAACCTTAGGCAAGTTTGGCAACATTGTATGATAGTGTGGCATTGCTAGGCCTAAAACCAAACAACCCCTGTGTCTGCCATAAAAAATGTGGCAAACAAAATGGCCACCACAAGTGTGGCAAGATTTGGCAAGAAGTTGAGTCTATGACATGTGGACCATGTAGCTAGAAAAGTGTGGCAAGACACAAGTGGGGCAATGAACCAAACATATGCCTAAGATATTGTGGCACGCCTAAGCTTAGGCGTGGCAACCTTAGACTGCAAACCAAACATCTATATCTATACCCCTATATAGTGTGTGATAAGTTTGAAAGTTGGTCGTTGGATGAAGGCAATCCGATGGTACAAAGATGGCAAATCCGAGCACTACTGGTCGTTGGATATGATCTACATTCCACAAAATTTCGCCACATGTAGAATCTAGAAGACTCCACATGTAGAAGCATAATGCACAAACCACCAGAATCTCATGCGTGCAATGCACGTGTACCTTACTAGTAGTTGGTAGTAGTCAGAAACAAATTCTGGGTTTGGCATGATCTTGTACTATGGGAGCACCACAAGGAGTGCCGCAGGAGTTACATTTCCCTCTCGGGGCCCACGGGACCGAACTTCAGTGGCTTAGTGCCCAGCCTATGAGTCAATGACATGCGGACCTTAAATGTGGCTGGCCCACATGTCATTCTCATGGTGGTGGCGTGGTTCGCGACTCACTCGTTCGAGATGAACCGGCCGGTGGTGGCGTGACCGTGGCGAGGGTGCCACAGCTGGGCGTGGCGTTACGAGGCGTAGATGGCCACACTGGAGGGTGCTACCTGTAGTACAGAAGTACTCCAGCTGAGGATTGATGCCCGGGACGAAATGTGTCATAGCCGCTGGATGAAAATTTGATGGTGCGGGAGTACAGATCGGAGCACAGCAGCAGAGCAAGCAAACCACGTCCAATCGGGTGTGGCTGTGGTAGAAAGTTGATGGTTGCCGCAGTTTAGCTGGCCTGCATGTCATGCACACAAAGGCAGAGGAGCGGTGGGGCCGAGAGGGATGAGGCACACGTCGAGGGGATGAGGATCCCCTGACGTGAACAATCCTACCATTCTGTCACTGACATGTGGGACCCCCAAGCATGGGTGCCACCTGTCAGCGAAGGACAGGAAGGGTAAGGCAGTGGTAGCCATGTCAGAGGATCCATGTCCATGTCGGGGGACGTCGTGCCATGGGTTGGAGCGGCGTCGTGGGAATCGCGCGTGGGTGTGGGAGTGGTAGAAACAAGAAACGTGATGGTCGCCGTGGTTCAACTTCCATGGACAAGCTGTCATGTCTGCTGACACATGTATATCAAAACTAGAGTGTTTATGTTTCAAGCACGTGAACAAGTATTATTCTACGACTTTGGATCCATTGCAACGCACGGGCCATTACATTGGTAGTAGTAGTGTCTATCTCTATCTCTAGAGGCCTTCCCTCGTTCATCCTTTTCTCTCACAAGATAAACTACTCATACTAGTAAGGTACACGTGCATTGCACGCATGAGATTCTGGTGGTTTGTGCATTATGCTTCTACATGTGGAGTCTTCTAGATTCTACATGTGGCAAAATCTAGTGGAATGCAGATCATATCCAACGGCCAGTAGTGCTCGGATTTGCCATCTTTGTACCATCGGTTGGCTTCATCCAACGACCAACTTTCAAACCTATTCACACACTATATAGGGGTATAGACAAATGCATCTTGATGTTCTGTGGAACGCACGAGGATGTTTCCTTGGGGGTCTCTCCAGCGCGGCGTGGCCGTACTTGCAAGTTGACGCCCCTTGAGATGCTGACGTTGAGAGGCACTCGAAATTCCTCCGATGAGCAGGTAAGATGAGTTTGATCACGTAGTAAATGCATTCTAAAGACTACTTCCGTGTCCATTTCCTAATTCTCCCCCTGCCCATTGTTTCACAGGTTAGGCTCGGTGCGAGTGGAGATTGGCTTGCATATGTACGGGAGGGTACCAACATCAATTTGCACAACATTTACAATGGTGACACCTTTCCCGTAGAACCTTTGTCCAACATTGGGATCAGCCATGCAATGGGCCATCGCATGAATTGGTACAATGGAACCACGGTGAGATTGAATAAGATAGCACAAACCTTGCACATGGCGGTCAAAGGTGGACCATGCTGTCTGCGGCCGATTTGTTGCCGTACGAGTACGAAGACGCTGTACTCCTTTCTAACTGCATCTCCGTGGTGACAAACCAGGGGACTTGTTTCATATGGGACACATCCTACTATATACTCCCTCTCTCCCAGTTTATTTGTTTTGAATCTTTTTGTTTTATAAGTTTCAAATTCAAATTTAGAGCTCTCCATCACATGTTGAGATTACAATGTCCATTATATCGTTGAGTGCATGTATAGTAAAGAAACAAATCTCGAGTTTGGCACGAGTTCATGCAGCGGTAGCACCACAAGGCCTGGAGAAGGAGTTACATTTCCCTCTCAGGGCCCTCGGGACTGAGCTTCAGCGCCTTACTACACCTGCGTTTGAGTCAATAACATGTGGACCCGATAGGAGACTGGTCCACATGTAATGCTCTCGAAGGCAGAGGGGCAGTGGGGCTGAGAGGGGTGAGCCGTAGGTCGGGGGATGTGTGGAGTCATGGGTTCGAGCGGCGTCGTGGGAATCGTGTGTGGCTGTGGTAGAAACTTGATGCTCGCTGCATTTAAGGTGGCACACATGTCATGCACACAAAGTCAGAGGGGTGGTGCAGCCCAGAGGGGTGAGGCGCACGTTGGGAGACATGGTGCCGTGGGTTGGAGCAGCGTCGTGGGAATCGCAAGTGGCAGTGGATGAAACATGATGGTCGCCGTAGTTGAACTTCCATGGACAAGCTGTCATGTCTACGGACACATGCATTGCATATCGATCACTGGAAGGAGTAGTAGAGAAAGCTAGGAGGATAAATAGTTTCTTATAGTCAAGCGGACCCATGCTACTACCTGTTCCAAAGACATGCACACCATCGCAATAGTCCATCTATATCAATATACACCGAGAGGGAATAATTTTTTTACAAGAGAGGAAATAATTCGTCCATCCATAATGCCCTGCTGCTGGTGCAGCCTTTTCTTCTTCCTCTTATTCTTCTTCTTATTGTTCTCATTTTCTGTGGGAGATGGCTTCGAAACAATCTCTTTGGACCTTGCAGCTATCTCGAAACTCACACGGGCATCGAGGGCAGCATATTTTGTCCGCTCGTACGTCAAGGGATAATTCTCCCATCCATATGACCTTAATGCCACCGTCTCGTCACCCTTCTGAAGATTTGTACCGAGCACAAAATTTGCTACGTCAAATAGGGATGGTGTCTGTTTACCAAAATCTTCTACGGGAATTTTGATTCTGGTTTGTAGGTCTGCGATGCTTTTCAAATCAAGGTTGTACGGCTCCAGTTTCTGTTTGTCCCCTTCGATGGTTGCCCCATAGAAGTATATGTCCTCCCGAGATAAGAAATCGTGAAGCTCACCTGGTATGGAGGGCGCGTGTATGATGTGGTACACCAAAACATCATCTTCGAGGCACAGCTGAAGGACGGTGGCGCGTTGGATCTTCCCAGTGGCACGCTCCGTGTACTCTGCGTCGAGACTGATGACCCTCGTCTCTACCTTTTCGAGGGACTTGGATACATTGTTGATCCACTTCCGAATGACCCTTGGGTGGACGGTGACGGTGGCAACTATGCTCAACGAGCCTTTGACAAGGACATGTTGGACGCTAAAAACCTGCATCTCAATCTCCTTCGCCATTTGGAACCGCTGGAACAGAGGGCTATTGTTTGGAGAATTAGGATTAGATGGCTAGTCTAAATGAAGTAGTAGATGATTATTTAAAGAGGTTAAAACAATGTGAACGCAGTGGGGTTTGGATGCAAATGAAGACGAAGAGGAGGTGAAGAAGCAGAGGAAAATCGGTTCCCGATGGAGAAGTAAATGGGAGAAGTGGCATGGAGGCAGTTGATTAGACGGCTAGGTAGACTAAACGAAAAGGCTATGCGGGTAGACTAAGGAGTCGTACATGTTCGTGTACGTGCCCATCCTTCCTGATAGGTGGGACCTATGCAAACAGATAAAAAAATGGGTCGTAGCTGGTTCAGATGGATATTGGCGCGTGTGTGGGAGACACAACATTCTATGGTTAAGGAATACACGGTTATCCTCGTCAAAAAAGAAAAGGCCCATCTTTGCGCTTCCGCATGCACGAGAATTTGGTTCTGCTTGCAATATGGATGATAGTTGGAGGACGAAGTGAACAAGCATGCTAGCACGGGAGACCTATTTCCTCTATACAGTAGTGGAGTACTCATGTTCCTACTAGTAGTAGTAGTAGTACAACTGTGGTAAACTTGATGGTCAAAATACTATTCATCTGGTCCTCACAGTGAAGTGACAACACCCTGCGCCTGACACTAGTCCAGGTGGCGTGTTCGGGTTACCAAAGTCAGCTCACCCTGTGCACTGTGCAGTCTGTCACCGCCGTTGTACAGCACATTAGCATGCCTTGCCTCGTCTCCCTCTCCCCTCCCATAGCACCACTCCATCTCCATCTCCATCTCTGTCTCCATCTCACTGTGCCCCTGTGTACCGTCGCCTGGCTCGCCTCCCCCGGTACCACTATTCCGTCGCTAGCCGCTCCAGCACCGACAGCCTTCTCCCCCGTAAATCAAGCCCCCAAAACCCCCCACCTTCCAAACTCCACCATGGCTGAATGTGAACCACGCAACATCCATATGAGCCGCGATTGGAGCAATCTCCCCAGTGACATCCTCGACCTGCGTTGTTCGTGTATGGATATGTTGAGCGCCCTATGGCTAGCTGCATGCTCGAGGGACATGCACATGGCCATCGTCGAAGCGAGGCCTAAGCTTTTCAAGACACCCTGCTTGCTGCTATCTGGTCTTGCGAGATTGGCTCAGCATGATACGGAGGCATGATGCCCCTCGACTTCAATCTGATCTCCATTAGCCGAAACTTCTTTGCAGGTATGTAGTGGGTCGATGTACATCATTTCCCTAGACTTTGATCCGATCACCATCGCCCGAAACTTCTTGGCAGGTATGTACTGGGTCGGCTGAACTCCCACTGGATGGTTGCCTTCAGAGAAAACGGTAAAAAGTTGGTGCTCGTGAACTTCTAGACCTCCCATGAGATTATCCTTCCTCCGTTGGATTATATAGAGTTTTACCATCGCGGTCCAAGTCATCTAGATTACCACGTCAGTTGGACGGACCTTGTTTTGTAGAAGATTGTAATCTCCCAAGTGCCCACACGACATGCGAATTACCCAAACTTCAAGCTAATTGCCTTGTTCGACCGCGGACTCGCCTATCTTTACGTCGGTGCCTTCTTTAGCTTGAGACAACTCAGCTCGTAGTGGATCATCGTCAAAGCTGATACACACTTCTGTGATGCTATTGAACACAATGGCATCATCTACGCGATCGACAAAGCAGATGGCACCACGTATTGCTAGGACGACGCGTGTAAGTTGTTTCCGTCTCATGTTAATGATGATGCCATGAGACTGTTTGAACTTTTTGTGATGATTGGCATATCCCTGTTTGAGCATAATTTGAGTGGAACTATGGCAATGTATTAGAGACACTGTAAATCAGCTATATTTGGAATGAGTTAATTCATGCGATTGTGACCATGTCATTACAGCCAATTTGTACCCCTGAATAATCAAACGGTCAGGAATATATGGATATTCTCCTTATTTTATAGTAATCTATACACTACTACTAAATATGAGTGTGTATCAATGGCCATGTTAGTTTCCTCATTTTCGTGATGTAGAAACATGCACCACACTATTGGTTTCATCTAACCATACATTAGGGAAGTAAATGTGCATATGTAGAACTCTATATTTGGAAGTATTGAAATCCTGTAATGCTTACCATGTGTACATACCTATATTCGCCCTTCATCAATCAATGGCTAGAATAATATCCTCACAAAAATTTTGCCCACAGAACACGAGTATATAACAATGCATGGTCTGTTAGTTACCTTGAAGAATTTGTTTGTGAGGATAGAACATGATTACATAACATGCATGACATGGTAGTTTCCTGTGAAGAATCGATTGCGAGATAACATGAGTATAACCATGCATGGCACTTCTATATTTTCAAACCCAGTATACATTTCCTTGTATTTTCCTCCCAGTTCCAACAGGGACATATCAATGTTGTTTCTTGCATTATCCTACTCATACTCTAAATAATGCTAATCTTATATTAACAATGCATGTCCTTTTTGACATGATGTAGTGTCCCTATAGTTACTGCCCTTTGTAATCACACCACCATTGCCAAAAACAGGGAAGCACAACTGGTTCCTCGCTCGATCAGACGATGGAAAAAGACTGATGATCATTCGGACACATGAGCTCGAAAAGTTATATTGCAAAAAACCCATTGTATACAAGCACCGTGAAATACGTGAGTATCCGGACGACGGCTGTTACGTCTATGAGTAGGATACCAGCTTGTTGGGGCCTTCAGGATTTTTTAGTTGGAGGCGGGTAAACAGCCTTGGTTCACACTCTCTGTTTCTCGAACTCAATTATCTGATTAACCAGGAGATAACCGTTGGCAGGGACCTTGATGGCAGAGAGGGTCTGTTTGCTATGGAAAACTGTGTCTACACGGTGAGCCCTAGGAGTTCGGGAGCAAATTCCCCTAATTGTCAACGATACAACCTGCAGCCAAAAGAGGGTGAGAATGACAAAGGCATCCGGATTAACTTTGATCCTTGGATGTCTCAATTACGATAGGCAGTGATGTGGTTCAAGCCTTCAGGTTGATAGGTAATTGGGCTGTTGCGTCGAAAGGGTGGAGTACTGGTATCTCCGGATCACTGGTCGCTGAAGTAGGGCTGCAAATTATGATGGTGTTGGATCATCTCTTCGAATGACTTTGTTGTCTTTGCTGCTTGTTCTAGATGGGTAGTTCTTTCTTTTGTTATGCATATTCCTTGTCATTTGGTCATCCTCGTCTATGTCACTCTTACTATGTAATAGTTGCCTCTGTTTAGAATGTCATTCTTGTCTGGATCACGAGAGTCTGAACGCTGCAGATGGGTGCGTTTTGGTGGTGTAGCAAGACTTCTTATGAACTATCATGTCTTGCTGTTTATGTCAGTAGTAGTCACTAGTCAGTGTCTGAATGTTGTATATATCACTATTTTGAACTGTTTATTGTCTCGAAGTACTGGTGGTGAAAGTGCTAGTTATCGACTAGAGGGGGGTGAATAAGCAATTTTTAAGAAAGTCTTCAAAACATGGGAGTTTCGAAGACAAACAGGAGAAACAACACTATTCGTATGCAGCGGAAGGTAGACTACACTAGACAAGCCATAGTCAAGTATTCAATGAAGTGAAAGCACGAAGACTATTAGCAGCTAGGTAGTAAGGATCAGGGTGGAAGATAGTATGAAGCCAATCAGGACAAGTAGTCAAACAGTGAAGTCAAACAAATTATGCAAGCAGGCAATGACTTCACGAAGACAAACTATAAGTAAAGAGAAGTGAGAGATAGAACCAGTAGCTTCAGGAAGACAGTGGTTTGTTCGACCAGTTCCAGTTGCTGTGACACCTGTACGTCTGGTTAGGGAGGCTGAGATTTAACTCAGAAGACCGTGTATTCACCTTATTCCCCTTGAGCTAAGGACACCTAGTCCCCGCCCAATCACTCTGGTAAGTCTTCAAGGTAGACTTCCAAACCTTCACAGACTTCGTTCACCGGCAATCCACAATGACTCTTGGATGCTCAGAACGTGACGCCTAACCGGCTGGAGGATTCACAGTCCTCAAGTGTAACAAGTCTTCAAATCACGCAGACAGAAAGACTTCAGTGATGCCAAACACTCTCTGGGCTCTGGGTGGTTTGGGCTTTGTCCTCGCAAGGATTCTCTCTCTCAAAGGCTTCGGAGGTGGGTTGCTCTCAAACGACAAAAGCCGTATCTAACTCTGAGCAGCCACCAATTTATGGTGTAGGGGTGGGCTATTTATAGCCACTGGGCAACCCGACCTGATTTGTCCGAAATGACCCTGGGTCACTAAGGAACTGACACGTGTCGCAACGGTCAGATTTCAAACACACGCGGCAGCTTGACTTGGGCTACAAGTAAAGCTGACTTATCCGACTCTGGATAAGATTTGCTCTCATTGTCTTCGCTCGAAGACATAGGATTTGGTTGAGCATCACTTCAGTCACTCTGACTTTGTTCACTTGGACCCCACTTAACAGTGCGGTGGTTCCTATGACTCAACAAAGAAGAAAAAGAAACAACGAAACAACTAAGTCTTCGCGCTCCATAGTCTTCACTCAATGTCTTCTCATGTCATAGTCTTCAATGTGAATATCTTCACAGACCACCATTGTCTTCAATGTCTTCACACATTTTTAGGGGTCATCTCCGGTAGGTAAACCGAATCAATGAGGGACTACTACCTGTGTTATCCTGCAATTCTCACAAACACATTAGTCCCTCAACCAGGTTTGTCGTCAATACTCCAAAACCAACTAGGGGTGGCACTAGATGCACTTACAATCTCCCCCTTTTTGGTGATTGATGACAAACTGGTTGAAGTTTTCAACGGGGATAAAAGTATGTGAAATTGTAAGGGATTAAGGCATTGTCTTCATAATGGCAAAAGGCTCCCCCTGAAGATGTGCATATAAATGTTTTGCGTTGGAATGCAAATGCACATGGCAGGTTGTACTTGTGGAGATCCTCTCACCATATGAAGACAATACATCATGCATGAAAGATATACAAGGAAAATGACATGCATAATGAAAGATGGATGTCTGCGAATGACTTCATGCGGGATTTATCATCGCATATGCGGAATTTATCATCGCATCACAGAATAGTAGCAAAAAGTAGCAGATAACCATCGAGTTTAGGTGTTACAACTCAAAGAACCAAATGTATAAAAACGAGAGTTGTAAACACCAGGCAAAAGTATAGCAACCTCCCATATGGACCCGCTTGAAGACTATCAACATATGCTTCTCCCCCTTTTGTTAGTAAGGACCAAAAAGGTTTGAAGACATAGTCGCTACTCGTTCCCATGAGGAGTAGGTGAAGCAGCAGGGTCGTCGTTCAAGTTAGGTGGTGCAGAAGAACTTGGTGCAGTGTCGACACGTGCTGAGGTTGGAGGTGGTGAAGTAGCATCATCAGCATCATCAATAACTCTGGCCTGAACAGTGGCTGCGGAGGAAGAGTACTCTGAGTCTTCAAGAGATGGGGTTCGACATAGCACAGCATTCCGTGGAGGAGTGGAGTCAAACTTGAATCTTTCGGTGAAGCCATCATCTTGAAGATCAGCTTCAACACTGAGTAGTTTCAAACCCTTCCAAGTCCTCGAAAGGTTTCATGAGTAACAAAGGCGTTCTTGGTGGCAAGATTGCGAATGCCTTGACATCCACCAAGAGGCTTTGCATCTGTCATTTCAGCCAGAAGTGATGCTTGTCTTGTTTCTGATGCAGGGCCACAAGAAGCTCTCGGTCATTGAGTACACGGGATCGCTTGCGAGACCTTGGTGCAATGGTGCTTTCTATGGCTTCAGTACGTGCACGACAAGTGTTGCCGGCCAATGGATAGACACGCGAAGCAGCCTGAACACCTTCAACATCCTAAGTGAAACTCTGACAATCTGCATTGTGAAGATATAGCGCTTCCTTGGCAGGCTCTGGGTAAATGGCTTCGACTGACATATCAACCTTTGGCAGGAAGATAATATGATTGTGTGCAGAGGGCTGATAGTCAACAGCAGAGTGCAGCTTGATCAGACGCATGACCCAAGGAGCATAAAATTTCAGACCGAAAATGTTAGACCCAGATGCAGCAAACTGGCGTATGAAGAAATCTTGAGCATTGAAGCTTTTGCCATTGAGTATGTAGAAGACCAATGTCTTCATTGCACCTTCAAGCTTTGCTGAGGAGGAATGCCCCTTGATCGGCCGTAGAGTTCGCCGAATGATATGATAGATAGTGTGTGGCGGATACTCAAGGTCTGCAACAAGGAATTCCTTGGGATACTCAGCATCTGAGGGCAGTGGCTTCATCATACTAAGCATATGGATCATATTGGACTCAGGCTTCTGAAAGATGCTCTACGATGCATCGTGGTGAAGCTGACAACCTGGTTCCTACAGTTCGCCTGGAGTGGAGAGGCCGGTAAGCTCAATGAGATCAAAGGCTTTGGCTTCATGATGAACGTTGCCCGTCATCCACTCAAGGACCCATGTCATTGTATCCCTGTTGTAGCCGCGAATGTGGAGGGTTGCATAAAATGGCAGGAGAAGCTCTTCATTCCAATGTTCCTTGTCGGTGACAAACTGCAGAAGGCCAGCATCACGAAAGCAGTCTAGGGCTTCTTCAAGGCAGGGCAGACCAGCAATGGCTTCAGTGTCCAGTCGCATATGAGGAAATATGCGCTCCTGATTGTATAGAATGCAGGAGTAGTAGCTGCGCTGCTGGTAGCTCCAGAACCGATCTGATGAGATTCTTGGCTTGGAATATGGGTTCTTGCCAGAATCGAAGAAGGTGTTGTGTGCAATGAAGCCGTTGACATTGAAGGAGCCTGGTGCTGATGCAGAACCTGGGAATCTTGGCAGTCTTGGTTTGGCTTCTGAACCTGAGGCCTATGCTCCACATGGTAGTCAAATTGTGGTCCAGGAGCAGGTGGAGGAACCAGAATTGGCCATCTTATAGGAACAAGCTCGCCTTGGTAGAATGCATGCTCAATTGTGTGTGGCCTTGGAGGAGGAACAGGAGCAGCGGCATTTGCATTGGCTTCAGGCTGCACATTGGATGCAGGTGCATCATTGGCTTCATTCACTGTATTGACTTGAGGCACCACATTGGCTTCAGCCATGATAACGTCATTGGCTTCAGTGGCGTTGTTGGTGGCCGCCTCAGTATTATCAACCTCCACTTGTGTAGCTGGAGGGTCCGGCACAGATACATTCTCCTCGAGAACAACTTCTTGATTTGTGGGGGGTGTGGCAACATGTTCTTCTTGTCTTTCATCGGCTGCTGCAGCCGGAATCTCTTCAGAAGCATTAGCTTCAGGCACAGGAACCGTCACTGAAGGATTGTCTTCAGGAAACACTTGACGTGCCACTGAGCTGGATTGGTGTGAATCCTCTTCTATGATAGTCGTCATGGAGACCGAAGGCCTCAGGCCTTTGCGAAGCCGTTGAAACACGGGCGACGCTTTCGGTGATGGTGTGGTCTCCATGTAATTGTCGTCATTGACAATTGGACTTGTACCTTGCATTGGGGTAGGATGAGGTGTACTTGGAGAGTCTTGAACTAGGGTAGCTGGTTGGGGGCGATCAGCCCATGAAGCATCCTGTGTGATTGGCGTAAAAGGACGACCAATACTGATGAGTTTGCTATTCGTGTGAACAGGCGATGATACTGTGGGGTTCTGAATCTGAGGAAGGACTTCATCATCTTCTACATTGTCGTGGGGACCAATGTCTTCAGTCGCGATGGGATCGACGACTGGAACTTCTTGTTCTTCAGGAGCCTCTGTGGAAGCAGGCGCATGTACAATCAACTGACGCTCTTGATTGTCGGATGGAGGAGGAGCATAAGCAATGGGTTCAACAACTAGGGGCTCTTTGGGAGCAGCCCGATCTCTCTTCCTGGTCTTTCTCTTCTTTGGGGGTGCTGCATCATCAGTAGTGCGCTTGATTTTGCGTTTTCTGACTTTGGCTTCAGCTGCCTTGGTTTTCTGCTGATCTGACGCCACTGTGGAGACCTTAGGCTTCGATCCTGTCATGCTGGCAGGGAAGACAATGCGAGGTTCTTCCCGCCTTGGAGCTTCAGTGGGGGCCACAGTAGACTTCTTCTTTTGCTTGGCAGCCATCTTGGGGTCAATACCAGGACGCCCAAGTGCCTTGCGCTTTTCAGCTTCGTTGTAAGCCTGAACACATTTGGCAGCAAGAATCTTCATGCGTTCTCTTGAGCCTTTGGCTTCTTCACGCTTCTTGCGAAAGGCTTCTTTAAGGTCATTCACCATCACTTTGAATTTCTGGACATCAGCCACACTCAGCTTGGCCACATGCTTCTTGAACTGTTCCTTCTCAAAATCAATCTTGTGTTTCAGTTCAACAATTCGCTGGGCCAGAGCTAGCTCAGGAGCAATTGCGCCTTGGAAGGCGACGCTGATGCCAATGGGGAGTTGAAGATCATCAAAGCTGAGATCTTGATTGTCGAACCATTCATCAATGAAATTGTGCAAGATATTCACATCAAAGAGGGACAGATCATTGAAGATCTCCGCCTCTTGCTTGCTCTTGATCATCTGCTCAAGGGCATCCTCACCAAATTCTTCATCTGAAGACAAATCAATGGCTTCAGATTTGTTCCTCAGAACGGCAGCTGGTGTCAGTGCTTGACTGTGTCTCTGAACAGGTTTCTTATGAGGCTTCTCGGTCTGTTTGGAGACACAAGATTGATCTTTGGAGGTGTTGCTTGGAGCAGGAGGGGCAGTTGCCAATGGCTTCACTCGAGAAGCCTTTGGTGCAGCAGTGGATTTGGAAGCCTTAGCTTTCTTCTGCTTCTTTGGCTTAGGAGTAGGAGCTGGAGCCTCTTCAGAGTCAGCATCATCATCAGAATGATCCACTTTTGCACCTTGTACAGCTATGTGTGCGAGGAGGCCTTCAAAGTTGTAGAAGGGACCGATCCTGTTCTCATTGGCACGGGTGCCATCTTCCCATGGAGAGGACGGACCAAGGTTGAAGTCAAGTCCAAATTCCTTCTTGTTCTGCACAGCTGAGTCTTCGGCGAACTGGTAATTGCACTTGAAGAGATGGTCTTCGCGACACCACAACAGAGAAGAAGGGTCAGCATTCTCTGGCTCGGGTCCGCGAACCATGAAAGGATAGAAGCCTTGCTCAATGGCTTCAGCTTGAGTTCTGGGTTAAAGATTTTTATATAGAATATCTCCTCAGGGCCGCTCGATGGCATTCTTTTCAGCATATTCTTGAGTGACAAATCGGTACTTGAACCATTCTTCAGCCCAGTATCTTCGGATCCACTGGATCTGATTCTTGCGACCAGTGTAGGTTTCCTCAGGGTTCGTTTTGTACAGCTCATGCAAATCTGGTGGCAAATCCTTGGAAGAGTTTCCACGATGCTTTCTGCCACCCTTTCTTGCTGGTTTCTCAGTAGCCATGAAGCTTAACCTGAAAGGCTTCAGAACTTGCAAAGGCTTCTTGCGGATAGTCAAACAAGAACTTGCTTCAGGTGAATTGATGTGACTCTGCAAGAATTCTGCAAATGAATGCAGACTATGAGAACCAAGGGATTCTCCCACGGACATGTACCTGTGACAGCATTAGAGATGTGAGGGAAGGGGAAGAGGTCATATGCATTATCAGAAGATTTTGAAGATAAATCAGTTTGAAGACATTGACCTCATAACGCGAAGACATTCACTTATTTGATGTGAGTTGGTTCCAGAGTTGTACAAATCCAGGAATAAGTACAAGTGAGGAATCTAACATGTAATGAAGCATAAGTGAACATACTAGGCACATTATGAGAGGTAGAGAGAGACAGATTCAACTTTTGGAGTTGTAGAAACTACTTTTGGTAAGGAAGGATGAATCTATCGGATCAAAAAGACAGTAAAAAGAGAGTTTTAATTACCATAGGAAGAACTGCTAGACGGAGGGGAAGTTGAGGCCGAGCAGTTCAATCTCTCGTGCCCTAACTTGGTGACGAGAGACAGCTACGGCGGCGGCGGAGAAGATGAGGTCCGCGGCCGGCGTGAGGACGGCATCGGAGAAGTCGCGGCAGCTAAGCGCTTCGTTGCCGGCGTCGTCGAGTGCTAGCGGTGGCACTAGGGTTTTCATGAGGTGGCGAGGTGGAAGAAAAATTTTTGACCGCGATGGGACGTGCATTTATAAGGAAAGGTACAACACAGCGTAATTACGCAGGTGCCCCTGGCGATTCGCATTTGAATGACATGTGGCGTGCATGCAACTCCTGGGTAGTTGTTCCATGTTCCCACGCACGCCTGGATTGTCGGGGCGGTCGTTCTGAATTCTTCGGATTTCCGGTAATAAAGATAGTGCATTTAAAACAGACATAAATGTTTGTCAGATTGGCTTCAGCTGACAAGGTTCAGTGAAGACAATTGACAGTTTTCAATAGAATGCATAGGATTTGGACAGATAGAGTTGAGGTAGAAGCATAGATAGGTTAGGGTCCGATCACATTCACTTAGATCAAAAGATTCAACACGAAGTCATAACTATAAGTGAATGTTGTGGAGGACAGAACACAAGTAGTATGCAACTAGTTTAAGGCCAAATCAATCATATGAAGATAAATTTGAATATAAGTCAGAAATAAAGACAACTCAGTTATGAAGATTCTGCAAACATAACACCAAGAGAAGCACTTCAAACAAAAGTTTGGTGGTGGCGTTACCCACCGTATAGGAAGTATTAGACCCAGATACGGCGCTCAATTATCATGGCGCTCCGAAGTCAAATTACGCATTAATGTATTCACACTTGGAATGTATGTCTTCATTGATTGAAGATATACGTTACTTCGTGTGTTGCACATCTAAGTCATCAATATGCATAAGTGTTAGGATGTGTGTCCCATTCACAGGACATTTGAGGATTCCAAATATTTAGCTCACACCGCAACTTGCAAAACCTTTTCTCGTCCAAGGGCTTTGTGAAGATATCAGCCAACTGTTCTTCAGTGTTGACGTGGATGATATCAATGTCTTCCTTCATAACATGATCTCTGAGGAAGTGATGACGAATCTCAATATGCTTTGTCTTCGAGTGCTGAACTGGATTGTTGGCAATCTTGATGGCACTCTCATTGTCGCAGTAGAGAGGCACATTCTTCAGGTGTATACCATAGTCCTTGAGAGTTTGCTTCATCCAGAGAAGCTGAGCACAGCAAGATCCAGCAGCAATGTATTCGGATTCAGCAGTGGAGAGAGATACACAGTTCTGCTTCTTTGAAGACCAACAGACAAGTGATCGTCCCAGAAAGTGACATGTGCCTGATGTGGACTTGCGATCAACCTTGTCACCAGCATAATCAGCATCTGAGAATCCAACTAGATCAAACTCTGAGCCCTTTGGATACCATAATCCTAGTGTTGGGGTGTAAGCCAAATATCGAAGTATTCGCTTCACAGCTAAGTGATGCGATTCCTTTGGTGCCGCTTGGAATCGGGCACACATGCAAACACTAAGCATTATATCTGGCCTAGATGCACATAAATAAAGCAAAGAACCAATCATGGAGCGGTATACCTTTTGGTCGAATTCTTTACCATTGTCGTCGGGACCCAGATGACTTTTGGTTGGCATTGGCGTCGTGTATCCTTTGCAGTCTTGCATTCCAAACTTCTTCAGGCAATCTTTGAGATATTTTTCTTGAGAGATGAAGATGCCGTTGCGTTGTTGACGGATTTGGAGACCCAGAAAGAACTTCAGTTCACCCATCATGGACATCTGATATTGCTCTTGCATCATATGACCAAACTCATCACTGTATTTCTTGTTGGTGCAGCCGAAGATAATGTCATCCACATATATTTGGCACACAAACAGTTCACCGTCATATGTCTTCGTGAAGAGAGTAGGATCCAGTGAACCAGGTTTGAAGCCTTTGCTCTTCAGGAAGTCCTTGAGCGTATCATACCAAGCGCGAGGGGCTTGTTTGAGGCCATACAGTGCCTTGTTGAGCTTGTACACCATATCAGGATGTTTTGGATCTTCAAAGCCAGGAGGTTGTGCAACATATACTTCTTCTTCTATCTTTCCATTGAGAAAAGCACTCTTCACATCCATTTGATATAGGAGAATGTTGTGATGATTTGCATAGGCAAGCAGTATGCGAATGGCTTCAAGCCTTGCCACAGGAACAAAAGTTTCATCAAAGTCAATCCCTTCCACTTGAGTGTAGCCTTGAGCAACTAGACGAGCTTTGTTTCTGACCACTTGACCATGTTCATCTTGCTTGTTGCGATATATCCATTTGGTGCCAATGATATTGTGCTTACGAGGATCAGGACGCTTGACCAGTTCCCACACATTGTTCAACTCAAACTGTTGAAGCTCTTCTTGGATGGCTTGAATCCATTTAGGTTCCATGAAGGCTTCAGTGACTTTCTTGGGTTTTGAGATTGAGACGAATGCAAAATGTCCACAGAAATTGGTGAGTTGTGTTGCTGTTTGTGTGGCTCTTGAATGAGTGAGTGGACCAGGTGCATTGAGGCTATCGATCATCTTCTCAATCTGTACTTCATTTGCAACACGAGGATGAGCAGGACGAAGATTTTGTTCATTCTGATCATTGTCATCTTTTGGGGAATTGTCTTCAGGCTGAGCATTGTCTTCAGGTTGATCAGGTGCAGGAATGATCAGTTCTTCTTCAGCCTGATTCTCAGAAGGTATGATTTCGCCAGTTCCCATTTGCTTGATTGACTCGCTAGGGGATAACTCATCTAGAACATCTGGCAGGTGCTCTCTTTGCGAGCCGTTAGTCTCATCGAACAGCACATCCACAGTTTCAACCACTTTATAGTGAAAGAGGTTGAAGACTCTGTAGGAGTGCGAATCCTTTCTGTAACCAAGAATAAAACCTTCATGTGCTTTCGGTGCAAATTTTGAAGTGTGATGAGGATCCTTGATCCAGCACCTAGCACCAAATACTCTGAAGTAGCTTACATTGGGTTTCTTACCAGTTAGGAGCTCATAGGATGTTTTCTTCAAAAGCTTGTGAAGATAAACGCGGTTGATGGTGTGGCAAGCAGTATCAATGGCTTCAGGCCAGAACTTCCGTGGAGTCTTGTACTCATCAAGCATCGTTCAGGCCATCTCAATAAGAGTTCTATTCTTGCGCTCGGCGATGCCATTCTGCTGAGGTGTGTAAGGAGCAGAGAACTCATGAGTGATACCCATGGTATCCAGGTAGAGGTCGAGGCCGGTGTTCTTGAACTCAGTGCCGTTGTCGCTTCTGATGTGCTTGATCTTGACACCGTAGTTCGTCATGGCACGGTTGGCAAAGCGTCTGAAGACATCCTGCACTTCAGTCTTGTAGAGGATTATATGCACCCCAAGTGTATCGAGAGTAATCATCAACAATGACGAAGCCATAGAGGCAAGCAGTAGCATTTAGAGTGGAATAGTGAGTAGGGCCAAATAAGTCCATGTGCAGCAGCTCGAAGGGTTGAGACGTGGTCATGATTGTCTTCGAGGGATGCTTGGCTCTTGTCATCTTTCCGGCTTCGCAGGCGCCACACAAATGATCCTTCTTGAACTTGACGCCTTCGATGCCCACAACATGCTTCTTCTTCGCGAGAGTGTGCAAGTTCCTCATGCCAGCATGCCCTAGCCTTCGATGCCAAAGCCAGCATTCTGAAGCTTTTGCTAGAAGACATACGGCCATCTGTGGACTTGCTGAGAAGTCTACCATATACAGATCATCTTTTCGATATCCTTCAAAGACTAGAGACTTGTTAGATTCCATCAGTACAAGGCAGCGATATTTTCCAAATAGCACAATCATGTTTAAGTCACAAAGCATTGAGATAGACATTAAGTTGAAACCAAGGGATTCAATAAGCATCACTTTATCCATGTGCTGATCCCTTGATAATGCAACTCTACCTAGACCCAGTACCTTGCTTTTACCAGTGTCAGCAAATGTGATGTGGCTCTTGTCTGATGGACGCAGCGTTGAATCCATCAGAAGACTTCGATCGCCAGTCATGTGATTAGTGCATCCACTGTCCATAATCCATTCTGAAGCACGAGGTTTCGTAGCCTACAGTGCAGTTTGGGGGATAGGCTTCACCAAGCGAGTTGTGAAGCAGAAACATTTGACGAACAAGTGGAGCATGGAAATTCAGGTTTTGGTTAGGATAGACAAGATGAGTATCAAGAAAATCTGGAGTGAAATACATAGTAAGACCATTTGGGCATTTTATCTTGCACCCAACAAGATTTTTAAGGTCTCCAGCATTAGCTTCGGATGCTTTTGATTTCCGGCTGGAGACCTTTCCCTGCAAAAGAGAGTTAAGTTTTCTTAACCACCCACATCTTCAGGGGTGGCTTAGAAGCAATGAGTCTAAGTGCAGCATCTGAGAATTTTGGCTTCTGAGCCCTAGTAAATAGCCTTGCAGGGGGTGAATAATACTCATGTGAGTAAGCAGAAAAGTTCTAGGTTCTATGAACATAGCGGTTTAATGAAACACGCTCATATTCATGGGTCTGAGTATGATTTTCCTGCAAAACATTGACGTTAGGGTGACTCAGATGAGTCCTTGGTCTGTATGAAGCTTTTGGAACATATGACGCCTTTGGTAGGGGGTTTGTCTTCTTCACAGGTGGTGTCATGATGACATTCACAGGAAGATTCTCAAGGCAACTCTTGGGTACCCATATCTTCTTCATAGGTGACCCATTCCTGCAGTTAGTACCAATGTACCTGGCAAACACTTCGCCATTCTGATTCTTAAACAATTTATAGTTTGCATCAAAGGATTCATCAATGATAATAGGGTTAGCGCAAGTGAAGCCAGATAAGGTGGATGGATCTGCTGGAGGTTCCTTTGCAGCAACCCAGGTGGTTTGGGGGTACTGCTCAGGTTTCTAGTATGACCCATCAACATTCATTTTCCTCTCAAACCCTACACCCTCTTCTCTAGGGTTTCCGTTCAGAATCTGCTTTTTGAGGACATCACGTAATGTCTGATGCCCTTTGAGGCTTTTGTACATCCCTGTCTGAAGCAGTGTCTTCAACCTGGCATTCTCATCAGCAATAATAGTGGTATCCTCAATAGAGGGGTTAGTTACCACATCAGTAGTTGAAGATATCGCAACAGGAGTAGCAGTAGAACATCCAGCAACAGAAACAGCGTTATCATGCTCAATGTATTTTAAACATGGTGGTTCAAATCCTTCCTGAGCGGGACTGATCTTTTGAGCGCGAAGTGACTCGTTCTCCATTTGAAGATCTTCATGATCCGATCTCAATTTCTCAAGTTCCTGCTTCCTTTGAAGATAATCGTAGGAAAGCTTTTCATGAGACATTGAGAGGGTTTCATGACGACCTTCAAGTTCTTGGTACTTAACATGAAGATTTTTTATGTCTTCAATTAAGGACTAAGTTTTAGTCATTTCCGCGTCCAACAGGTCATCGCTTTTGTCTAACAGTTTTTGAATATGTTCCATAGCTTTCTGTTGTTCAGTAGCAATTTTAGCAAGTTTTTTGTAGCTGGGTTTGGATTCACCATCAGAGTCATCTTCACTTGATGTTTGAAAGTAAGCATCGCGAGAGTTTACCTTGGCACCACGTGCCATGAAGCAGTAGGTGGGAGCCGAGTCGTTCTCGTCATTAGTGTTGGTGAAGGAGTCATTGTCTTCAGTGTTGAAGATGGACTTGGCGACATGGGCTATAGCTAGAGCCATACTTGCGACACCAGAGTCAGACTCCACCACTTCCTCCTCAGAAGTAGACTCCTCCTCTGAATCCATTTCCTTGCTAACAAAAGCACGTGACTTGCCTGACGAGCTCTTCTTGTGTGATGAAGACTTAGAGGAAGATTTGGAAGAAGACTTTGACGAGCTCTTCTTTTTCTTCTTCTCATTGTCCCACTGTGGACATTCAGACATTTAGTGGCCAGGTTTCTTGCACTTGTGACAGGTTCTTTTCTTGTTGTCATAGGTGGAAGCTTCATCGTCCCTTGAGCTGGATCGTGAAGACTTTCTGAAGTTTTTCTTCCTAGTGAATCTCTGGAACTGTTTCACAAGCATAGCAAGCTCCTTTCCAATGTCTTCAAGATCATCAGAATTGCAGTCAGATTCTTCTCCAGATGAGGAAGCCACAGCCTTTGCCTTCAAGGCACGAGTTCGGCCATAGTTGGGGCCATAGATATCTCGTTTCTCAGATAGCTGGTACTCATGTGTGTTGAGCCTCTCGAGTATGTCAAACAGATCGAGTGTCTTGAAATCAGGGTGTTCTTGTATCATCAGGGCTAAGGTGTCAAATGAGCTGTCAAGAGATCTCAGCAGTGTCTTCACAATTTCATGCTTCGTAATGTCAGTTGCACCGAGTGCACGGAGCTCATTGGTGATATCGGTGAGGCGATCAAACGTGAGCTGGACGTTCTCGTTGTCGTGTCTTTTGAAGCGGCTGAAGAGGTTGCAAAGAGTACTGATTCGTTGATCACGCTGTGTTGAGACGCCTTCATTAACCTTGGAGAGCCAGTCCCAGACTAGCTTCGACGTTTCCAGAGCGCCCACATGGCCATACTGCCCTTTGGTCAGATGACCACAGATGATGTTCTTGGCGGTAGAGTCCAGTTGAATGAACTTCTTCACATCAGCGGGGGTGACACCTTCACCAGTCTTGGGAACACCATTCTTGACGACATACCACAGATCGACATCAATGGCTTCAAGATGCATGCGCATCCTATTCTTCCAGTAGGGATATTCAGTGCCATCAAAGATGGGACACGCAGCGGAGACCTTGATTATCCCTGCAGTCGACATAGCTAAACTCCAGGTGGTTAAACCGAATCACACAGAACAAGGGAGTACCTTGCTCTGATACCAATTGAAAGTGCTAGTTATCGACTAGAGGGGGGGTGAATAGGCGATTTTTATGAAAGTCTTCAAAACATGGGAGTTTCAAAGACAAACAGGAGAAACAACACTATTCGTATGCAGCGGAAGGTAGACTACACTAGACAAGCCATAGTCAAGTATTCAATGAAGTGAAAGCACGAAGACTATTAGCAGCTAGGTAGTAAGGATCAGGGTGGAAGATAGTATGAAGCCAATCAGGACAAGTAGTCAAACAGTGAAGTCAAACAGATTATGCAAGCAGGCAATGACTTCACGAAGACAAACTATAAGTAAAGAGAAGTGAGAGATAGAACCAGTAGCTTCAGGAAGACAGTGGTTTGTTCGACCAGTTCCAGTTGCTGTGACAACTGTACATCTGGTTAGGGAGGCTGAGATTTAACTCAGAAGACCGCGTCTTCACCTTATTCCCCTTGAGCTAAGGACACCTAGTCCCCGCCCAATCACTCTGGTAAGTCTTCAAGGTAGACTTCCAAACCTTCACAGACTTCGTTCACCGGCAATCCACAATGACTCTTGGATGCTCAGAACGTGACGCCTAACCGGCTGGAGGATTCACAGTCCTCAAGTGTAACAAGTCTTCAGTCACGCGGACAGAAAGACTTCAATGATGCCAAACACTCTCTCGGCTCTGGGTGGTTTGGGCTTTGTCCTCGCAACGATTCTCTCTCAAAGGCTTCGGAGGTGGGTTGCTCTCAAATGACAAAAGCCGTATCTAACTCTGAGCAGCCACCAATTTATGGTGTAGGGGGTGGGCTATTTATAGCCACTGGGCAACCCGACCTGATTTGTCCGAAATGACCCTGGGTCACTAAGGAACTGACACGTGTCGCAACAGTCAGATTTCAAACACACGTGGCAGCTTGACTTGGGCTACAAGTAAAGCTGACTTATCCGACTCTGGGTAAGATTTGCTCTCATTGTCTTCGCTCGAAGACATAGGATTTGGTTGAGCATCACATCAGTCACTCTGACTTTGTTCACTTGGACCCCACTTAATAGTGCGGTGGTTCCTATGACTCAACAAAGAAGAAAAGGAAACAACAAAACAACTAAGTCTTCGTGCTCCATAGTCTTCACTCAATGTCTTCTCATGTCATAGTCTTCAATGTGAATATCTTCACAGACCACCATAGTCTTCATTGTCTTCACACATTTTTAGGGGTCATCTCCGGTGGGTAAACCGAATCAATGAGGGACTACTACCTGTGTTATCCTGCAATTCTCACAAACACATTAGTCCCTCAACCAGGTTTGTCGTCAATACTCCAAAACCATCTAGGGGTGGCACTAGATGCACTTACAGGTGGGTTAAATGAGGGCATCACGATTCTCCAGTGTTCAGAGTATATCCCCTTTTTTCAAGTTATATAATTTGAGCTCAGTGTCTTTTCGATGATGTACACTTGTTTGGGCCAGTGAGGTGTCGTCGAATATGGGCCGAGTAGTAACGCAATGCCAAACAGGTCAATTATGACTCTCGGGCCGGGCTCTCAAAGATCCTCAAAAAAAGGTCGGGCTCTCCAAAAAATAAAGAATAAGGAATCTTAGGCCGACATGTGGGCGCCATTGGTGTTTTCGTGCGCTTGCGCGCTAAGAGCATATTGGTGCGTGTTCAAAATTCATGCTACCTTTTCATCCCCAATCTCCCACCCCTCCCCCACATCTGGGAATCTCGATTCCTACTCCAGTTCCCCAAATCCCCCTCCTGTACTCCATGTACTCAAGCGCACTATCATGTCACCGGTCAACACGGATCTCCGAGCCGGAGATCCTGAGGTCCGTCCTGCCTTCGGTCGCTGTGTGCTGTCGCTCAACAGTGGCATGACGGCGCTTGACGACCAGTTTGCTGCCAAAGTGCTGATGGTAACCATCAACGGCGACCGGTCTCCCGTCTCGCCGGACGACCTTGTCAAAGCTCTTGGCATTGCGCACGGCATCCAAATAAGTGACTTGCTCGTTGAAGTCTGTCCTCCATTGGCTGATTTCTTTGTCAGGTTCCGGACAACTTTCGACTACAGTCGTGTGTTCGAATCTTCCCGGCGTTTGTTCTACGATGGCACGCTGGTGAGCTTTGATTGGTGGCACCCAGGATGGGGCTTGGTGCCCTCTAAGCTTGAGTTTTTAACAAAGCTTACCTTCCACAGCATGCCTTGACGTGCTTGGAACAACGAGTCCATGAATGAGCTTATCAACGACCTTGGAGGTGAGCTCGTAAGTATGTTTGTTCCTCCAGACAGCTGGTCTCTAACGGTTATGGCATGGGTGAAGAAGCCGTCCACCATACCGAAGGTGATTGGTGTTGAGATACCGGTGCAGGAACCGGGGTTGTACTATTTGTCTCCACCAAGGCCGCCACGGACCACGTTAGGGATGTACCTGTATCGAGTGTTCATGCATGTCGAAGAAGTGGTCAATCCATCAATCGAAGTCCTGCCGCCGCCGCTGGTGCCAGGGTCCGTCGACGACGTCCATTACAGGAGTCAACGTCAGACTTTACCTATGTTGCTCAAAATAATGGATGGCATAGGGCCTACTCCATCGAGCGGCGGAGGTCACTGCTTCTTTGGGAGAAGAGGCAGGGTTGGCTGCCTGGATGTGCTCTAATTTGAGGTAACAACTGAATCTTGTCAGATACTAGTTAAATCCGAGATATGGGTGTGAAGCAATAATGTGCCAGTACATTTGATTGTGACATGTTCTAATTTTGTACCTGAACTTTTTTTACAAAGGGATGCACGTCAACTTAATGTGCTAGCAGAACTTATTGTGGTGTTTGTCTGTTTTGTTTGCACATCATTCAAGATATTTCCCCGTCATTGATAAAGACGACGAACCGTTATGTACGAGTTCGTTGGTTTCAACATAGCCCTACCCGTAGTGATCCACTGCTTCCATCCTGATTGTGCCGCCTGCGTGAAATTTTTGTATGCAAGTTCAGTGTGCTATGATGTTCTATATGATTGTGTCAACTATATAAGTTTTACTGAGCATCAGCAATGCAAATGGCTGAACGATGTATTTAAAAGCATCGACCGATGGGTCTCTCTCTCTCTCTCTCTCACACACACACACACACACACACACATGCACACACGCACACACACACACACATGCACAAGTGGGACCCATTGAATTATTTCTTTGCTCATGACAGCTTTTAATTAAGTACCACTGTAATCTAACTTTTTTCTTAAGTTATTAATTGAGCTCAGTGACTTCAAAAAGTTGTACAGATGCCTTGTTTGGGCCTTTCCAGCGTCGCTGAATGTGGGCAGAGTATCCATGTTAGGTTGTACTGTACTACACAGGCCTTATTTTCAACATCAGCAATGCAACTGGGCCGACAGTTGTACACAATATCCGGGCCAACTTGTTATTCTCCGACCCGCTGGGCTGCAAACTTTCCTAGGAGGTATGCATTAGGCTTAACAAAAAAAATGGACTTTAAGAAATAATAAATGGGATGTAATTATAATAACTGGACAGTAACTATAAAAAAATGCACCAAACGCGTAGTTAGTTTAAAAAATATATTATTTTTGGAATTTGAAAATTTTAATTTCATTACTTGTTGCACGCGCAATATTTTGTCGGATTTTAACGTAATACAACTTTATTTTGAAATTATATTTAATCTGACTAGAAATTTTGGATAAAAATAGTTCAGATCCCATCAAAATGTGGGAATTCTTTTTGAATTCTATTTTGAGCGGTTGGTTGAAATTATTAATCGTTGTCCTAGCTAGAAGTTGGGTTGTACTTTTAAAAAACTGTAAATGGGCTGTAGCAAATTCCATTAGAATTAAAAAATGGGTTGTACATTCTTACAAATCGCAAATGGGCTATATGTTCTCTGCCACACACTTGTTGGCCTTCTAAGTTGATGCGTCCCCTAAAAAAACTAAGTTGATGCGTATGCAAGGCTTGGTCAACAACACATGGTTCTAGCAGCCGTGGCCATTGCATGTCCATCCAACGGATGTGGTGCTTCTTCTTCAATCACGGATATTCTTGCTTCTGCCGCCCAAAAAATGATTCCTCCCCCTGACATCTGGGGCGCACCATTTTGGAGGCTGACCTGTGGGCCTACTAAGTTGACGCATACCAAGGGCTTTGTCAACTTAGTCAATATAAACGATTCTAGCTGCAGTGACCGTACGATGTCCATCCAACGGCCGTAGTGCTTCTTCAACCACTGGTCTTCTTGCTCCAGCCACCCAAAGCAGCACCGGTCTTGCCGCATGCTCCTACCTCTCGTGGCCGGCTGTGATACCGCGGAGGCCTCACCGCCCCCTACTACTCCCACCGCTGGCCAGGTCATCCCTCTACTCACCCACACCCCCTGTTATTTTGCGGCGATGGCGGCCTCACACCGCAGCCGAACTAGTGAACCCTCATACTCCTCTCCGCACGGGCTTCCACTACCGCGTCTTCCCCAGCTCCGTGTCGTCCCCTTCCTAGGCCTCGCCGTCGTTCACCGCCGTGGTGCTCTCGGTGCGGTGTGGTCAATGTGGTCAACGACCGACTTCCATCGGAAGAGTACTGTACGTGGAGAGGATGACAGCTGGGTCCATGGCAGCCGCAAGGAAGTGCCTCCTTATTACCCACAAAATAATGATTCCTCCACCTGATAGCGGGGACCCACCGGAAGGGCCACCGTATTTCATGAAAAAACGTTCCCCCTGCTGTCAGCTCGGACCCACCGGAAGTGCCTCCTTATTATGCACAAAAAAATGAATACTCCCCCTGCTAGCTGGGACCCACCTTGGTGGGAGCCTGACTTGTGGGCCCACTAAGTTGACGGGGACGTAGGGCTGTCAACTTAGTCAATATGAACGATTCTAGCTCCAGTGACCGTACGATGTCCATCCAGCGGCCGTAGAGCTTCTTCAACCTCTGGTCTTCTTGCTCCAGCCGCCCAAACCAGCGTCGGTCGTGCCGCATGCTCCTGCCTCCTGTGGCCGGCTGTGCTGCCGCGGAGGCCTCACTGCCCCCTACTATTCCCACCGCTGGCCAGGCCCTACGGCGATGGCAGCCTCACACCACAGCCGAACCAGTGAACCCTCGTACTCCTCTCCGTGTGGGCTTCCACAGCTGCGTCTTCCCCGGCTCCCCGTCGTCCCCTTCCTAGGCCTCACCGTCGTCCACCGCCGTGGTGCTCTTGGCGCGGCGTGGTCAACATGGTCAAGGAACGACTTCCATCGGAAGAGTATTGTATGTTGATAGGCTGACAGCTGGGTCCAGGGCAACCGCAAGGAATTGGCTCCTTATTACGCGCAAAATAATTATTCCTCCACCTTACAGCAGGGACCCACTGGATGGGCCACTGTATTTTGTGAGAAAAATGTTTGCCCCCTGACTGCTGGGACCCACTACCTACATCTTTGCACGCAAGGAAGTGTGTCCGGGCAAAAAAAACAAAACGATTCACCCCCCCTGACTGTTGGGACCCACCAGCTACATCTTCGCATGTAAGGAAGTGCCTCACAGTCGGGAGCCACCTAGTCGAAGCGTACCTAGCATTGTCATTCTTGTCGTGAGTGTGTACATACATATTGGTCGATGTAGAGGCGCGCACGTGTCGTAGTAGAGGCACGCATGTAGCATGTACACGTACGTACAGCGGCCAGTGTGCAAGAAAGAAAATACGGCCACGTATGTACATGCGGGCGGGGTCTCGAATGCCTACTCGTGCATACGTACGGCCAGGGCTCATGTACATTGCTGGGTCAGGATGGAGAAACTGCATCGTCGTGTTCATGGGGAGGCAACGGAATGCGTTGTGTTCATCGGGAGGCAACGGAATGCGTCGTGTTCGTCGGGAGGCAACGGAACGCGTGGGAGCTAACCGGCTTGGACAGAACAGCCGATGGAAACGAGGCCTGGCGTACCGCACAACGGAGGAAACGGCCTTGTGTTCGACCGACCACGTTCGAAACGGGAACTTGTTCATCGGGAGGGGTCTGGCGTACCGCAAAATGGAGGAAACGGACTTGTGTTGGACCACCTACGGTCGAAACGGGGTCTTGTTGATCAGGAGGGGTGTGGCATACCACAAAACAGAGGAAACGGACTTTGCTACGGTCGAAACGGGGGTCCTGTTCATCGGGAGGGGTGTGGCGTACCGCAAAACGGGACTCCATAGGATACTGTTCATCTCCACCGTCAACCTCCTCCAGCCTCCACCTGCGACTGTTCATCCACGGGCTCCTGTTCATCTAGCCTCCACCGCGTGCTACTCCCCCGGCTACTGTTCAACCACCCCTCTCCACGGGCTCCTGTTCAACCACCCCTCCATGGGCTACTGTTCATCCACCCCTCCACCATCTTCTATTCATCCATCCCTCCACGGGGTCGTCCTGTTCATCCAGCCCTCCACGGGGTCCTATTCATCCAGCCCCAACCAGCTCGATCGATCGGGGTCCTGTTCATCCAGAGGCAACACCACGGGGTCCTGTTCATCCACCCCACCGGGAACTGTTCATCCACCCCCCCTCCCCGCAATGCTCACTATTCATCCAGAGGCAGCATCGATCGGCTTCAGTTAGCAGCAGTAGCGAAGGAATCGCTCGATCGGGTTCAGTTAACAGCCATCGATCGGCTGCTCGGCTTTAGTAACGCGTAGCCTGCAGTGCAATCGCTCGGGTTCAATAGGCGAACGCCTCGCTCGGGTTCAGTTAGATCCCAATGCCTCGCACCCACGCACGTGCATGTATGAGAGAAATGCGCAAACCTCCGTGCATCGCTCGGCCTCGACCACCCACCGTAACCGGGAACACCCCGATATTTTCCTCGCCCTCGCTTCTACCACGATTTTTTCCGTCCTGGACGGCCCAAAGAATGTCATGCAGCTGCGTCTCCGGCCCACCCAGGATGAAAAGCCCATTTTCTGTCATGTTTTTTTGTCATAGAAGTAGGAGCCCACCACATCTATGATGATACCAGGTTTTGTCACAGTTATCATCATAGAAGTGTCATAAGTATGACAGAAAAAAATTCGTTCGGCCCAAAATGTCACGGATGTGTCTTTTTTTTGTAGTGCTTCTGGTAGTGGGGGTAGTTTTGCTTGGAGGAAAACAACACCTCGCTCAGGTAGTAGACCGGCCTCTGGATGGGCTGCACCTTGCCGGCTTCTGCATGCTCGACAACGATCACCGTGCTCATAACCCGGTTGTTGGCGACGATGTAGAGAAGCATAGGTTCCTTGGCAGCCGGAGCAGCCAAGATAGGCGGCATGGACATCATGTGCTTGAGTTGGAGGAAAGCCTCGTCCACCTGGTCGGTCCACTCGAAGCAAGTGGTTTTCTTCATAAGCTGGTACAGCGGGAGCGCCTTCTCGCCCAGCCGACTGATGAAACGGCTGAGGGATGCCAGGCACCCGGTGAACTTTTGGACGTCATGCAGCTTGGTGGGTCTCTGCATCCGCTCCATGGCCTTGATCTTCACGGGTTTGCACTCGATCTCGTGCTTAGAAACAAGGAAACCAAGGAGCTGGCCGGCTGGTACTCCGAAGACACACTTCTCCGGGTTGAGCTTGATTTCAAAACGGCGCAAATTATCAAAGGTCTCCTTGAGATCCTCCATGAGGGTGTCGTGCTGCTCCGTATTCACCACAATGTCATCCACATAGATGTAGCCATTGTGGCCAAGTTGCTTCAGGAGGCACTTCTGTATGCAGCACTAGAAGGTGGCACTAGCGTTCCTCAAGCCGAACATCATGATGATGTAGCAAAAGGCGCTGAATGGTGTGATGAAGGTGGTCTTCAGGCGGTCGGCCGGTTCCATCTTGATCTGGTGGTAACCGCAGTAGGCGTCCAGAAGGGACAACAGCTCCCAGTCGACCGTGGAGTCAATCACTTGGTCGATCTGAGGCACGGCAAACGGATCCTTGGGGCAAGCTTTGTTGAGGCTTGTGTAGTCGATACACATGGGCCACTTGTTGTTCTTCTTCAAAACGAGGACTGGGTTGGCAAGCCAGTCCGGGTAGAACACATCCATGATGAAGCCGGCTGCCATAAGTCGGGCGATCTCTTCACCAACAATCCTTCTCTTCTGTTCTGATAGGCGGCGGAGGGGTTGCTTGACTGGTTTAGCATCAGGCCTCACTTGAAGCTTGTGCTTGGCAAAATCCTTCGGAATACCCGGCATGTCTTTCGGAGACCATGCGAAGATGTCCCGATTCTCACGGAGGAAATCGACGAGCTCGCCTTTGAAAGAGCAATCATGCCCTTACATCATGTTTTGATGTTGATGACAATATACATGTAGGGGACTAACAATGGTTGTCAAGTAAATCACAGGTGTTAGCCCCCGGTTCATCGAAGTGTGTGGATCAAGAGCATACAAAGTGATTTTACTCAAGGATGAAGCATAAAAAATTTGATTACATATATTTGTTTTCTTGAGTATAGGATCCCGCACTATTAAGAGGGGATCGATAGGGTTAGTTAAAGGCTTCCTCTTGCCACAAACCTCCTTGTCATATATGCACATGCTAAACCTTCATGTTTCTGTCTCTGGGCTACCGGATGTCCTGGCTTCAAGTCGGATGTCCGGGCCACACGTCGGATATCCGGCCTGCTCACCAGATGTCCGGGCCTAGCCATCCAAAGAGCACTTTTGTGTTGTGCTTCTTGCCGGATGTCCGGCCCTCTACGCCTGATGTCTGGGCTCCCAGTGCTCCCCGGATTTTTGGGCTTCCCTGCTGGATGTCCGGGTTGTGCTATCCAGAGGCTGCTTTTGATTCGGTAAAATTGCCGGATGTCCGGTCATGTGCCTGATGTCCGGGGTTTCCTGACATGCTGGATGTCCGGGCCTTGGTCCCGGATGTCCGGCCCTCTGTTTTCTGCTTTGCTTCTGCCCTGTTCTTCGAGTGGCTTGCCAGGCCGGATGTGCGGCCCCTAGCCTAGATGTCCGGCCTGCCCGTTCACATGCACTACAATGGCCACATTTGTGCTCACACTATATATAGCCCTTATCCCCCGCAGGAGAGGGTTGACAATTCACTTTGAGAAAACCCTAGAACACATTTCACTCTCTCTCTCTCTCTCACTCTCTAACACCAAATCTTAGATCCCCAAGGGATTTGAGAGCATTTGCGAAATGTTGTGCACGCAAGTGATAGATCCACTCCTTCCCCTTCTTTGCACCATAGGAATTCATGATTTGAGCAAGTCTTGAGATTTTCCCCATCGTCCTTGTTACTCTTGGAGGTTGGAGACTCCTAAGCGGTAGGAGTCATTCAGAGAGGAATCATTTGTTCTGATTACCCCCGGAAAGTTTGTGAGGGTTTGGAGACCACCCCAAGGTCTACCACTAGTGGTTGAGAAACGCCTTCGTGTTGTTTTCTCAAAGAGAGAATAGGGTCAGCTTTCATGGTGTTGGTGTGCCTTCGTGGTAACATCCACCTCTCTAAACGGTGACATAGCTTCCCTCCAAGGAAGTGAACATCGGCATACATCCTCGTCTCTTGGAGTTGCGGTTATCCCTAACCATAACTTCCTACTTGTGGTTACTTGTCTCCTAGTCTTACTTATATTATATTGTGCTTGATTACTCTCCTACTTGTGTTACTTGGTTACCTTGCTTAGCTCATCATCACACTTGCAATTGTTAGGCTAAACTTCATATTCCGCATTATTGCCTAAAATTGCTAAGTAACAATTAAAATTTGTAATTGTACCTATTCACCCCCCCCTCTAGGTCCATCTCGATTCTTTCAATTGGTATCAGAGCCACATGCTCTATTCTTGTGGATTAACAGCCCTAGAGCGAGATGAACCCCGATGGGACTCCCCTTGTTGCAGATCCAAAGAGTACGGGTGTGGCTTCCACGGAAGCCAAGTCCTTCACTTCAAAGGATCTGGAACAAGCTCTTGCTAAGCAAAAGGAGGAGCATGATGCCTCTCTTGAGGCCTTGGTCCAAATGAGGTTAGCCACACTAACCATGATGATTGCACCACTTTCTGGCGGTGTGGCCTCGAGGCCAGTTGTGCCTACTCCCTCACTTGGCCAACAACCTCCTAGTAACAAACACTCCAGTGTTCCTTGGCTTTATGCAAGGCCTCAGATAGAGAAACCTAAGTATAACCCTCAAGGCAAACCTCCTTTACTTGATGAGACTACCGATTTTGCTTTGTGGAGAGTTGCTATGCAGGATCATCTTTGATATGGAAATGATGAGATGTTGGAGATCTTGGAGTATGGATACCAAGCTGTTGACCCGAAGAATCTTACTCCAAGAGAGGTCTATGACAAGAATCTCAACGACACAGCAACCATGTACATAAGAAGAGGTATGACTGACAAGCAAAGGAGACCATACATACATATCACATGTGCCAAGGAATTACGGGATAGCATTGTGAGGACCAATACCGGTACTTCCACTCTCCGGCTTGCTCAATATGAAATTGCCAAGGGTTAATTGCAAAAAATTTGTATGGAGAAAGGTGAATCTCCCAAGCAACTTCTTGAGCGTCTCATGACGCTCATCGCTGACATTGAGTCATGTGAATGTGACAAGACTCAAGATGGATTCAACTTGACTAAGCGGTTTCTCATGGATAAGTTCTCTTGCTCCATATCATCACCAAATGGTGTGGGACATAAGACAACACCATGGATTCAAGGAAATGACTCCAGATGACATCATATTCACCTTCCAAATATTTTAAGAGTCAGAGGCAAATGCCACAAAACATCTTGCCATGCATGCTACCTCAACATCAAAGATCAATCTTGCATTGAAGGCCAAGCATGTATGTGAAGAAGAGCAAAGTGAAGAAGAAGAGGATGATGATGATGAGGATGGTGATGAGATTTACTCAGATGAGAGCCCTTCATATGAAGACATTGCTCTCTTTGTCAAGAAGTTTAGCGCGGGAAAATTCAAGGGAAGGTTCCAGAAGAAGAAAGTAAGGAAATGCTACAACTATGAAGAAACCAACCACTTCTCCAACGAGTGCCCTTATGAGAAGAGAGAAGATAAACCAAGGTTTCCCAAGACCTTTCCCAAGAATAAGTTTCCAAATCCTTTGAACTCCAAGCTCAAGAAGAGAGATGGGAAAGCAATGGTTGCTCATGAACAATCCGATCCAGATGATGTGAGTGGCGTTGCCGGAGTTGCTCAAGATTCTCAAAACACCTTGAGGCTAGTGAACAAGAGTGGTGATGGGGTCACCTACAACTACATGAAAGACTACAAGGGCAACGCTCACAAGTGCCTAATGGCAAAGGCAGTGGTAGAAGATGGAGAGGACCAAAGCTCTCCGGACAAGGTCAAGGTAACCCCACGATCAAACCCTCCCCTCTTCACTCCTTCTACTCCTAGTGATGAGTATCTTGATGCGGAGGATAGTTATGAGGATGATGATATAGATGATCCTATGCTTGCTAAACTTAATAAGTTCACGTACTCCCTCAAAGGAAAGAAGCTCACTATGTTTCGTATGCTTATGGAGATGGTGAGTAAGCACACCATCACCATTAAAGAACTCAAAACCCTCGTAACCAAGGAAAAGGAAAAATATGAAATCCTTGAGCGGAAAGTCCAATATGAGGAAGCACGAAATGATGAACTATGCTTCAAAATTGGTGCAAACATTGATGTTCATGCTAAAGATCTTGCCTCCTTGAAAAGGCTAAGGACTCTTGTGTAGAGTTGATGAATGATAAAAGTAAGCTTTTTAAGTCTCATGCTTCTCTCTCTAAGGATTGTGAGCTCCTATCTGTGTCCCTCAAGACTAAGGAAGAAGAGCTCACCCTTCTTACAAAGAGTTTTGAGACGCTCAAGCTTACTTATCTTGAAACTATAGCCAAGGCCTACTCTTCTCCTATTATTAATGTTGAGGCTTGTACTACTAACTCTAGTAGTGATGTAGCATCTATTCTTGAAGAGAATCGCTTTCTCAAAGCTCAAATTGAGAAACGTATCATGACATGTGCTCAAGGACAAAAGAACCTTAATGAGGTGTTGAGCTAGCACAATGAGGTGTTTGCCAAAGAGGGTCTCGGGTTTGACCCAAGAACAAGCAAGAAGAAGGCGTCCTCTCAAAAGTGCACAACCCCTCTAAACGAAACATGTGTACGACAAGAGCACAAGAAGAAAGGTAAGGTTGTTAGTGGGAAGGCCACAAGGGGCATGCCCACTCTCAACAAGCCAAAAGAGTTTATACCTCCATCCTATGTACTTCATAAGACTAAGGATGAAGAAGTTTATGCAAAATTTGTTGGTCCTCGAAATGCATTCCGATTCTATGATATTTGGGTCCCTAAGACCCTTGTGACTAACTTGAGAGGTCCCATTGCAAAATGGGTGCCTCTAACCAAGCCATAATTGTGTGTAGGTTGCCTTCTCCGGTGGAGTAAAATGGGTGATTGATAGTGGATGTACCAATCATATGACCGGATATAAAAAATTGCTCTACGATTTCATGGAAGCTATTCAACCATTTATGAGCATTATGTTTGGTGGAGGATCAAAAGGACATGTACTCGGGTTGGGCAAGGTGGCTATCACAAATGACATGTCTCTTGCAAATGTCATGCTTGTCCAATCCCTTAGATACCATTTGTTTTCTGTTCGCCAATTGGCTTCTGTTGGTTATGATACACTCTTTGGACTAATGGATGTGAAAGTCTTTAAGAGATATACTCTTAAAGTTGCCTTTGTTGGAGAGTTGGATGGCAACCTTTACACGGTTGATTTCTCGAAAGAGAGCACATTCCATGCAACTTGTCTAATGGCCAAGGCCGACAATGGGGTGTGAGGGAATCCTGGACTAGGGGGTGTCCGGATAGCCGAACTATCATCATCGGCCGGACTCCAAGACTATGAAGATACAAGATTGAAGACTTCGTCCCATGTCCGGATGGGACTTTCCTTGGCGTGGAAGGCAAGCTTGGCGATACGGATATGTAGATCTCCTACCATTGTAACCGACTCTGTGTAACCCTAGCCCTCTCCGGTGTCTATATAAACCAGATGGCTTTAGTCCGTAGGACGAACAACAATCATACCATAGGCTAGCTTCTAGGGTTTAGCCTCCTTGATCTCATGGTAGATCTACTCTTGTAACACACATCATCAATATTAATCAAGCAGGACGTAGGGTTTTACCTCCATCAAGAGGGCCCGAACCTGGGTAAAACATCGTGTCCCTTGTCTCCTGTTACCATCCGCCTAGACGCACAGTTCGGGACCCCCTACCCGAGATCCGCCGGTTTTGACACCGACATTGGTGCTTTCATTGAGTTCCTCTGTGTCGTCACCGATAGGCTCGATGGCTTCTTCGATCATCATCAACGACGCAGTCCAGGGTGAGACCTTCCTCCCCGGACAGATCTTCATATTCGGCGGCTTTGCACTGCGGGCCAATTCGCTTGGCCATCTGGAGTAGATCGAAAGCTACGCCCCTGGCCGTCAGGTCAGATTTGGAAGTTTGAACTTCACGGCTGACATCCGCGGGGACTTGATCTTCGATGGATTCGAGCCACAGCCAAGCGCGCCGCACTGTCACGACGGGCATGATTTAGCTCTGCAGCCGGACAGTACCCTGGAGGACGCACTCGAGTCCGCTCCAATCTTCAATTCGGAGCCGACTGCGCAGATCGAGGACGGGTGGCTAGACACCGCCTCGGGGGCTGGAACCTCTACGGCGATAGAGCCGAAAACTGACCTTGTCCCTCATGAAGCTCGTGACTCCGAGGTGCCGGACTCCTCGTCGGACTCCGAACCTCCCGCGCCCCCTCCGATCGAATCCGATTGGGCGCCGATCATGGAGTTCACCGCGGTGGACATCTTTCAACACTCACCTTTTTGCGACATCTTGAGTTTGCTAAAGTATCGCTCGTTATCAGGAGAGCCCTGGCCGGACTGCGGTCAGGACGGTTGGGATGCGGACGACGAAGAAATTCAAAGCCCACCCACCACCCACTTAGTAGCCACTGTCGACGATCTAACCGATATGCTAGACTACGACTCCGAAGACATCGACGGTATGGACGATGATGCTGGAGACAACCAAGAACCAGCGCCTACCGGGCACTGGAAAGCCACCTCATCATATGACATATACATGGTGGATATCCCAAAGGATGGGAATGGCGAAGGAACAGCGGAGGATGACCCCTCCAAGAAACAGCCCAAGCGCCGGCGTCAGCGGCGCCGCTCTAAATCCCGCCACAGCAAGAATGAAGATTCCGGCACCGGAGATAATAACACCCCAGACAGTGCCGAAGACAACCCACTCCAGCAAGATTCAGCACAGGAGGACGGAGACGCCAGCCCTCATGAGAGAGCGGCAGAAGAAGAGGTAGAGGATTATATGCCTCCCTCCGGAGACGAGGCAAGCCTCGACGACGACGAATTCGTCGTGCCTGAGGATCCCGTCGAACAAGAGCGTTTCAAACGCAGGCTTATGGCCACGGCAAACAGCCTCAAGAAAAAGCAGCAACAGCTTAGAGCTGATCAAGATCTGCTAGCCGACAGATGGACTGAAGTCCTCGCGGCCGAAGAGCATGAGCTCGAACGCCCCTCCAAAAGCTACCCTAAACGCAAGCTGCTCCCCCGATTAGAGGAGGAGGCGTATGAACCTTCATCACCAGCAGACAATACGGCTGACCGACCACCCCATGGTCGCGACAGAGAGGCCTCTAGGCCCTTCACTAGAACCGTACCCCGGCATCACTCGAAAAGCACAAGGCCACAGGGGAACGCTCCGGACTTGCGAGATATATTGGAGGATAAGGCAAGACAATCAAGATCGATCTATGGATCGCGTGGGCGCCCCATGATACGTGACGACAACCGTCGCGCCGGACACAGTAAGTCCGGCCGGGCCGAACAAAATAGACAAAGCTCTTTTGAGCTCCGTCGTGATATCGCCCAGTACAGAGGCGCCGCACACCCACTATGCTTCACAGATGAAGTAATGGATCATCAAATCCCCGAAGGGTTTAAACCCGTGAATATTGAATCTTACGATGGCACAACAGACCCCGCGGTTTGGATCGAAGACTATCTCCTCCACATCCACATGGCCCGCGGTGACGATCTTCACGCCATCAAATATCTCCCACTCAAACTTAAAGGACCAGCCCGGCATTGGCTTAACAGCTTGCCAGCAGAGTCAATCGGGAGTTGGGAAGACCTGGAAGCCGCATTCCTCGATAACTTCCAAGGCACGTATGTGCGACCACCAGACGCTGATGACCTAAGCCACATAATTCAGCAGCCAGACGAATCGGCCAGACAATTCTGGACACGGTTCTTAACCAAGAAAAACCAAATCGTCGACTGTCCGGATGCGGAGGCCCTCGCGGCCTTCAAGCATAACATCCGCGACGAGTGGCTTGCCCGGCACCTGGGACAGGAAAAGCCGAAATCCATGGCAGCCCTCACATCACTCATGACCCGCTTCTGCGCGGGTGAGGACAGCTGGCTAGCACGCAGCAACAACCTCAGCAAAAATTCTGGCAGTCCGGATATCAAGGACCGTAATGGCAGGTCGCGTCGCAACAAAAACAAACGCCGCATTAACGGCGATAATAGTGAAGATACGGCAGTCAATGCCGGATTCAGAGGCTCTAAACCCGGTCAGCGGAAAAAGCCATTCAAAAGAACTACTCCGGGTCCGTCCAATTTGGACCGAATACTCGACCGCTCGTGCCAGATACACGGCACCCCCGAAAAGCCAGCCAACCACACCAACAGGGACTGTTGGGTATTCAAGCAGGCAGGCAAGTTAATTGCCGAAAACAACGACAAGGGGCTGCATAGCGATGACGAGGAAGAGACCCGACCGCCGAACAATAGAGGACAGAAGGGTTTCCCCCCACAAGTGCGGACGGTGAACATGATATACGCAACACACATACCCAAAAGGGAGCGGAAGCGTGCACTCAGGGATGTATACGCGATGGAGCCAGTTGCCCCGAAGTTCAATCCATGGTCCTCCTGCCCGATCACTTTTGACCGAAGGGACCACCCCACCAGCATCCGCCACGGCGGATTCGCCGCATTGGTTTTAGACCCAATCGTCGATGGATTTCACCTCACCAGAGTCCTGATGGACGGCGGCAGCAGCCTGAACCTGCTTTATCAGGATACAGTGCGCAAAATGGGCATAGACCCCTCAAGGATTAAACCAACCAAGACAACCTTTAAAGGCGTCATACCAGGTGTAGAAGCCAATTGTACAGGCTCAGTTACACTGGAAGTGGTCTTCGGATCCCCGGATAACTTCCGAAGCGAGGAGTTAATCTTCGACATAGTTCCGTTCCGCAGCGGCTATCATGCTCTGCTCGGACGTACCGCGTTTGAAAAGTTCAACGCGGTGCCGCACTACGCATACCTCAAGATCAAGATGCCAGGCCCTCGAGGAGTCATCACGGTCAACGGAAATACTGAACGCTCTCTCCGAACGGAGGAACATACAGCGGCTCTCGCGGCAGAAGTACAGTGCAGCCTCTTAAGGCAATTCTCGAGTCCGGCCGTTAAGAGACCGGACACGGCTAAACGCGCCCGGAGTAACCTACAACAAGACCACCTGGCACATTCCGAGCATGCGTAGCAGTGCGCCCCAACCCCAGCCCCTGCAAAACGTCAAGACGGGTCCTTCGTGTACACCATTACGCTTTGGAGATACCATGGGCATGGGGAGAGGGGCACGACCACGATAGGCCCAGAATGTGGCTCAACCACACCAGGGGCTCTCAAGTGTGTCGTTCTTTTTTTCTTTTTTCTTTTTATTCTTACCCACAAGACTCCGTTCCTCAGAGGCCCTGTCCGGCAGCAGACCTGCCGAACTCACGATGCAACAGCCAGGGAAGGAGAAAGGATACAATGAATATCCAGGTGGTCTCCATTACGAGCATTAAATCTGTTTTATACACCATTCCGCAGCGTACCCCCTGGAGGGGGACATGTTTAATAGTCCCATCCCTTGCTTATCGCACCAGTTGTATCGTTCTGCATTCACAGCAGTCTTTTCTTGAATAAGCAATGCAGCACCTTTTCGCTTCCAATTGCATTTCTTTCTTATACATATGTTCATTTATGAAATGTTGCATCCGTACATTTTGGTACGGCTAAATACACCAGGGGCTTATGTTTCCCGCATCATGGTGTGATAAGTCCGAACACTTTCACAAGTGCGGCACCCCGAACTTATAGCATTATATGCATCGGCTCCGAATCATGTCTTGGGTCAATAGTTGGGTTTGCCCGGCTCCCATGTTTTGGTACCTTACGTTCCGTTGTATCGGCTAAGGTAGCACTGGGAGAACCACTGCGATTGCGCCCCAGTTGAGCTGGGCGAGCGCCTCAGTGGAGAAAGCTAAAACTGACCGTCATGATGAGGCGAGAGCCGGTCGCTGTTCGAGAGGTTTTTTGCGAGTCCCTAAAGACTTATGCCGCTTAGAGCGAGGAGCCGGCTTTGTCCGGCCCAGGCATGGATAGCGCCCCAAATTCGGCCTTCCGAAGACTAGGGGCTTCGCCGAAATTTAAAATTATAGAATTCTATGGCTAAGTGAGAGTGTTCAAGCATTATAAGTCCGGTTGCCTTGTTCGTTGTGTTGAGCGCCTCCCTAGATGGACCCAAAAATGGGAACAAGAGTGCTCAAGTTTATCCCGAACACCCCAGCACTCGTGGCATGGGGGCTGAAGCCGACGACTTGCCATCTCTCAGATTTGATAAACAGCCGCACAGAAGGTAATATTTTAAATTAACAAGCGTTGCTTAGCGCATATGAACTAAGTTTTCAGCGCACAGGATAACAAAATGCGAGTCTACTCAAATATTACATCTTTGGAGCACTCACCCGCAATAATGCGGGCACCCTTCAGGACACTCTTATAATACATCTCGGGCGTGCGATGCTCCTTGCCCTGTGGTGGCGCGTCCGTCACAAGCTTCTGGGCATCCATCTTGCCCCAGTGCACCTTTGCGCGGGTAAGGGCCCGACGGGCACCTTCAATACAGGCAGAGTGCTTGATGACTTCAACCCACGGGCACGCATCCACCAGCCGCCGCACCAGGCCGAAGTAGCTCCCAGGCATGGCCTCCTTAGGCCACAGCCGAACTATGAGGCCCTTCATGGCCTGTTCGGCCACCTTGTGGAGCTCGACCAGCTGCTTCAGCTGGTCGCTAAGGGGCACCGGATGTCCGGCCTCAGCATACTGAGACCAGAAGACCTTCTCCGTCGAGCTCCCTTCCTCGGCCCTGTAGAAAGCGGCAGCATCGGACACGCTGCAGGGCAGATCTGCGAACGCTCCTGGAGAGCTCCGAATTCGGGTAAGTGATATGTAATTCACACTCACATGCTTACTTTGCATGAAAAACTCCTTACCCGCCGCTATTTTCTTCAACGCCTCGACTTCCTGGAGGGCCTTATAGGCTTCTGCCTTAGTGGCTTTGGCATTCTCAAGAGTCGTTGCAAGCTCGGACTCTCGAGTCTTCGAGTCACGCTCCAAACTCTCGTGTTTTTCCACGAGAGCCTAGAGCTCTTGCTGTACCTCCGCCACCCGCGCCTCCTGCTTCTCTCGCTCGGTGCGCTCCGCGGCTGCATTATGTTCGGTCATGGCCACCGCCTCCTTCAGGGTCGCCACCTCGTTAGTGGCCCCTACAATACCCACGTTATCCTTGTCATTCTTCTTGCAACCAAAATCCTTTTCTGTAAGGTACAATTTTAATAAGGTGTTACTCACCTTCCTTGTCCTCGAGCTGCTTCTTGGCACGGCCGAGCTCGTTCTCGGACCGCTCGAGGATTTCCTTCAAAGTATTGACCTCCGCAGTCAGTGCGGCAGAGGTCAGCAGCACATCCTGCAATCCCATATTGACATATTTTTTATGACTCCTGCGTATATCTGTTAGATCCTCAGTCCAGGCTTTTCTTTCCGAACACCGAACCGAGCATCAGGGGCTACTGTCTATGCGGTACTATTTTACATATATCAAAATTCTTACCTCAAAGCCTGTTAGAAGGCTGCTGCAGGCTTCAGCCAGCCCGCTCTTGGCGAGCTGAACCTTCTGAATCACCGCACTCATAACAGTGCGGTGTTCCTCTTTGATGGAGGCGCCATTGAGCACCTCCAGCAAGCTATCCGGCGCCTCTGGTTGGACGGAGGCTGCCGGCGTCACGGTCTTGCCCTTCTTACGAAGGGGCCGCCCGCCGGACTCCGGAGCCACTATGGGTTCCGGGGCCGAGTCCGGTGCAAAGTCCGGGAGGTTGTTCTGCAACACCTCCAGGGCCTCCTCCTCCTGGTGGGTCCCTTCCCGGAATCCCACTTCGGCATCATCCGCATCACGGGGGGTGGAGGCGGTCGGAAAAGAATCCATATCCGACGCACCTAAGGACCCGCTCGACGAAGCGGGAAGATCATCATTGGGCGGACTGCAGGGTTGTATGCGGCATTAGAAAGACATTATGCGGTGAAAAGAAAAACCATGAAGTTATTCGGGAGTCCGGATACTTACGATCTCGCCAGGGGCTTGGCCCTTGGGGGCCAGTCCTCGTCGTCGTTACTGGCGTTGGCGGAGCAGTCCGAGGAAAGAGTTTTTCCCTTCTTGGACCCTTCGGCCTCTCTCGTTGGGGAGGCCTTCCTTTTCTTCCCTCCCCCCGCTGGGGGAGAGGCTTTCTTATTCTCCTCCTCGCCTTTGTGAGAGGAGTCGGCCTCGGAGTCATCATCCGATAACACCTGAAAACGGGAACTCTTCCGAGTCCCCATGGCCTTCTTCTTGGCCTTCTTCTCCGGCACCACGTGGGGTGCCGGAGCCAGCAGCCCCGTTAAGCGGGCGTCCACTGGGTCCTCTGGCAATGGGGCCGGACAGATAGTCTGCTCGGCCTTCGCCAGCCAGTCCTGTCAAAGGAGAGGGAGTTTAGATCCCGCATAGAGTCAAACTATGGAAAAAAAGCGTCCCGTAAAGGAAAAAATCACTTACCTCGTCAGCCGGACGCTGCGAGCTGAATCCGCGATCCTCGGTAGCGGATGCGGGAGCCTCGGCGCCCTTGAACAGCACCTTCCAGACATCTTCATACGTAGTGTCGAAGAGCCCGCTCAAAGTCTGGTGCTGCACCGGATCAAACTCCCACATGTTGAAGCCCCGTCGTTGGCACGGGAGAATCCGGTGGATGAGCATGACCTGGACTACGTTGACAAGCTTGAGCTTCTTGTCCACTAGCTTTTGGATGCAGGCTTGGAGTCCGGTCAGCTCCTCCGAATCACCCCATGTCTGGCCGCTCTCTTTCCAGGAGGTGAGCCGTGTGGGGATGCCAGATCTGAATTCGGGGGCCGCTGCCCATTCAGGGTCACGCGGCTCGGTGATGTAGAACCACCCCGATTGCCACCCCTTAATGGTTTCCACGAAAGTGCCCTCAAGCCAAGTAACGTTGGACATCCTGCCCACCATGGCGCCTCCGCACTCCGCTTGGCTGCCCTTCACAACCTTCGGCTTGACACTGAAGGTCTTGAGCCACAAGCCGAAGTGGGGCTGGATGCAGAGGAAGGCCTCACACACGACGATAAACGCCGAGATATTGAGGATGAAATTCGGGGCCAGATCATGGAAATCCAGGCCGTAGTAGAACATGAGCCCCCGGACAAAGGGATGGAGTGGGAAGCCCAGTCCGCGGAGGAAATGGGGAAGAAATACTACCCTCTCATGGGGCCTGGGGGTGGGGATGAGCTCTCCCTCGTCGGGGAGCCGATGCGCGATGTTGCTGGACAAATATCCAGTGCTGCGCAGCTTCTGGATGTGCCCCTCCGTGACGGAGGAGGCCATCCACTTGCCTCCCGCTCCAGACATAGTTGGAGGAGGTTGAGGTGAGATGTGCGGACTTGGGCGCTGGAGCTCGAGTTCGCGGAGATGGATAAGCCAAGGAGGAAGAAGGTGCAGGTAAAAGGGTTGGATCTTTATCCCCTTATATGGGCGGACAAAAACATGTGTCCCCACCGGCCTGATAAAACTCGCTTATCTCCCAAGCGCTGCAATCAATGGCGCGGTTGGGTTACCCACGTCCGTATTGATGGGAATCCCGGAATAAGGGGAACACGATCTCTGCTTCGACAAGACGTGCCAAGGAAACCGCTTCGCTAAACACGCTGAGGTGGTACAATAAAACAATTCAAGTAAAGGCTTGGTAGTGGTGTGACGTCACGCCACCAAATATGTCAGCAGATTGAACTTGTGTAAATATTATTCTCTCTACGGTGGTGCGTGGAATTTATTTTGCAGAGCCGGACACTATCCTGGTGTTCACAATCTTCCATAAATTATTCGGAGGAGGAACCCGCCTTGCAATGCCGAAGACAATATGCGCGCCGGACTCGTCGTCATTGAAGCCTGGTTCAGGGGCTACTGAGGGAGTCCTGGACTAGGGGGTGTCCGGATAGCCGAACTATCATCATCGGCCGGACTCCAAGACTATGAAGATACAAGATTGAAGACTTCGTCCCGTGTCTGGATGGGACTTTCCTTGGCGTGGAAGGCAAGCTTGGCGATATGGATATGTAGCTCTCCTACCATTGTAACCGACTCTGTGTAACCCTAGCCCTCTCTGGTGTCTATATAAACCGGATGGCTTTAGTCCGTAGGACGAACAACAATCATACCATAGGCTAGCTTCTAGGGTTTAGCCTCCTTGATCTCGTGGTAGATCTACTCTTGTAACACACATTATCAATATTAATCAAGCAGGACGTAGGGTTTTACCTCCATCAAGAGGGCCCGAACCTGGGTAAAACATCATGTCCCTTGTCTCCTGTTACCATCCGCCTAGACGCACAGTTCGGGACCCCCTACCCGAGATCCGCCGGTTTTGACACCGACAGGGTGGCTATGGCATCGCCGGCTAGCCCATGTCGACATGAGAAATCTTCAAGATCTCTTAAAGGGTAATCACATCCTTGGACTAACAAATGTCTCTTTTGAGAAAGATCGTGTGTGTAGTGCATGCATAGCCGGGAAGCAACATCAATCAAAGCACCCACCCAAGAATATTGTGTCTACTACAAGGCCTTTGGAACTCCTTCTTGTGGATCTTTTTCGGCCTCCTTCATAGGATAGTCTTGGTGGAAAAAACTATGGGTTTGTCATTGTTGATGATTACTCAACATATACATGGGTCTTCTTTCTCAAGTCCAAGGACGAGACGAATATCACCTTCATTGCTTGTGCCAAGCAACCACAATGCAAGTTTGACAAAGAAATCTTGGCAATAAGAAGTGATAATGGTTCTGAGTTCGAGAACTACACCTTGGAAGAATTTCTTAGTGATGAAGGGATTGAGCATCAATATTCAGCTCCATACACTCCCAACAAAATGGTGTAGCAAAAAGGAAGAACTACAAACTTGTGGAGATGGCAAGGTCCATGTTGGATGAATACAAGTTCACACACAGTTTTTGGGCCGAGGCTGTCAACACCGCATGCCATGCATGAAACCGGATCTTCCTTCGCACTATATTGGAAAAGACTCCATATGAGCTCCTAACTGGGAACAAGCCAAATGTGAAGTACTTTCGTGTATTTGGGTGAAAATGTTTCATCCTCAAAAAAAGAGAACGGTTAGGAAAATTTCAATCCAGAACCATTGAGGGCATATTTGTTGGCTATGGATCAAACTCTCACGCGTATAGAGTCTACAACAAATCCAATGGATGTGTTGTAGAAACTTGTGACGTGGTGTTTGATGAATTTAATGGCTCCCATGGGGAGCTAGTTGATCTAAGTGATGCAGGTGAAGAAGATTCTTCTCAAGATATCTTGACCATGGGTGTTGGTGCACTTCTTACAATGGAACAAGAACCTCATGATGATGAAGAAGAAGATGGAAGATTCATGCATCATCAAACTACTTCAACACCCATACCACCTCAAGCTCCTATTGCTCAACCAATGCCCGTAGACCAAGTACAAGATGATGATCAAGCTCCTTTTCATGATAATCATCAAGAACAAGATCATCCTCAAGGGCAAGAACAAGAAAGTGCAATCATTGACAATGAACCTCAACAAATGCAAGACGAAGAAGAAGGTCTTCCACCACACATTAATGATCCATATGTTGAGGACATGGATGATGGACATGAAGTTGAACCTCGTGAAACTCTTACCTCCATCATGCCTCGAGTGGCCGGTCATGTGGATGTTGACAAAATTCTCACCAGCATATCGGAAGGTAGAGTCACTCATAAACATTTGACAAACTTTTGTGCTCACTTCTCTTTTGTGTCTAGTGTTGAGCCTCTCAAGGTACAAGAGGCATTGATGGACAACGATTAGCTCATTGCTATGCAACAAGAATTGAATAGTTTTGAACGCAACCAAGTGTGGTCATTAGTCAAGAGGCCAACCACCAAGCACAACGTCATTGGAACAAAATGGATTTTCAAGAACAAGCAAGATGAGCATGGTGTAATCATCCGTAATAAGGAAAGGTTAGTGGCACAAGGGTACTCACAAGTTGAAGGTTTGGACTTTGGTGAGACCTTTGCCCTCGTTGCCCGTCTTGAATCCATTTGCATCTTACTTGCTTATGCTGCTTTCAATGGTTTTACATTACATCAAATGGATGTGAAGAGTGATTTCCTTAATGGTCCTCTACAAGAGGAAGTATATGTATCACAACCACCTGGGTTCGTTGATCCCGATCACAAAGACTATGTGTATAAACTTCATAAGGCTTTGTATGGCCTCAAACAAGCACCTCGTGCTTGGTATGATCATCTTAAGAAGTTTTTACTCAATGATGATTTTGTAAGAGGGGTGATAGATCCCACTCTTTTTACTAAGAGGGACAAGGGTGATTTGATCTTATGTGAAATCTATGTAGATGATATCATTTTTGGTTCTCCTAACATTCATTTGTGCAAGAAGTTTGCGGCTTCCATGACTAAGAATTTTGAAATGTCACTCAATGCAGATTTGAAGTTCTTCCTCGGATTTCAAATTCAACAATTCCAAGAAGGAATTTTCTAGTCCCAAGCAAAATACCTCCAGGATATCTTAGAGAAGTTTGGCATGTCTGACGCCAGTCCATGTAAGAAACCCATGCCAACCAAAACTGTACTCACTAAAGACACAAATGGTATTCCGTTCGACCCATCTATTTACTGCTCTATGATTGGTTCATTGCTTTATCTCTACGCATCTAGACTAGACATCATGTTTAGTGTATGCATGTGTGCTAGATTTCAAGCTTCCCCTAGGGAAAGCCATCATAAGGCGGTTAAGCATATTCTTAGATACCTTGTTCACACCCCAAAGTTGAGTCTATGGTAGCCCAAGGATGCTAAGTTTGATCTCATTAGGTACACGGATGCGGATTGGGCTGGAGACAAAGTGGATCGTAAGTCCACCTCCGGCGCATGTCAGTTTCTTGTACGCTCCTTGGTAAGTTGGTCCTCAAAGAAACAAAATTGTGTTTCCCTCTCCACCGCAGAATTGCAACCGCCAATTGTGCAACTCAATTACTATGGATGAGGCAAACTTTGAAGGATTACGGTATCACCTATAGACATGTGCCTCTTCTATGTGATAATGAAAGTGCCATCAATATTGATGAGAACCCCAAAGATCATACCCGCACCAAGCACATTGATATTAGGTATCATTTCTTGAGAGATCATGTGGAGAAGGGTGATATTGACATTGCTCATGTTGGCACTGATATGCAACTTACAAATATTTTCACCAAGCCATTGGATGAAGCAAGGTTTTTTCAACTTAGGCGTGAACTTGGTATCTTGGAGCTTGACAATATTATGTGAAATCTAGTACCCATTCATGCATGAACTTAATGTCTTGTCTTGATGTAGGCATATAGTTAGGGGGAGACATTCAATTCATGAGTATTCTCACCCTACATAATGCATAAATAGAACAAACACTCTCAAAGTTATCATGGTTCTTGAACTATGGTGCTTTAACATGATGGAGTCGTGACTATGTGCCCAAAGTATACATCTTTGCGGTACTATGTTTTATACACTCAAACATGGTGACCTTGTTCACCGCTTGTGAATTTCTTATATGGACCCTTCTTTACCTAATATTGTTGGGTTGTTATTACATCTTAGCATGGCCTTAGTTTACTCAGTTTTTCACCCATTACAATTCTCTAAAACTCCTTGGCGAAGTCTATATCAAATTATATTGGTTGGCCCCTTACAAATCTTTCCCTCCTTGGTCTCTCTGTCCAGTGGCCGGACATCCGGCTCCTCAGCCGGACATCCGGGCCCTGGGAAAAAATCTTTTGCTGCTCATTTCCACTGGCCGGACATCCTGGATCTATCCGGACATCCGGACCCTGAACCTTTTGCTCCCTGACCTCCACACGCCGGATATCCGGGCTTGTCCCCGGATGTCCGGCCCGTCACCCGCAGTCACACATAACTAGGGAGGGACTCAGGATTTGGGTGCAGTTCCCCATTCACTCCCTTTCCTCTCCCCATCTCTTCACGTTACCGCCACCGCCAGGCTGTGCTCCGGCGCTGCCCCAGCGTCCTCCCTCATCCTCCAGCCCCAATCTCCTGCACATGGCTTCATCTCCTCCAGATCTACGCTTCCATCCAATCCATTTCTTGGGTTGTGGTGTGAATCACTCGGGAGGGCCCCGTGTCTTGTGGGATTCACCGCCGGAGTTCCTCATGGCGCGGACCAAGAACTGCGGCCCCGAGCCTCCTTCCCGGGGTATGGGTGCTCTCTCTCTCTTGCATTCTTCTCTTGCTATGACCAAACCATCTTAGGGTTTCATTATCTCTCATGGCCATCTTGGTGTACATATCTATAGAGATTTGATGTCACTTGCCTAGCCTAAAAATCTCTCTATGTACTTGGTTAAACAACTTAATCATGGAAATGTCAAGATTTTGATCTACCACTTGGACTTGTCCTATGGTCATGGTTGAAAATGGTCATTCCATTGTTTAATTTGCTTTATCATTGTTCATACTTTTTGACTCCTTCTCATCGGTACTCTTATCATATATCTGTTTTAGTCGATCACCGGCAAGGCTCCACTGACTCTGAGGAACATGCTCAACCTAAGAAGAAAGCGACCACCACCGGTTCTAAGAAGAAGACGACCACCACTAAGAAGAAGAAGCGGGCACCATCCATAAGTCCGTCAGCCTCTGATCTGGATGATGAGGACTATGTTGGGGAGTAAGAGGATGACATTGATCCAAGACACTCTGGTGGCCAGTCAAAACTAAGCACTCGACGGGCTCCCGTGCCTCAGGTTCGTGGTGTTGCCATGCCCGTTGTCCATGGTCGTCGCATCTCCATGGAGCTTCCCAACAGCGGGACCGCCCCACACACGACTTCACCATCGTGGGGGCTCGTCCACACCTTCAATTCCGATGGGATACCAACCCATATGAGATGGTGGCTGATGCCAAGGATCCTCGGTTTCGTACTCGCATGCAGCAAGATCTTTACTCGAGTTTCGTCCATGGTCATGGGATTGCCTCTCATAAATATCTGGATCTTCAGTTCATGCATAATCATCCTGCCATGTTCCCTGACAACACTGTCAAGATCATTGATGATATGACTCTAGGTGCTGCCATGACCTTCAAGCGTGATTGGAATGAAGTTGCCATCCTTCAGTTCTGTGTCACCTGCTTCTTTGGGCCAAATAACACACTCACATGGATGACTGATGACACTGTGCTAAGCATCACCTATGACCTCTTTGTTCATATTTTGTGCTTCTCCGGTGTGGGTCATCAGATTCACAGCATGGATCCTCGCTATAGGCCCAAAAAGATTGATGCTTGCATGGCTCTTCTTAAGCCCATCTCTCTGCTCACTGAAGAGGAACGTGCATATCCACCCAATGAGTCATCTATTTTCCGGTCTCCCTACTACATTCTCTATCAGTGGGTGCTTCACACTCTCTATCCGAAGAAGGGAGATCGCTCAAGGGCTTGCAGCTACTGCATTGATTTGATGGTATGTATGCATGATGCACCTATTGAGCCTCTTGACACCGCTCACTATGTTTGGCATGAGATTTGTCTCTCCAGCTTCATTCAGTCGCGTCAATTCCCACAAGCTCCATTCATTCAGGCCATAATTGATCACACTGCTCCATTTGAGGTTGCTAAGACTGTTGGGCATTCCAGTTGGAAGCCTCTCGACCATATGCGCATGGCTTCTCCTGCACCAACTGCTGCACCTCGACCACCTAGGAAGTCTGCTAGTGGGTCTCAGCCCACTCGTTCCTCTGTGCCTTCCTCCTCATCTTCTCCTCGTGGATGACTTGCCTTGTTCTTAAGAAAGGCTCAGTCTGCTATCATGAAGGCAATCACTTTCAACTGTCAGCAGAATCATGATGTTCAGAAGCGCCTCATCATCTCTGTCATGCCCAATATGCAACCCTATCCAAAAGGAACTCGAAGGTCCCACCAAGGATAGACCCGCATATTGAAACGATTTTGCAAGGTGGATATCATTACATCAACATTACATAATAGATGGGGATACATACAAGAGGCATACAATGCCACACGAATACAACATCACAATACAAGATATCAACATCCGACTACGGTTGAAACACAAACAGAAACTCAAACGACATCCGCCCTGCTAGCCCAGGTTGCTGACCTGGAAACTATCCCCTGAACGAAGAAGAAGCAGAAGAAGCACTCCAAACAAGTAACATCGCTCTCGCATCATGGTCATCGCAAAACCTGTACCTGCAACTGTTGTTGTAGTAATCTGTGAGCCACGAGGACTCAGCAATCCCATTACCATGGGTATCAAGACTAGCAAAGCTTAATGGGAAAGGAAGGGATAAAGTGTGAGGTTGCAGCAGTGACTAAGCATATATGGTGGCTAACATACGCAAATAAGAGCGAGAAGAGAAGCAAAGGAACGGTCGTGAAGCTAGCAATGATCAAGAAGTGATCCTGAACTCCTACTTATGTCAAAAATAGCCCAGAAACCGTGCTCACTTCCCGGACTCCGCCGAAAAGAGACCATCACGGCTACACATGTGGTTGATGCGTTTTAATTCGTATCTGGTGTCAAGTTATCTACAACCGGACATTAACAAATTCACATCTGCTCATAGCTGCGGGCACGGCTTTCGAAAGTTTATACCCTGCAGGGGTGTCCCAACTTAGCCCATGATAAGCTCTCGCGATCAACGAAGGATATACCTTCTCCCAGGAAGACCCGATCAGGCTCGGAATCCCGGTTTACAAGACATTTCGACAATGGTAAAACAAGACCAGCAAAGCAGCCCGATGCGCCAACAATCCCGATAGGAGCTGCACATATCTCGTTCTCAGGGCAACGCCGGATAAGTCAAGCTACGAGTAAAACCAGACCTCGAGTTTCCCCGAGGGGGCCCTGCAGGCTGCTCGGTTCGGACCAACACTTAGACAAGCACTGGCCCGGGGGGGCTAAAATAAAGATGACCCTTGGGTTAATTACTCCCAAGGGAAATATAGGTGGTGGTGAGGCAAATGGTAAAACCAATGTTGGGCCTTGCTGGAGGAGTTTTATTCAAAGCGAACTGTCAAGGGGGTCCCATAAATCACCCAACCGCGTTAGGAACGCAAAATCCGGGAACATAACACCGGTATGACGGAAACTAGGGTGGCAAGAGTGGAACAAAACACCAGACATAAGGCCGAGTCTTCCACCCTTTACCAAGTATATAGATGCATTAATTAAATAAGAGATATTGTGATATCCCAACATAATCCTGTCCACCATGGAGCAATCTTCAACTTCACATGCAACTAGCAACGCTATAAGAGGGGCTGAGCAAAGCGGTAACATAGCCAAGCAATGGTTTGCTAGGAAGGGTGTCAAAGGTTAGAGGTTCATGGCAATTTGGGAGGCTTGATAAACAAGTGATAGGTAGCGCAGCATAGTGATAGAATGAAGCAACTAGCATAGCAATGATAGTAGTGAGATCCAAGGTGACGGTCATCTTGCCTGAAATCCCGCAAGGAAGAAGAACGAGTCCATGAAGAAGATGAAGCCACGAAGACGGACCAAGCGTAGACGAACGAATCCTCACGATCGCAACGAAACGGGAACTATCGAGAAGAAGCACACAACATGGTAAACACACCACACATGAACAAGGCATGATGCACAACAAGCATGATGCATGACAAAGCTACATGGAGCTACTCATGGCAAGAGATGATGCATACAAGAGCAACACATCAAAGCAAGTTTAAATGAGGTCGGAAACAACATATAACAATTCCGGTAAGTCCTCATATGCAAGTTTCGAAATTGGTCCAGATCTGAATAAACCTTATGTTAAAGTTGTTAAACAGCAAGTTAAAGAGCACCAAGAGAATCTACACGAGATTCTAGTCAAGTTACATATAAAGTTCATTTAATTCGGGGCTACGGCCTAGAAGATATGAGCAAAACAAGTCAAGCATGGCATTGATGCAAAATGCATTCAAACATCAAGCAAACACCTAAAAATAAGGATGCAACATGATAATATGAAACTACATGAAATTCTAAGCAAGTTTCATATAGAGCACACTCGAAACGGAGCAACGGTGCAATGCATACACATGAAACAAGTTTAAAGGACAAGCTGTCCAAAACAGCAACTAGGCATATTGCAAGCATCAAAACAACATGCTACAGCAGCTCAACATGATAACAAAAGGCATGTACACGATGTACAGGTAAAGCATAACAAAACATGAACACTGAGCTATCTCCAGAAATCACTAGAACATGCTCCAAAACACATGGCAAGATTGCAAATAATAACAGTTTCAGACTTTCCAGAAATAACATCAGGTTGCAATGTTTAGAGCTATCAAACCACATGTTACAGGAACTTATCATGGCAAACAAAGTCATGGCATGAATGTACTAAACCCATAGAACAGAAGTCCTTTACTGACCATGACCCAAAAAGGATCAGAATATATGATGGCACTCATGTAAACATGGCAAAAGATATGACAGATTCATACATTGCAGGAACAACAATAAGTAGGCATGTTGGCGAGCTTGTACCACTCACCACAGAGCAATACATGAGATGTCAAGGCAACCAACAGTAAGAATACCTGTTTATGAAGCTAAGCATGGCAATAGCAAGTTCATAGGGTGCATGGATCACTAGCAAAACTCATGGCAAAACTGAAGTTAATGTTAACAGGCTGACAGCAACATTATTTAGCAACTTTGGAGCAAGATTACAACAAGCTACAGCAAGGCATAAATGCAACCAGATGCATGGATGGATAGAGCATGACATGTATAACAAAACATCCTTAGTGAACATCTTCAGATTATGCATGGAATGACTTGTAGCAGCAGGTTTACATAGCATCACAAAATAACAGATTCAGCCTAGCAAAACAATAATAGCAAGTACCCTACTTAACAAGCTCGATTCACTCACCACAAGTCATTGCATGACAATATAAGCATAGTATCAGCAAGAAGACATGTTTATGAAACTAACCAAGGCAAGAACAAGTTCATAGCATGCAAGGACCAACTACAAAAACCTTGGCAAAATTGAATAACATGTAAACAATCTACCAGGAAACATTTTATAGCAAAAGTAGAGCAAGAACATGACATGCTAGGCTACTCCATAATTGCAAACAGGGGCATGAATGCATATATAATAATCATATGTTCAAAACATCCTTACTGAAGTATCTCAAAATATGATTGGATCTCTCTGTAGCATCAAGTTTATATGGCATAAAAATAACAGCAGAACAGGGACTGAAATCAGAAACATCACGAAGCCTAGTTTGCATGCTTGTTCTAGTCACCACATTGATCACCAAAATACATGGCATACACCCCTATAAAGATGGCATGATGTATCACAAAACACATGTAGACATCAACCTCATAGGATGCACACATCAAACATGGCAAACATGACAAATGAACATGTTCTGTTAACAGACAGCAGACAACATTATATAGCACTCTTGCAACGATGATTCAGGCATCAAGATGGACTCAAATGAACATGATGCAATGGAATGAAATGAAGAGCATCTCACAACAAACATTTTGGTATATAACACGCATGAACCGGAGCAGTGTACATGGAGTTATGATGCGATGAACAGGAGCTAAAAATATGCAAATATTCAGGGACTTAGTGAAAATTACCCACATGAAAAGTCAACCGGGACGAGGACGAACGGGACGGAGGGATCCAGGGCGCGGGGGAGGCGTTTTGTTGGTGGTGGTGGTGGATCTCATTCACCCCAACTCCGGCGATGACGGAGGCGGTTCCGGCGAGGAGGTTGGAGGAGGCGCGGGAGATGGCCGGGGAGGTCGGGGACGACCGGATCCGGTCCGGCCCGAACGGATCCGCGGCGAGGCGGCACGGCTGCCGGCAATGAGGGGCGGCGGAGAGGCGGCGCAAGGCGCGCTCCGGCGAACTCGGCAGGGCCGGTGGGGAAGGCAGGCGGCGAGGCGGAGGGGCCGAGGCGATGAGGCGGCGACGCCATGGCCGCGGCGGCGGGGCGGAGGCGGCCGAGGGGCGCGGGAGGCGCCCGGCGGGCGACGGCGAAGCACGCCGGCGGGGGCGCAGCGGCGGGCACTCGGGGCGGTGCGGCGGCGGGGGTCTCCGGCGAAGGAGGCGGGGAGCACGGGCGGCGGCGCGGGCACGAATGGCCGGGCGGGCCCCGATGGGCTCCGCGGGCTCGCCCCGGGCCTGGGCGGGCCGCGGCGGCGCGGAAGGCAGGGGGACGCATGGCAGCGCCGAATTGGCCGAGGAGGCGGTGGCGCGGATCGTCCGGCGGTGGACGGACATGTCCGGTGGATGCGGGGGAAGTTTTAGGGTTTCATCTGTGATTTGGACGGGGGAGGCACAAATTTATAGGTAGAGGGAGCTAGGAGACTCCAAATGGAGAGCGGTTTTCGCCCACACGATCGTGATCGAACGACCGAGAGCATGGAGGGGGTTAGGATGGGTTTTGGGCCACTTTGGAGGGGCATTGGGCTTCAAGACAAAAGGGGCTTTTACGGTTACCCGGTTAACCGTTGGAGTATCAAACGACCTCCGAACGACGCGAAACTTGACAGGCGGTCTACCGGTGCTATACCAAGGCCGCTTGGAAAACCTCGGGCCATTCCGAGAAAGTTTAACGCCCGCACACGAAACAAGGTCTGGGAGGGGCGACGGGGCACGCGCGAGAGGTCTGGACTCCGAACGGACAACGGAGAGAACCGGGAAAACCTGAATGGATGCAAGTTTTAAAAACATGCAGATGAAATGCAGATGATGACATGGAAAAATGCAATATGCAAGCAAATGACATGGCAACTACGGTGAATAACTGGCAGACACCTGGCGCATCGAATCCGGGGCGTTACAACACTCCTCCACTAACAAGAGATCTCGTCCCGAGATCTTAGGACCGAGACGGAAGGGAATAAAAAAGGATGAGGTGAAACAAGAACTCAAGAGAAGAAGCAAAGAATCGAGAGCACTTGGGAAGAAGAGAGGAACGACGAGAATGACGAGAATCTAAAGCTCACGGAATCAGATAGACTATGAAACCACTCCGGTTAGAACGAGATAAGAAACGAATAAGACTGAAAGGATTTAGGCAGCACTCCGGTTAAAACATGGAGCAATAGAACACGAGCTTCACAACATGGGATGGCACATGATGAGATGAACAACGCCAAGCTTCCGGAAGAAATGAAATATAATGAAAAGAACTTAGAAGGAAGGATTGAATGGAGTTGTTGAGAAAATCAACAACGAAAAGAATAAGCTTGTCGTGGACTTATGGATACCATCTCACAATTATGAGCTGATCGCCGACCACAAGCGGAAAAGATTAAATAGCTGAGGAGAATGAAGAAATGCAAACTCCACTTCAAAAGAATATGGAGAATTAATTTCACTTTGAGATGCAAGAAGGAAGATACTAGAACTCCTTGAACAAGAAACTTGATGAACACTTGAAGAATGAATTAAATCCTGAAGAACCACCAAGAAGAACTCCGGTGACAAAAGGATGATGAGATCGAATTGAGGGATGAATAGAATAAGATTAGCCTTGCGACGATTTAGATGGAGGTTCTGACGAAAAGTCCTAGGAAATTTGAACTCCGGAAAGAAAAGATGAAACACTTGGAACTAGAATTTATTCATCGTGAACAAACTCCGAAGGAAAGGATTAATCACTTGGATGAAATAAGAATAAGATTTATTGTATGCTTATCCTTCATCAAATTAAATTGATGACAAGCAATGGATTTTGCATATTACTTATCCTTCTTGAAAGGGATTAAGGGGGTATAGCACAAAACTTGAGAAAGTCTTCATGAACCACTGGTAGGATTCGAAAGAACGGATGGATTGATATGATAATCAAAGAAAAGAATCTTGAACGAACCACCGTAAGAATTCGGAATTGACTGATGAAAGAGACTGAATCACCGGGAAGAATTAGAAAAACCAATATGCTAGAGGGGATTTAGATGCAAAAGAACAAAGAGATCATGAGCTGATTAAAGAACACTTGAACGAAGCACCGGGATAATATTGAGATGAACGAAGGGGCACGGATATAGAATAATTGGAGGACGAATCTGAAAACTTGGAACAAAGAAATATTCCAAAAAGATGGCCTCCGGATGATCGAGACGGAAAAACAACTCCTGAAATACTCCGGATGGGTGAAAAGAATATCTGGCAAATGGAATAATTTGAGACTGATAACATGAAGCTAGAACCACGAAACTTCGAGAGAACGGACAAGGTTTAGAGGAAAAACTCTTCTTCGATCTTGAACTGACGACAAGAAACACCACCAAAATTACTGAGATACTCTGGGAGAATAAAGAGCGAAAAGGTAGAGCCAACAATGAAATGATTTGAAATCAATCTTGGAAAGGCATCTGACTGATGGGATCCATTCTTACGTCACACTTGAAAAGAATTGAGAATAACTCCGGAATAATTAGAAGAGTCAGGTAAGATCCTGGGAAAGACCTGTGGGTTAGGGCCCACTGAAGAGATAACACCATTGAAAAGGATTGTTGAAAAGATAGATGATGCACTGGAACAATTGAAATATTTGAATGAGGTGACAACCTCGAATTAATTGGAACACAGACGAATCTCCTGAGATGTCTTGAACACTCCGGAAGGGTAAACTGGTGAGAGGCGAACGAGCAGGGAAAACACTTGAGCCGAGGGAAAGAATATAATCACTACCAAAAATTAGAATTGAATCCATCGGAATAAAAAGAGATGAAGAATGTCCACCGAGACGAGAATTCACCGGTTGAAACAATTGAGGGAAGACTGAAGAGGCTTCGCACGAGTGAAATTGATGGTCGAAACAGACTCAGGCTCCGAGAAGAAGAGGGTGGGAGGGCGGGAAAACAAAGGCAACTTGGAAGGGGGAACCGACGAATATTTTGAAGAGAAACACCGGTTGAAATCATTGAGGAAAAAAACAAAGGCTTCGCACGAGTAGGATGGATACTCGATTACGGACTCTGGCTTCGAGAAGAAAAAGGGGTGGGCGGGTGGGAAAAGAAGACAACTGAGGGCAGAGAAACAACTTCGTTGAGAGTGAACTGAGGATTGAACTTGGCAAGGAAGAAGAGGGTCGAGTCAACTTGATGAGAAATGCACCGGATCAAAAGAGCTGAGAACCAACGATCGAAAAACCAACTGCGTGATCTTAAAGAAAGTTAGAAAGGGAAGAGAAGTAATTCAAAACACCTACGTAAAGATTCCTCACCAGAGCGACGAAGGGACTGAGGAGTAAAAAGAATTCCTACTCTCCGATATAACTAGACTCCAAAAACAGTTTTCTTCTAGACTCAACAACGGCCAAACTACACGATCAATCAAGGGGTCTCCTAAGGTCGGTCGAGGCTCTGATACCAACTTGTCACGCCCAATATGCGACCCTATCCAAAAGGAACATGAAGGTCCCACCAAGGATAGACCCGCATATTGAAACGCTTTTGCAAGGTGGATATCATTACATCGACATTACATAATAGATGGGGATACATACAAGAGGCATACAATGCCACATGAATACGACATCACAATACAAGATATCAACATCCGACTATGGATGAAACACAAACAGAAACTCAAACAACATCCACCCTGCTAGCCCAGGCTGCCGACCTGGAACCTATCCCCTGAACGAAGAAGAAGCAGAAGAAGCACTCCAAACAAGTAACATCGCTCTCGCGTCATGGTCATCACAAAACCTATACCTACAATTGTTGTTGTAGTAATCTGTGAGCCACGAGGACTCAGCAATCCCATTACCATGGGTATCAAGACTAGCAAAGCTTAATGGGAAAGGAAGGGGTAAAGTGGTGAGGTTGCAGCAGCGACTAAGCATATATGGTGGCTAACATACGCAAATAAGAGCGAGAAGAGAAGCAAAGGAACGGTCGTGAAGCTAGCAATGATCAAGAAGTGATCTTGAACTCCTACATACGTCAAACATAACCCAGAAATCGTGTTCACTTCCCGGACTCCGCCGAAAAGAGACCATCACGGCTACACACGCGGTTGATGCGTTTTAATTCGTATCTAGTGTCAAGTTATCTACAACCGGACATTAAAAAATTCCCATCTGCCCATAACCGCGGGCACGGCTTTTGAAAGTTTATACCCTGTAGGGGTGTCCCAACTTAGCCCATGATAAGCTCTCGCGATCAACGAAGGATATACCTTCTCCCAGGAAGACCGGATCAGGCTCAGAATCCCGGTTTACAAGACATTTCGACAATGGTAAAACAAGACCAGCAAAGTCGCCCGATGCACCGACAATCCCGATAGGAGCTGCACATATCTCGTTCTCAGGGCAACACCAGATAAGTCAAGCTACGAGTAAAACCAGACCTTGAGTTTCCCCGAGGGGGCTCCGCAGGCTGCTCGGTTCGGGCCAACACTTAGACAAGCACTGGCCCGGGGGGGCTAAAATAAAGATGACCCTTGGGTTAATTACTCCCAAGGGAAATATAGGTGGTGGTGAGGCAAATGGTAAAACCAATGTTGGCTCTTGTTGGAGGAGTTTTATTCAAAGCGAACTGTCAAGGGGGTCCCATAAATCACCCAACCACATTAGGAACGCAAAATCCGGGAACATAACACCGGTATGACGGAAACAAGGGCAGCAAGAGTGGAACAAAACACCAAGCATAAGGCCGAGTCTTCCACCCTTTACCAAGTATATAGATGCATTAATTAAATAAGAGATATTGTGATATACCAACATAATCATGTCCACCATGGAGCAATCTTCAACTTCACCTGCAACTAGCAACGCTATAAGAGGAGCTGAGCAAAGCGGTAACATAGCCAAGCAATGGTTTGCTAGGAAGGGTGTCAAAGTGTTGGAAATATGCCCTAGAGGCAATAATAAAAGTATTATTATATTTCAATGTTCATGATAAATGTCTTTTATTCATGCTATAACTGTATTATCCGGAAATCGTAATACACGCGTGAATACATAGACCACAATATGTCCCTGGTGAGCCTCTAGTTGACTAGCTCATTGTGATCAACGGATAGTCATGGTTTCCTGACTATGGACATTGGATGTCGTTGATAACGGGATCACATCATTAGGAGAATGATGTGATGGACAAGACCCAATCCTAAGCCTAGCACAAAAGGTCGTGTAGTTCATTTGCTAGAGCTTTGCCAGTGTCAAGTATCTCTTCCTTTGACCATGAGAGTGTGTAACTCCTGGATACCGTAGGAGTGCTTTGGGTGTATCAAACGTCACAACGTAACTGGGTGACTATAAACGTGCACTACAGGTATCTCCGAAAGTATCTATTGTTTTATGCGGATCGAGACTGGGATTTGTCACTCCGTGTAAACGGAGAGGTATCTCTGGGCCCACTCGGTAGGACATCATCACATGCGCAATGTGACCAAGGAGTTGATCACGGGATGATGTGTTACGGAACGAGTAAAGTGACTTGCCGGTAACGAGATTGAACAAGGTATTGGATACCGACGATCGAATCTCGGGCAAGTAACATACCGATAGACAAAGGGAATTGAATACGGGATTGATTAAGTCCTTGACATCGTGGTTCATCCGATGAGATCATCGTGGAACATGTGGGAGCCATCATGGGTATCCAGATCCCGCTGTTGGTTATTGACCGGAGAACGTCTCGGTCATGTCTACATGTCTCCCGAACCCGTAGGGTCTACACACTTAAGGTTCGATGACGCTAGGGTTATAAAGGAAGCTTGTATGTGGTTACCGAATGTTGTTCGGAATCCCGGATGAGATCCCGGACGTCACGAGGAGTTCTGGAATGGTCTGGAGGTAAAGATTTATATATGGGAAGTCCTGTTTTGGTCACCGGAAAAGTTTCGGGCGATATCGGTATTGTACCGGGACCACCGGGAGGGTCCCGGGGTCCACCAAGTGGGGCCACCTGCCCCAGAAGGCTGCGTGGGCCAAGTGTGGGAGGGGACCAGCCCCTAGGAGGGCTGGTGCGCCCCCCACAAGGAGTCCAAGGCGCAAGAGAGAGTGGGAGGGGGCAAACCCTAGTCCAGATGGGCCTTAAGGCCCATATTGGTGCGCCTCCCTCTCCTCTCCCCCCTTGGCCGCCTCCCCTTTGCCATCTAGGGCTGGCCGCACCCCTTGGGGGTGGGAAACCCTAAAGGGGGCGCAGCCCCCCCCCTTCCCCCTATATATAGATGAGTTTTGGGGCTGCCATACACATGAGTTCTCTCCCTCTTGGTGCAGCCCTACCTCTCTCCCTACTCCTCCTCTCCCATGGTGCTTGGCGAAGCCCTGCGGGATTGCCACGCTCCTCCACCACCACCACGCCGTTGTGCTGCTGTTGGATGGAGTCTTCCTCAACCTCTCCCTCTCTCCTTGCTGGATCAAGGCGTGGGAGACGTCACCGGGCTGTACGTGTGTTGAACGCGGAGGTGCCGTGCGTTCGGCACTTGATAATCGGTGATTTGAATCACGACGAGTACGACTCCATCAACCCCGTTCACTTGAACGCTTCCGCTTAGCGATCTACAAGGGTATGTAGATGCACTCTCCTTCTACTCGTAGCTGGTTTCTCCATAGATAGATCTTGGTGACACGTAGGAAAATTTTGAATTTCTGCTACGTTCCCCAACAGTGGCATCATGAGCTAGGTCTATTGCGTAGATTCTTTGCACGAGTAGAACACAAAGTAGTTGTGGGCGTTGATGTTGTTCAATATGCTTACCGTTACTAGTACAATCTTGTTTCGACGGTATTGTGGGATGAAGCGGCCCGGACCGACCTTACACGTACTCTTACGTGAGACAGGTTCCACCGATTGACATGCACTTGGTGCATAAGGTGGCTAGCGGGTGCCAGTCTCTCCCACTTTAGTCGGAACGGATTCGATGAAAAGGGTCCTTATGAAGGGTAAATAGAAATTGACATATCACGTTGTGGTTTTGCGTAAGTAAGAAACATTCTTGCTAGAAACCCATAGCAGCCACGTAAAACATGCAAACAACAATTAGAGGACGTCTAACTTGTTTTTGCAGGGTATGCTATGTGATGTGATATGGCCAACAAGAATGTGATGAATGATATGTGATGTATGAGATTGATCATGTTCTTGTAATAGGAATCACGACTTGCATGTCGATAAGTATGACAACCGGCAGGAGCCATAGGAGTTGTCTTTATTTATTGTATGACATGCGTGTCATTTTACAACGCCATGTAAATTACTTTACTTTATTGCTAAACGCGTTAGCCATAGAAGTAGAAGTAGTCGTTGGCGTGACAACTTCATGAAGACACGATGATGGAGATCATGGTGTCATGCCAGTGACGATGATGATCATGGAGCCCCGAAGATGAAGATCAAAAGGAGCAAAATGATATTGGCCATATCATGTCACTATTTGATTGCATGTGATGTTTATCATGTTTATGCATCTTGTTTACTTAGGACGACGGTAGTAAATAAGATGATCCCTTACAAAATTTCAAGAAGTGTTCTCCCCTAACTGTGCACCGTTGCTACAGTTCGTCGCTTCTAAGCACCACGTGATGATCGGGTGTGATGGATTCTTACGTTCACATACAACGGGTGTAAGACAGTTTTACACAGCGAAAACACTTAGGGTTAACTTGACGAGCCTAGCATGTGCAGACATGGCCTCGGAACACGGAGACCGAAAGGTCGAGCATGAGTCGTATGGTAGATACGATCAACATGAAGATGTTCACCGATGATGACTAGTCCGTCTCACGTGATGATCGGACACGGGCTAGTTGACTCGGATCATGTAATCACTTAGATGACTAGAGGGATGTCTATCTGAGTGGGAGTTCATAAGATGAGCTTAATTATCCTGAACATAGTCAAAAGACCTTTTGCAAATTATGGCGTAGCTCGCGCTATAGTTCTACTGTTTAGATATGTTCCTAGAGAAAATTATAGTTGAAAGTTGATAGTAGCGATTATGCGATCAGTAGAAAGCTTATGTCCTTAATGCACCGCTCAGTGTGCTGAACCCCAAACGTCGTTTGTGGATGTTGTGAACATCGGACATACACGTCTTGATAACTACGTGATAGTTCAGTTAAACGGTTTAGAGTTGAGGCACGAAAGACGTGTTTGAAACAACGCGAAACATATGAGATGCTTCGAGGGCTGAAATTGGGATTTCAGGCTCGTGCCCATGTCAAGAGGTATGAGACCTCCGACAATTTTCTTAGCCTACAAACTAAGGGAGAAAAGCTCAATCATTGAGCTTGTGCTCAGATTGTCTGAGTGCAACAATCACTTGAATCGAGTGGGAGTTGATCTTCCAAATGAGATAGTGATGTTTCCCCAAAGACATTGCCACGAAGCTGCTAGAGCTTCGTGATGAACTATAACATATCAGGGATAGATATGATGATCCTTGAGGTATTCGTGATGTTTGACACCGCGAAAGTAGAAATCAAGAAGGAGCATCAATTGTTGATGGTTGGTGAAACCACTAGTTTCAAGAAGGGCAAGTGCAAGAAGGGATACTTCATGAAACGGCAAATCAGCTGCTGCACCAGTGAAGAAACCCGAGGTTGAACCCAAACCCGAGACTAAGTGCTTCTGTAATAAGGGGAACAACCACTGGAGCAGCATTACCCTAGATACTTGGTAGATGAGAAGGCTGGCAAGGTCGATAGAAGTATATTGGATATACATTATGTTAATGTGTACTTTACTAGTACTCCTAGTAGCACCAGGGTATTGGATACCGGTTCGGTTGCTAAGTATTAGTAACTCGAAATAAAAGCTACGGAATAAACGGAGACTAGCTAAAGGTGAGCTGACGATATATGTTGGAAGTGTTTCCAAGGTTGATATGATCAAGCATCGCACGCTCCCTCTACCACCGAGATTGGTGTTTGCGTTGAGCATAGACATGATTGGATTATGTCTATCGCAATACGGTTATTCATTTAAGGAGAATAATGGTTACTCTGTTTATTTGAATAATACCTTCAATGGTCTTACACCTAAAATGAATGGTTTATTGAATCTCGATCGTAGTGATACACATTTTCATGCCAAAAGATATAAGATAGTAATGATAGTACCACTTACTTGTGGCACTGCTGTGTAAGTCATATTGGTATAAAACGCATGAAGAAGCTCCATGTTGATGGATCTTTGGACTCACTCGTTTTTGAAAAGTTTGAGACATGCGAACCATGTCTATTGGTGTATATGCATGAAGAAACTCCATGCAAATGGACCGTTCGGACTCACTTGATTTTGAATCACTTGAGATATGCAAATCATACCACATAGGCAAGATGACTGAAAAGCCTCGGTTTCAATAAGATGGAACAAGATAGCAACTTGTTGGAAGTAACACATTTTGAAGTGTGCGGTCCAATAAGTGCTGAGGCATGCAGTGAATATCGTTATGTTCTTACTTCACAGATGATTCGAGTAGATGTTGAGAATATTTACTTGATGAAACACAAGTCTGAATTATTGAATGGTTCAAGTAATTTCAGAGTGAAGTAGAAGATCATTGTGACAAGAGGATAAAATGTCTATGATACGATCATAGAGATGAATATCTGAGTTACGAGTTTTGGCACACAATTAAGACATTGTGGAAAATGTTTCACAATTAATACCGCCTGGAACACCATAGTGTGATGGTGTGTCCGAACATCATAGTTGCACCCTATTGGATATGGTGCGTACCATGATGTCTCTTATCGAATTACCACTATCGTTCATGGGTTAGGCATTAGAGACAACCACATTCACTTTAAATAGGGCACCACATAATTCCGTTGAGATGACACCGTATGAATTATGGTTTAGAGAAACCTAAGTTGTCGTTTCTTGAAAGTTTGGGGCTGCGACGCTTATGTGGAAAAGTTTCAGGATTGATAAGCTCGAACCCAAAGCGGATAAAATGCATCTTCATAGGACACCCAAAACAGTTGGGTATACCTCCTGTCTCAGATCCGAAAGCAATAAGGGATTGTTTCGAGAATCAGGTCCTTTCTCGAGGAAAAGTTTCTCTCGAAAGAATTGAGTGGGAGGATGGTGGAAACTTGATGAGGTTATTGAACCGTCTCTTCAACTAGTGTGTGGCAGGGCACAGGAAGTTGTTCCTGTGGCACCTACACCAATTGAAGTGGAAGCTTATGATAGTGATCATGAAGCTTCGGATCAAGTCACTACCGAACCTCGTAGGACGACAAGGACACGTACTACTTCGAAGTGGTAAGGTGATCCTGTCTTGAAGGTCATGTTGCTAGACAACAATGAACCTACGAGCTATGGAGAAGCGATGGTGGGCCCGAATTCCGACAAATGGTTAGAAGCCATGAAATCCGAGATAGTATTGATATATCAGAACAAAGCATGGACTTTGATGGACTTGCCAGATGATCGGCAATCCATTGAGATAAATGGATCTTTTAAGAAGAAGACGGACGTGGATGGTAATGTCACCATCTATGAAGCTCGACTTGTGGCGAAGTGTTTTCCGACAAGTTCAAGGAGTTGACTACGATGAGATTTTCTCACTCGTAGCGATGCTTAAAGTCCGTCGGAATCATGTTAGCATTAGCTGCATTTATGAAATCTGGTAGATGGATGTCAAGACAAGTTTCCTTACTAGTTTTCGTAAGGAAAGGTTGTATGCAATACAATCCGAAAAGTTTTGTCGATCCTAAGGATGCTAAAAGGTATGCTAGCTCCAGCGATCCTTCTAAGGACTGGAGTAAGCATCTCGGAGTTGGAATGTACGCTTTGATGAGATGATCAAAGATTTTGGATTTATACAAAGTTTATGAGAAACTTGTATTTCCAAAGAAGTGAGTGGGAGCACTATAGAATTTCTGATGAGTATATGTTGTTGACATATTGATGATCAGAGATGATGTAGAATTTCTAGAAAGCATATAGGGTTATTTGAAAGGTGTTTTTCAATAGAAAACCTGGATTAAGCTACTTGAACATTGAGCATCAAGATCTATAAGGATAGATCAAAATGCTTAATAATACTTTCAAATGAGCACATACCTTGACATGATCTTGAAGGTGTTCAAGATGGACCAGTCAAAGAAGGAGTTCTTGCCTGAGTTGTAAGGTACGAAGTTAAGACTTAAAGCTCGACCACGGCAGAAAAGAGAGAAAGGACGAAGGTCGTCCCCTATGCTTTAGACGTAGGCTCTACAGTATGCTATGCTGTGTACCGCACCGAAAGTGTGCCTTGCCATGAGTCAGTCAAGGGGTACAAGAGTGATCCATGAATGGATCATAGGACAGCGGTCAAAGTTATCCTTAGTAACTAATGGACTAAGGAATTTTCTCGATTATGGAGGTGGTAAAAGAGTTCGTCGTAAAGGTTACGACGATGCAAGCTTGACACCTATCCGGATAGCTCTGAGTAGAGACCGGATACATATAATGGAGCAATAATTTAGAATAGCTCCAAGTAGAACAGTTGTTTGGAATAGCTCCAAATAGAGCGTGGTAGCTGCATCTAGGAGATGACATGGAGATTTGTAAAGCACACACGGATCTGAAAGGTTCAGACCCGTTGACTAAAACCTCTCTCACAAGCAACATGATCAAACATAAAACTCATTGAGTGTTAATCACATAGTGATGTGAACTAGACTACTGACTCTAGTAAACTCTTGGGTATTAGTCACATGGCGATGTGACCTGTGAGTGTTAATCACATGGCGATGTGAACTAGATTATTGACTCTAGTGCAAGTGGGAGACTGTTGGAAATATGCCCTAGAGGCAATAATAGAAGTATTATTATATTTCAATGTTCATGATAAATGTCTTTTATTCATGCTATAACTGTATTATCCGGAAATCGTAATACACGTGTGAATACATAGACCACAATATGTCCCTGGTGAGCCTCTAGTTGACTAGCTCGTTGTGATCAACGGATAGTCATGGTTTCCTGACTACGGACATTGGATGTCGTTGATAACGGGATCACATCATTAGGAGAATGATGTGATGGACAAGACCCAATCCTAAGCCTAGCACAAAAGGTCGTGTAGTTCATTTGCTAGAGCTTTGCCAATGTCAAGTATCTCTTCCTTTGACCATGAGAGCGTGTAACTCCTGGATACCGTAGGAGTGCTTTGGGTGTATCAAACGTCACAACGTAACTGGGTGACTATAAACGTGCACTACAGGTATCTCCGAAAGTATCTATTGTTTTATGCGGATCGAGACTGGGATTTGTCACTCCGTGTAAACGGAGAGGTATCTCTGGGCCCACTCGGTAGGACATCATCACATGCGCAATGTGACCAAGGAGTTGATCACGGGATGATGTGTTACGGAACGAGTAAAGTGACTTGCCGGTAACGAGATTGAACAAGGTATTGGATACCGACGATCGAATCTCGGGCAAGTAACATACCGATAGACAAAGGGAATTGAATACGGGATTGATTAAGTCCTTGACATCGTGGTTCATCCGATGAGATCATCGTGGAACATGTGGGAGCCATCATGGGTATCCAGATCCCGCTGTTGGTTATTGACCGGAGAACGTCTCGGTCATGTCTACATGTCTCCCGAACCCGTAGGGTCTACACACTTAAGGTTCGATGACGCTAGGGTTATAAAGGAAGCTTGTATGTGGTTACCGAATGTTGTTCGGAGTCCCGGATGAGATCCGAACGTCACGAGGAGTACCGGAATGGTCCGGAGGTAAAGATTTATATATGGGAAGTCCTCTTTTGGTCACTGGAAAAGTTTCGGGCGATATCGGTATTGTACCGGGACCACCGGGAGGGTCCCGGGGTCCACCGAGTGGGGCCACCTACCCCAGAAGGCTGCGTGGGCCAAGTGTGGGAGGGGACCAGCCCCTAGGACGGCTGGTGCGCACCCCACAAGGAGTCCAAGGCGCAAGAGAGAGTGGGAGAGGGCAAACCCTAGTCCAGATGGGCCTTAAGGCCCATATTGGTGCGCCTCCCTCTCCTCTCCCCCCTTGGCCGCCTCCCCTTTGCCATCTAGGGCTGGCCGCACCCCTTGGGGGTGGTAAACCCTAAAGGGGGCGCAGCCCCCCCCCCTTCCCCCTATATATAGATGAGTTTTGGGGCTGCCATACACATGAGTTCTCTCCCTCTTGGTGCAGCCCTACCTCTCTCCCTACTCCTCCTCTCCCATGGTGCTTGGTGAAGCCCTGCGGGATTGCCACGCTCCTCCACCACCACCACGCCGTTGTGCTTCTGTTGGATGGAGTCTTCCTCAACCTCTCCCTCTCTCCTTACTGGATCAAGGCGTGGGAGACGTCACCGGGCTGTACGTGTGTTGAACGCGGAGGTGCCGTGCGTTCAGCACTTGATCATTGGTGATTTGAATCACGACGAGTACGACTCCATCAACCCCGTTCACTTGAACGCTTCCGCTTAGCGATCTACAAGGGTATGTAGATGCACTCTCCTTCTACTCGTAGCTGGTTTCTCCATAGATAGATCTTGGTGACACGTAGGAAAATTTTGAATTTCTGCTACGTTCCCCAACACAAAGGTTAGAGGTTCATGGCAATTTGGGAGGCTTGATAAACAAGTGATAGGTAGCACAGCATAGTGATAGAACGAAGCAACTAGCATAGCAATGATAGTAGTGAGATCCAAGGTGACGGTCATCTTGCCTGAAATCCCGCAAGGAAGAAGAACGAGTCCATGAAGAAGATGAAGCCACGAAGACGAACCAAGCGTAGACGAACGAATCCTCACGATCGCAACGAAACGGGAACTATCGAGAAGAAGCACACAACATGGTAAACACACCACACATGAACAAGGCATGATGCACAACAAGCATGATGCATGACAAAGCTACATGGAGCTACTCATGGCAAGAGATGATGCATACAAGAGCAACACATCAAAGCAAGTTTAAATGAGGTCGGAAACAACATATAACAATTCCGGTAAGTCCTCATATGCAAGTTTCGAAATTGGTCCAGATCTGAATAAACCTTATTTTAAAGTTGTTAAACAGCAAGTTAAAGAGCACCAAGAGGATCTACATGAGATTCTAGTCAAGTTACATATAAAGTTCATTTAATTCGGGGCTACGGCCTAGAAGATATGAGCAAAACAAGTCAAGCATGGCATTGATGCAAAATGCATTCAAACATCAATCAAACACCTAAAAACAAGGATGCAACATGATAATATGAAACTACATGCAATTCTAAGCAAGTTTCATATAGAGCACACTCGAAACGGAGCAACGGTGCAATGCATACACATGAAACAAGTTTAAAGGACAAGCTGTCCAAAACAGCAACTAGGCATATTGCAAGCATCAAAACAACATGCTACAGCAGCTCAACATGATAACAAAAGGCATGGACATGATGTACAGGTAAATCATAACAAAACATGAACACTGAGCTATCTCCAGAAATCACTGGAACATGCTCCAAAACACATGGCAAGATTGCAAATAATAACAGTTTCAGACTTTCCAGAAATAACATCAGGTTGCAATGTTTAGAGCTATCAAACCACATGTTACAGGAACTTATCATGGCAAACAAAGGCATGGCATGAATCTACTAAACCCATAGAACAAAAGTCCTTTACTTACCATGAGCCAAAAAGGATCAGAATATATGATGGCACTCATGTAAACATGGCAAAAGATATGACAGATTCATACATGGCAGGAACAACAATAAGTAGGCATGTTGGTGAGCTTGTACCACTCACCACAAAGCAATACATGGCATGTCAAGGCAACCAACAGTAATAATACCTGTTTATCAAGCTAAGCATGGCAAGATCAAGTTCATAGGGTGCATGGATCACTAACAAAACTCATGGCAAAACTGAACTTAATGTTAATAGGCTGACAGCAACATTATTTAGCAACTTTGGAGCAATATTACAACATGCTACAGCAAGGCATAAATTCAACCAAAGGCATGGATGGATAGAGCATGACATGTGTAACAAAACATCCTTAGTGAACATCTCCAGATTATGCATGGAATGACTTGTAGCAGCAGGTTTACATAGCATCACAAAATAACAGATTCAACCTAGCAAAACAGTAACAGCAAGTACCCTACTTAACAAGCTCGATTCACTCACCACAAGTCATTGCATGACAAGATGAGCATAGAATCAGCAAGAAGGCATGTTTATGAAACTAACCAAGGTAAGAACAAGTTCATAGCATGCAAGGACCAACTACAACAACCTTGGCAAAATTGAATAACATGTAAACAATCTGCCAGGAAACATTTTATAGCAAAAGTAGAGCAAGCAAAATGACATGCTAGACTACTCCATAATTGCAAACAGGGTCATGAATACATATATAATAACCATATGTTCAAAACATCCTTACTGAAGTATCTCAAAATATGCTTGGATCTCTCTGTAGCATCAATGGCATAAAAATAACAGCAGAATAGGGACTGAAATCAGCAACATCACGAAGCCTAGTTTGCATGCTTGTTCTAGTCACCACATTGATCACAAAAATACATAGAATACAGCCCTGTAAAAGATGGCATGATGTAGCACAAAACACATGTAGACATCAACCTCATAGGATGCACACATCAAACATGGCAAAAATGACAAATGAACATGTTCTGTTAACAGACAGCAGACAACATTATATAGCACTCTTGCAACGATGATTCAGGCATCAAGATGGACTCAAATGAACATGATGCAATGGAACGAAATGAAGAGCATCTCACAACGAACATTTTGATATATAACACGCACGAAACGGAGCAGTATAAATGGAGTTATGATGCGATGTACAGGAGCTAAAAATATGCAAATATTCGGGGACTTGGTGAAAATTACCCACGCGAAAAGTCAACCGGGACGAGGACGAACGGGACGGAGGGATCCAGGGCGCGGGGGAGGCGTTTTGTTGGTGGTGGTGGTGGATCTCATCCACCCCAACTCTGGCGATGACGGAGGCGGTTCCGGTGAGGAGCTCCGGCGAGGAGGTTGGAGGAGGCGCGGGAGATGGCCGGGGAGGTCGGGGACGACCGGATCCGGTCCGGCCCGACCGGATCCGCGGCGAGGCGGCATGGCTGCCGGCGATGAGGGGCGGCGGAGAGGCGGCGCGAGGCGCGCTCCGGCGAACTCGACAGGGCCGGTGGGGAAGACAGGCGGCTAGGCGGAGGGGCCGAGGCACCGAGGCGGCGACGCCATGGCCGCGGCGGCGGGGCGGAGGCGGCCGAGGGGCGCGGGAGGCGCCCGGTGGGCGACAGCGGAGCACGCCGGCGGGGGCGCGGCGGCGGGCACTCGGGGCGGCGCGGCGGCGGGGGTCTCCGATGAAGGAGGTGGGGAGCACGGGCGGTGGCGCGGGCACGAAGGGCTGGGCGGGCCCCGATGGGCTCCGCGGGCTCCCCCTGGGCCTGGGCGGGCCGCGGCGGCGCGGGAGGCAGGGGGGACGCGTGGCAGCGCCGGATTGGCCGAGGAGGCGGTGGTGCGGATCGTCCGGCGGCGGGCGGACATGTCCGGTGGATGCGGGGGAAGTTTTAGGGTTTCATCTGTGATTTGGACGGGGGAGGCACAAATTTATAGATAGAGGGAGCTAGGAGACTCCAAATGGAGAGCGGTTTTCGCCCACACGATCGTGATCGAACGACTGAGAGCATGGAGGGGGTTAGGATGCGTTTTGGGCCACTTTGGAGGGGCGTTGGGCTGCAAGACAAAAGGGGCTTTTACGGTTACCCGGTTAACCGTTGGAGTATCAAACGACCTCCGAATGACACGAAACTTGACAGGCGGTCTACCGGTGCTATACCAAGGCCGCTTGGCAAACCTCGGGCCATTCCGAGAAAGTTTAACACCCGCACACGAAACAAGGTCTCAGAGGGGCGACGGGGCACACGCGAGAGGTCTGGACTCCGAACGGACAACGGAGAGAACCGGGAGAACCTCAACGGATGCAAGTTTTAAAAAACATGCAGATGAAATGCAGATGATGACATGGCAAAATGCAATACGCAAGCAAATGACATGGCAACTACGGCGAATAACTGGCAGACACCTGGCGCATCGAATCCGGGGCGTTACAATCTCCAAGAATCAGCTCAAGCAACGCCTTCGTGACCGTGGGAGTCCTGTGAGTGATGACAATTTGATTCCCGCTGCTCCGTCCTCTTCCACTTTCAGTTTCCCGTCTCGTGACGAGTACGCCGAGTTCTTTGATGATGATGATGACATCCGCCAGGAGTGATAGAGTCTGTCTGGTTCTTCGCCCCTTTTTCCTTGTTGATGTCAAAGGGGGAGAAGTACTGTCTTAGTATGGTCATGCTATGTGTTGGCTATTTGTGTTAGCTATTATTCAAACTTGTTGTTGGTACTTATGGTACTTGATCGTTTGAGACTATGTTATTGTCCTTGTGGCTATGAAATGTTTTAGTCTATGTGTTATGATGATTTCATACGTGCATGTCTCTCACATTTATATCTCTTTGAGCTACATATGCTACCATACGAAGATTGTGTTGTGCATCCTAACATATTATGTTCTTTTGCTCTTGTGATTGTCAATGCTAAGATTATTTATTGCATCTATGATACTACATGTATGGTTGTCATCAACAAACAAAAAGGGGGAGATTGAAAGAGCAATCATGCCCTTACATCATGTTTTGATGTTGATGACAATATACATGTAGGGGACTAACAATGGTTGTCAAGTAAATCTCATGTGTTAGCCCCCAGTTCATCGAAGTGTGTGGATCAAGAGCATACAAAGTGATTTTACTCAAGAATGAAGCATAAAAATTTGATTACATATATTTTTTTTCTTGAGTATAGGATCCCGCACTATTAAGACGGGATCGATAGGGTTAGTTAAAGGCTTGCTCTTGCCACAAACCTCCTCGTCATATATGCACATGCTAAACCTTCATGTCTCTTTCTCTGGGCTGCCGGATGTCCCGGCTTCAAGCCGGATATCCGGGCCACACGTCAGATATCCGGCCTGCTCGCCAGATATCCGGGCCTAGCCATCCAGAGAGCACTTTTGTGATGTGCTGCTTGTCGGATGTCCGGCCCTCTACACTGGATGTTCCGGCTCCCAGTGCTACCCGGATTTCCGGGCTCCCAGTGCTCCCCGGATTTCCGGACTTCCTTGCCGGATGTCCGAGCTGTGCTATCCAAAGGCTGTTTTTGATTCAGTAAAATTGCCGGATGTCCGGTCATGTGTTGGATGTCCGGTCATGTGCCAGATGTCCAGGGTTTCCTGACATGCCGGATGTCCGGGCCTTGGTCCCGGATGTCCGGCCCCTCTGTTTTCTGCTCTGCTTCTGTCCTGTTCTACGAGTGGCTTGCCAGGCCGGATGTCCGACCCCTAGCCTAGATGTCCGGCCTGCCCGTTCACTTGCACTACAACGGCCACATTTGTTCTCACACTATATATAGCCCTTCTCCCCCATAGGAGACGGTTGACCATTCACTTTGAGCAAACCCTATAACACATTTCACTCTCTCTCTCTCACTCTCCAACACCAAATCTTAGATCCCCAAGGGATTTGAGAGCATTTTAGAAAAGTTGTCCACCCAAGTGATAGATCCACTCCTTCCCCTTCTTTGCACCATAGGAATTCATGATTTGAGCAAGTCTTGAGCTTTTCCCCATCGTTCTTGTTACTCTTGGAGGTTGGAGACTCCTAGGCGATAGGAGTCATTCGGAGAGGAATCATTTGTTGTGATTACCCCCGGAAAGTTTGTGAGGGTCTGGAGACCACCCCAAGGTCTACCACTAGTGGTTGAGAAACGCCTTCATGGTGTTGTCTCAAAGAGAGAATAGGGTGAGCCTTCGTGGCGTTGGTGTGCCTTCGTCGTAACATCCACCTCTCTAAACGGTGACGTATCTTCCCTCCAAGGAAGTGAACATCGGCATACATCCTCGTCTCTCGGAGTTGCAGTTATCCCTAACCCTAACTTCCTACTTGTGGTTACTTGTCTCTTAGTCTTACTTATATCATATTGTGCTTGCTTACTCTCCTACTTGTGTTACTTAGTTACCTTGCTTAGCTCCTATCATCACACTTGCAATTGTTAGGCTAAACTTCATATTCCGCATTATTTCCTAAAATTGCTAAGTAATAATTAAAATTTGTAATTGTACCTATTCAAACCCCCCCCCCTCTAGGTCCATCTCGATCCTTCCAGCCTTCCTATTTGCTGCCAAGGTTTAACCCTATGACAGCGAACTTCTCCGGGTGCACCGGATCCAAGATGATCTGCTTGGTATCTTTGGCCGGCTGGAAGGAGCCCTCGCCTTCAGTGTAATTGGGATCAGTGGGCATTTCCGCCTACTTGGCAGCCATGGCCACCACCCGGTCAAGGAGTCGTTTCTCTTTGGCAATGACGAGGGACTCGGCCAGCCGGCTGTTAGCTATGGCGCATTCTAGCGACTTCTCGTAGTCGCCAAAAACGGTGATGATGCCCTTGGGACCCGGCATCTTGACCTTCAGGTATGCATAGAGCGGGACCATCATGAACTTGGCCAGCGCAGGTCGGCCCAAAAGCACGTGGTAGGGGATGTCCAGATCAACCACCTCGAACCAGATTGGCTTGCGGCGGAAGTGGGTCTTGTTGCCGAACATGACATCTATCTTGATCTTGCCGATTGGAGAGCAGGGAAGGCCGGGAATGATGCCATGGAAGACAGTCCGGTTGGGCTGGAGCTGCTTCGCCTTGATGCCCAACCGCTCCATGGTTTGGCAGTAGAGGATGCTGATGTTGCTGTTGCTGTCTATCAGGACTCGGGTGAAGCGGCAGGTCCGCCTCTCCGTTGAGAAGGTGGACTCTAGCACCAGGGCGTATGCACCCGACGATGGCATGATGGTTGGGTGGTCTTCACGGCTCCAGGTGACGGGCCTCTCAAACCAGTGCATGAACTGAGGGACGTCTGAGGCGACAACATTCACCTCGCGATGCTGCTGCCTTCTGTTGTGCTTGTCGTCGGCTTCACTGGTGAAGATGATGTAGGTGGCGTTCTCGTTGGGGAACTCATCTTGGTGCATGCCGGCAGGTACGGTCGGCTGCTGAACAGCCGAGCCAGCCTGGCCGGCTAGCGGAGGGGGCGGCAGGGCCTCACCCTTAGCGATCCGGGCGAGCCAGTTGCAATTCCGGGTGGTGTGGTTACACGGCTTCACACTGCTGTGGAACTTGCACGTGGCATCGAGGGCCTGCTCGAAGGAGAAGGCAGCCTGCCAGGCACCCTTGCCGCCCCGCTGACGCTTGGGGCCGGGCTGCCCGGCTGGCTGCTGATCCTCGACAACTGCCACTTGTCGGCTGTTGGAAGCCGGATGCTGGGCCTTGCGCTTGTTATCGTTCGGCTGTTGGTGTCGGTTGGTGTCACCAGCCAGCGTTTGAGAACCCGGCTGGATCACCTTGTCGGACATCTCAACCCGGATCTCCAACTTCTTGGAGGAGTCAGCCATGGCGTATTTGTCCGCCACAACGAGAAGCTTGTCCAAGGTAGCCGACTCGTTGCACAGAAGCTTGTGCTTGAGCAAGGTGCCCTCTTTGCACCTGGCGATGAAGTACTCAATGGCTTTCACCTCATGGACCCCCTCGCAGGAGTTGCGCAACTCGGCCCAGTGCGTTAGGTGGTCGCGAGTGGACTCGGTTGGCCCCTGGACGCACATGGAGAGTTGGCGAGGCTTGGGGGCGCTTGTACATGCTGGTGAAGTTGCGTACGAAGGCGTCGCTGAAAGCCAACCAGTTGTTGATGTTGCTGGGCTTGAGGCTGTTCAGCCATGTCCGGGCGGTGCCCTGGAGCATGAGCGAAACATACTTCATGGCAACGCGCTTGTTGCCATTTGCTATGCTTACGGCTGTGGAGTAGTCGATCAGCCAGTCTTCCGGCTTCATGGAGCCGATGTACCTGGGAGTGTCTCGAGGGAGCGTGAACCCTCTAGGGAAGGGCTCATCACGGATGCATGGGCCGAAGCAGGCCGGACCAATCGTGTCCTCCTCCTCCACTGCCAGGGACCGAGCCAGCTGCTCGATCTGGTGACGGGCGTCATTTTCGCCGACTGCTTCACAGGGGCCTAGCCGGCCGCCGAGCGTCGGGTGATCAGGCGGTGGTGGAGATATCGCCCTCTCCCTTCGAGGAGGCGGGCACTCCTCCGACCGGCATTGAACCTCCAGGTTCTTGGGGTCTTGCTGGCTGGCTACAATCATGCCACAAGAGCGCCGGCTGCGGCTAGCAGCCGGCTCTGGGTCCCGCTGATCGCAGTCGCCACCGCTAGGGGACCGGGAGGTCGCTCCATTCTCACGACGGGGTAAGTGGTTTTCGGCTGGTTCCCATAGCGATGTTGCTCGCGTCTTGCTACGCATTCGCAGTTTTGAGGAGCTCCTAGAGGCGGCCCCTCTGTCTACGCCGCTCATCACCCTCTAGGTGCTCAAGTTCATCTGCGGCCGCCTGGGCGGTGCACATGTTTTGCGGCAGGGTCTTGTAGACGGGGCGTCTGATTCCCAGCATGTTGGCGATCGCAGCACCTCGTTAACGGATGGCACCGGCCCGGGTGGGCTCAGCCGCAGCCGGCGTGCCACCAACAACATGGTCGATCTCGCGCTAAGTGGTCTCAGCGTGACGTTTCAGGGCCGCCATCTTGGTGGTGCTGTGGAAGAGCTTGGCGCGGAACTCTTCCAGCTCCTCCGGGCTGGCATCAGCACAGACAGGAGCCGCTAGGGCTTGGATGGTCGCCTCCAGCAGGTCCCGGGCCGCTGCGCCAGAGCGATGGCTGTCGCCAGTGACCATCACCTCTGCGAAGACGCCGGTGTCGAGCGCGCTAGCAGGGACATCGATGGCGGCAGGAGGGAGTGGGTCGTTGACGACCACCATGTCATGGGGGAAGTCGTCGGTGGTAGCCGCATCAGCGAGGGAGAGCTTGCCGAAGAGTTCGTCGAGGCAATTCGCAGGGGAGGCGGCCTCCTCAGCGGGCGATGCACCGAGGCTGGTGCAGGCGGGTGCATCAGGCTGGTTGATCGCATCAGCCGCAAGATGCTCGCCGATGAGGAAAAGGGTTCCTGTCCAGAACGTGTCTTCGGCTGACACCGTGGATGGCCCCACGGTGGGCGCCAACTGTCGTGGTAATCTCACGTCAGATGCCAGGGGGTGGCTTATCATGGATGGGGCCAAAAGAACGTCGTCGGGTCCTGGAGGCGGGAGTGAGCACGAGCTCAGGCGGACGCGAGATGAACGTAGGTTCAAGGCTCTCCGGAGAGATGAGACCCCTACTCCTGCTCTGCGGGGTCTCCGCATGATGACTATGATCACAAAGAGTACAAGGGTGCTCCTAGAGCTGTATTGCTAGAGGAGGAAGAAGGGCAAGGCTAGCTCTCTTTTCTCCCTAGCTATGTGTGTGGTGGAGTGAGGTTGGAACCCTTTGCATGGGTGAGGCCTGGGGGGTTTTGTTGGAGATATGCCCTAGAGGCAATCATGTATGATGATATTTCCTATGTGTTTATGAATAAAGATAGTCCCTGGACATTATCAATGATGTGTATCAGCAAGTACGTGACTTGTTTGTGGGACTATGCATTGTATGATGATTGTCCTAAAAGGTCCCTAGTCAAAAGGGCTATGTGGACGCGCAGCTGACTAGACTAGCATATGACACGGTCGATGGCTTGGTCTCACTAGCCATGTAGCATTGGATGCTAACCGGATAATATGGACTTGGAAAGATCTGGTTGGATTCGACGTAGTCGGATCCGAGTCGAGATAAGGTCCGAGTCGGACAGGCCCAACTATGAGACGCAGCGAAATGTCATCTACGAGTCTCTAGTACAACATATGTTCTATGTCCTAAGACCTGAGCTGACGCATGTACTTGGGATGGTGACAGACCTGCTTTGAGCCGACCAAACGCTACTTCGTAACTGGGTAGTTACAAAGGTAGGTTTCAGGCTTGTCCAGTCTCATGCTGTGAGACATGGCCGAGCAAGATGGGATTTGCCCCTCCGATTAGGAGAGATATACTCTGGGCCCCTCGTGTGATCCGACCAAGATAAGCATGGCCATGCGACAAGGATTATGAGATAATCCGGATAGTGGTCGGAATTACTGGAACAAGAAAGAGGTCGGGCTATCACAAGGATGGCAATCTCGCCTTGAGCCCGACAACATATATCGTGTGGCAAAGGGAACAGAAGTGTGACATGTTGTACAGGTTCGCCTAACCAGCTTCATAGTCTGCTTGGTGTTTGGCATGCCTTGCTAGAGGCCGCTACCAACCGTGCAGTTCAGAGGTGATACGAACTGCGACCAAGCCGACTTGAATCTAAGGGGTCGCGTGCTTTAGGGAAGGAACCTATGAGGTCGGATCTGAGGACACTGGTCGGATGTGATCCGAACTATATTCGGATTATGGCCAAGTAGACTTGTGGGCTTTAGGGTCCGTGCGAGGCCCAAGTGTTGAGCCCGTGATGGACGCCTATATAAAGTGGAGGTGCGGCACACTTATTCGATTGATCGCTTCGGCGCCGTCATTAGGGCTTTGCATGTGTTGCAACTAGCCACCTCCACTCGCTGCCGGTTGCGTGTTCGGACCTAGCAGTCCGCCGCATGACGTTCCTCCTGCACGCACCGATACAGTTAGAGGCGGTGCACTTGCGCCGCTCCGGTGAACCTGTTCACGGGATCCGGTCGGCTACGTGGGAGACCGACAAGGAGGAGACGACTCCGGGAACGCGAGGCGACTCCGGGAACACGCTGCCTCAACTCTACTTCTGCTGCACGGCACTGCGTGTCTAGTGGTAAACAAACTGTGATCCATCTTCTGTAGCATGTTCTTGGTTGTTCTGTGAGTAGGAATTTTAATTTGCAGTCGACGCACACTACCGTAGAACCCAACAGTGGTATCAGAGCCTCTGCTATAGGATTTGGTTTCAGATCGTATGCGTATTAGATATGTGGAGATGACAGATGAGATCTGTTGTCGTTGATGAGATCGGCTGTGTGCACGGTTGATGAGATCAACTGCACATAGGGATCGACGAGGCTCTGTTTTCTGATGATCGGAGTTGATGAGGTCGTGACCCAACCTACCCCTACCGGTCGGTATCCGCCATCGGGGTTAACAATGAAACGTAAATCCGAATTGGACTCGCGATGATCGATGAGATCGGTCAGATCGGAAAATTCGGCATGAACGGAGTTCAGATGGGACCGCCATGTGTGTAGCGCCTTGTATTTCGTACACAATCACACAAACCGGTAGAATGCAAGTAACTCTGTTTTGCGGGTTTGATGTGAATAGTATGGCTCATGTGTATGTGATGCATGTGTGTAAATTATACATGGCCTGCGTGTCATGTTTGTCAGCCGGCAGGAGCCAAAGTGTTGTCATTATAATGTATAACGACCTGCGTGTTGACTTGTGACGCTATGTAAAATTCATTACTAGTTGTAGTAGTTGGATAATAGAGATTAGGTTGGTGGCTTGGCGTCCCGGCATGACAAACAAGATGGAGTTCCTAGATGGTCATCAAAGTCGGAGCCGACCTGGAAGAATGTCCATGAAGGAGCCATACTATTTCACAATATATGTGATTGTTATGCTTCCTTGCTTCTATGCATGTTAGAATGGTAGAATGATCCCTCGTGAATATCAAGCGAATTTCCATCCCCGATGTTGCACCTTAGCACGTCAAGTACGTCTAGTAGTGGGCTCATAAAATTGGGGTGCTGCTGGGTGTCCTTGAACTGAAGGGTTCGTGTCGGACACGGACATGCACTGCATCAGGTTAACTTGACAAGGCTATCAAAACAGTTTTGGGCCTTGTGGCAAAGAAGGTTGGGTGCCGGGGTATGAGATACCTTCCCGACCGACAGGAGTCGTATAGAGATACGATTAGCAAGGAGTTTCTTACCGGATAGGTATGTTGACTAGCAGTGATGCTAAAGCTCACTAGTCACATGCGCTAGTCAGATCCTGAATCACTGAGAGTGTGCAGGGGGATGCTGACTTCAGTGGGAGTATTTCTGTTTAGGCTAGAATTACTCTACATAAACACATTGCTTAGTGATTGCATATTTTCTGTTGTAGATCAATGGCACCACCTGCTCAACCCAACTTTGCATTGAAATCAATTCTGGAAAAGGATAAATTGAACGGAACAAACTTTACCACCTGGTATAGAAATCTGAGAATTGTTCTCAAGCGCGATAAAAAGGAACATGTTCTAGAGGATCCACTTCTAGAGGAACCTGCCGATAATGCTAATGCCACGACAAAGAATGCCTACCAGAAACTCGTTGATGAATCAACAGAGATCAGCTGTCTGATGCTGGATTGTATGGAGCCTGATTTGCAACAGCATTTTGAAAATGTTGAGGCTTACGGTATGATCGAGAGTCTCAAGAGCATGTTTCAGACACAGGCTAGGACCAAAAGGTTCAACGTCTGGCGATCCTTAATGAATTGCAAGCAGAAGGAAGGTGATCCACTGAGCCCACATGTGATCAAGATGATCGGATATGTGCAAGCTTTGGATCGGTTGGGCTTCCCGCTCTTGGATGAGCTTGCTACAGATGCAGTTCTGGGTTCTCTTCTGCCTAGCTATGGGACGTTCATCTCGAACTATCATATGCATGGCATGGATAAGAAGCTCACTGAATTGCATGGGATGCTCAAAGTGGCAGAGCAGGATATTAAGAAAGGCACGCATCAAGTGTTGGTGGTGCAGAAATCGGCTAAGTTCAAGAAGAGTTGGTCCAAGAAAAAGGCTAAGGCAAAGGGCACGGAGACGGTAACCTCCGCCGCTGCACCGAAGCCTGGACCAGACTCAAAGAACATTTGCTATCATTGCAAGGAAACTGGTCGCTGGAAGAGGAACTGTAGCAAGTGTCTTGCAGAGCATGGCAAGAAGGTCGGAAATGCTTCTTCAGGCAAAGGTACACTTGTTGCATATGTTATAGACATTTACCTTGCTGACATACCTAGTAGCTCTTGGGTATTTGATACCGGGACGGTTGTTCATATTTGCAACTTGATGCAGGGGCTGGTAAGAACTAGGCGTGTGGCACAAGGGGAGATTGACATCAGGGTCGGCAACAAAGTAAGAGTTGCTGCGTTGGAGGTCGGCATGATGCAGCTCCAGCTTCCTTCTGGATTTATTATGGAATTGAATAATTGTTATTACATTCCTGCACTTAGTCGGAACATTATTTCTGCCTCATGCTTGATGAGTCAGGGTTATGAATTCAATTTAAAGGACAATGGTTGTTCGATATTTTTGAATGTCATGTTCCACGGCTATGCACCCATTGTTGATGGGCTATTTATACTGAATCTAGAAACGGAACCGGTCTATAATGTGAATGTCAAGAGGCATAAGCCTAATGAGATAAATCCGACATACTTCTGGCATTGCCGGCTTGGACACATTAGTCTGAAATGCATGAAGAAGCTCCATGATGATGGGCTCCTGACTTTGTCCGACTTCGGGTCGTTCGAGACATGTGAATCATGCTTGCTCGGCAAGATGACTAAGTATCCTTTAACAAAGAGTTGTGAGAGGGCGTCCAAGCTGTTGGAACTTATACATAGTGATATGTGTGTTCCAATGAGCACAACTGCCAGAGGCGGCTATCAGTACTTCGTGACTTTTACCGACGACTTGAGTAGATATGGATATATATATTTGATGAGGCACAAGTCGGAAACTTTTGAAAAGTTCAAAGAGTTTTAGAATGAGGTTGAGAATCAGCTCGGCAAGACTATAAAGCTTCTACGATCTGATCGTGGAGGTGAGTACATGAGCCAGGAGTTTGATGATCATCCGAAAAGTCGAGGTATAGTACCTCAGCTCACACCTCTGGGTACGCCACAGAGAAACGGTGTGTCGGAACGGAGGAATAGGACCTTGTTGGACATGGTCCGGTCTAAGATGAGCAAATCAGATTTATCCTTGTCATTCTGGGGATACGCTCTAGAAACTACAGCTTTCACACTTAACAGAGTACCATCAAAATCCGTAGACAAGACACCACATGAGATGTGGACCGGGAAGAGTCCCAATATGTATTTTCTAAAGATTTGGGGTTGTGAAGCATTTGTCAAGCGACTTATGTCAGACAAGCTTACACCAAGTCGGATAAATGCATATTCGTGGGATATCCAAGGGAAACCTTGGGATATAGCTTCTACAACCGGGAAGAGAACAAAGTGTTTGTTGCTCGGAACGGGGTTTTCCTTGAGAAAGAGTTTCTCAGTCGGGAGGCTAGTGGGAGGACGGTCCGACTCGTAGAAATTCAAGGACCACTTCGGGACGGCTCGGCAGGTGATGAGATCCTACCGGAGTCAGTCAAGGAACCTGTAGTGGAAGCAGCACCGGAACCACAGAGGTTGGAAAGATTGCACAAAGTGCGTGATGTATTGTTGTTGGAAAGTGACGATCTGTCCACGTATGCAGAAGCGATGGTGAGCCCAGATTCCGAGGCATGGCTGGAGGCCATGAGATCCAAGTTAAAGTCCATGGATGAGAATCAAGTCTGGGACTTGGTTGATCCGCTGCCTGGCATAATAGCCATTGGTTGCAAATGGGTCTTTAAGAAGAAAACCGATGTGGATGGAAATGTTCAGATCCACAAAGCTCGGCTTGTCACTAAGGGTTATGGACAAGTTCAAGGAATTGACTACGACGAGACTTACTCGCCAGTAGTGATGCTGAAGTCGATGAGGATCATACTAGCTATAGCTGCATATTTCGATTACGAGATATGGCAGATGGATGTCAAAACGGCTTTCCTTCACGGAAATTTAACCGAGGATGTGTATATGATACAGCCCGAGGGTTTTGTTGATCTGACTAGCGCTACTAAGGTATGCAAGCTCAAGAGATCCATTTATGGGTTGAGGCAAGCATCTCGGAGTTGGAACATTCGTTTTGATGAGGTCGTCACTGGTCTCGGTTTCATGAAAAGCGAAGAGGACGCTTGTTTATACAAGAAGTTAAGTGGGAGATCGATAGTGTTTTTGATCTTGTATGTGGATGACATACTACTGATCGGAAATGAAGTTTCGATGCTAAACTCGGTCAAGGAGTCATTGAATGGCAAGTTTTCAATGAAGGACTTGGTGAGGCAGTGTATATTTTAGGCATTAAGATCTATAGAGATAGATCAAGGAGGCTACTCGGCTTAAGCCAGAGCACATACATAGATAAAGTGTTGAAGCGGTTCAACATGAGTGAGGCAAAGAAAGGGTTCTTGCCACTCTCACATGGTATAAGGCTAAGCGAGACTCGGAGTCCTTCGACATCTGATGAGCGAAGCAGGATGAGTAGGATTCCATATGCCTCGGCAATCAGATCCATCATGTATGCCATGATATGTACAAGGCCTGATGTCGCTTTTGCAATAAGCCTAACAAGTAGATACCAGGCCAATCCAGGTGAGAGTCATTGGGTAGCGGTAAAAACTATTTTGAAGTACCTGAAAAGGACTAAAGAGATGTTCCTAGTTTATGGAGGTGAGGAAGAGCTCGTCGTAAGGGGTTACGCCCACGCTAGTTTCCAAACCGACAGAGATGATTGTCAATCGTAGTCCGGATTCATGTACGTCATGAACGGAGGAGCAGTGAGCTGGATGAGTTCCAAGCAAGATACGGTGGCCGATTCTACCACAGAAGCCGAATACATTGCGGCTTGTGAAGCTACAAAGGAAGGTGTTTGGATCCGGCATTTTCTGAATGATCTTGGTATTTTCCCAGCCTCGGTGAAACTGTTGGACCTTTATTGTGATAATTCTGGTGCCATCGCACAAGCCAAGGAGCCGAGGAATCACCACAAGGTCAGACACATAGATCGGAAATATCACCTGATACGAAAGATCATAAAGAATGGTGATGTAGACTTATGCAAAATTCACACGGATGCAAATGTTGCAGATCCGTTGACTAAGCCGTTTCCACAACCCAAGCATGAGGGGCACGTTAGAGCTATGGGCATTCGATGTCTATTTGATTGACTCCAGTGCAAGTGGGATACTGTTGGAGATATGCCCTAGAGGCAATCATGTATGATGATATTTTCTATGTGTTTATGAATAAAGATAGTCCTTGGACATTATCAATGATGTGTATTAACAAGTACGTGACTTGTTTGTGGGACTATGCATTGTATGATGACTGTCCTAAAAGGTCCCTAGTCGAAAGGGCTGTGTGGACGCGCAGCCGACTAGACTAGCATATGACACGGTCGATGGCTTGGTCTCACTATCCATGTAGCATTGGATGCTAACCGGACAATATGGACTTGGAAAGGTCTTGTCGGATTCGACGTAGTCGGATCTGAGTCAAGATAAGGTCCGAGTCGGACAGACCCAACTATGAGACGCAACGAAATGTCATATGTGAGTCTCTAGTACAATATATGTTCTGTGTCCTAAGACCTGAGCTGACGCATGTACTTGGGATGGTGACAGACCTGCTTTGGGCCGACCAAACGCTACTCCGTAACTGGGTAGTTACAAAGGTAGGTTTCGGGCTTGTCTAGTCTCATGCTGCGAGACATGGTCGAGCAAGATGGGATTTGCCCCTCCGATTAGGAGAGATATACTCTGGGCCCCTCGTGTGATCCGACTAGGATAAGCATGGCCATGCGACAAGGATTATGAGATAATCCGGATAGTGGTCGAAATCACTAGAACGAGAAAGAGGTCGGGCTATCACAAGGATGACAATCTCGCCTTGAGCCCGACAACATATATCGTGTGTCAAAGGGAACAGAAGTGTGACATGTTGTACATGTTCGCCTAACCAGCTTCATAGTCTGCTTGGTGTTCGTCATGCCTTGCTAGAGGCCGCTACCAACCGTGCAGTTCGGAGGTGATCCGAACTGCGACCAAGCCGACTTGAACCTAAGGGGTCGCGTGCTTAAGGGAAGGAACCTACAAGGTCGGATCCGAGGACACTGGTAGGATGTGATCCAAACTATATTCGGATTATGGCCAAGTAGACTTGTGGGCATTAGGGTCCGTGCGAGGCCCAAGTGTTGAGCCCGCGACGGACGCCTATATAAAGTAGAGGTGCGGCACACTTATTCGATTGATCGCTTCGGCGCCGTCATTAGGGTTTGCATGTGTTGCAACTAGCCACCTCCACTCGCCGCCGGTTGTGTGTTCGGACCTAGCAGTCTGCCGCACGACGTTCCTCCTGCACGCGCGGATACCGTTAGAGGCGATGCACTTGCGCCGCTCCGGCGAACCTGTTCGCGGAATCCAATCGGCTACGTGGGAGACCGGCAAGGAGGAGACGACTCCGGGAACGCAAGGCGACTCCGAGAACACGCTGCCTCCACTCTACTTCTGCTGCACGGCACTGTGCATCTAGTGGTAAGCAAACTGTGATCCATCTTCTGTAGCATGTTCTTGGTTGTTCTGCGCGTAGGAATTTTAATTTGCAGTCGACGCACCCTACCGTAGAACCCAACGGGTTTTATAGGCCAACCCCCCGAGGGTACAACACTAATGTGGCTGGGTGTAGGACCCGGGTGTCAGTGTCTATGGTGGCGAGGTTCTCCGCCGGCTGTTGGGGCCCGCTTCTGCGAGCCCCATCGACAGCTCTTCACTGTAGCTCCACTCGTGTTGACAGAGGCCGTGTCGGGCGCTACATGGTTACAGTGCCGCGCCAGGCGGGTCGGCGGCCGGCTGGCGGCGCTTACTGTAGCCACGCTTGGCCGAGATTTGGAGGGACCGTGGGGCACTATCGACATGCCCTAGCTTATCGCTTGGTAGGGCTCATACTCTAAGGGAGGGGCGGGCCGCCTGCTGGAGACCGGCCCGTGCCCAAGCCGCCTTCTAGGAGCACGCCGTCTTCTAGAAGCCGGCTATGTGGCGCCAGCCGGCTCTGGAAGACGGCCACGAGACCAGTCGGCCTAAGGGGCTCGACTTGCCTCGATGTCTTGAAATCTCCTTAAGTGCGGGTGAAGCTACCCGGGGTCTATCCCCCCGACATGGTCTTCAAGTAATGTTACTGTTGCTCTTGAAATATGACCGTTGTGAACGTGTCGGTTGGCCATTGGCTAGACCGCGTGTCCCAAATGGTCATTTCCCATCAGGGAAGGCTGCGGCTATAAATAGACACCCCGCACTGGCGTTGTCCGATGGCTGCTCCATTTGATCGTGAGAATATTGTTAAGCAACCCCCTCTCCTGAGTGATTTGAGTTTAAAATCTATCGAGAGAAAACCCTCAGAGCCGAAAAATTAGATAGTGGTTCAACATCACTCGAATCTAAGTCCAGTACGCTCCGCCTATTACTCTTAAGAGCCGCAAACTCTCTAGACGGTTAGGTGTCAATTTCTTCATAGACCAAGAGTAATTGTGGTTCTCGAAGAAGTCTGTAAAGGTTCGGAGATCGCCTGAAGTATCTATCACGAGTGATCGACATTGGTTGACGAACCAACTGTCGAGGAGAATATAAGGAAGAGAGTTTATCTTTTGTGTTAAATCCCAACCCCTCCAACCAGACATAGTCCTTTTGTAGAAGGGCGGGCTAGTTACCTCTGCTTCTCCTCTTTACATTCAAACTGTTTCAATCATGTGATTTGTCTCGATGCATGCTTTTAGTTTCCATACGTTAGTTTATATTCGCTCGATGTACACTGTTTTCATTCGCTCTGCTGCTGGGTTATGAGAGTTTTGATATTTCCGAATAAATTTTAAAACTCCCATCCCCCCCCCCCCCCCCCGCGCTCTGTAGACATATTCCGTTCCTACAAAACTCAACATTCTATTTCATCTCAAATAATTACTGGGCAAACAATGTAGACAAATGCAGAATAAAAACGCGAACTTCATGGATATATTGTTCAAAACCATTTCATTTTATGACGCAATATTTTAGTGACTCAAGGATAAGCACAGGAAACAACACCTCACAAACATTTATTATTCAAAAAATCTTCAGCATGTATTTGAAAAAAGTGTTGCCCATGTACTTAAAAAAGTGTTCAAAACAAACATGTATATAATAAAAATAATACAAGATGTATTTAAAAATATCAACGTGTATCAACAAAATGTTTTATGTGTACACTAAATATGCATCATATACTAAAAAAGGTAGTCATATGTTGAACAAAGAAGTAGCTGGTGAAAGCCGACAAAGAAACAAAGAGAAACGAAGAAAACCAATGAAAACCAAAAAGAACATTAAATAAATAATACAGAAGAAAACCAATAAAAAGGAATGGAAACGGCGAAAACCAAGAAAGAAACAAAGAAGATAGAAAAATAATTTTAAAAACCATAGAAAACAAAAAACTAGTGCAAATAGAGAAAAAACAAAGAAAATTTGGAAATAATAAAAAAGCAAAAGCCATGAAAACTAAGAAAATTGATGAAGAAAAAAGAAAAATAGAAAACCGGTGAAGAAAACACATAGAACCTGATGAAATAGTAAGACGAAACAAAAAAAGGAAAAAAAGGACCAAACTTGTACGTCGATCACACAAAGACTACAACCAGCGATCAACGATCGAAAGAAAAACAGTGAAACGGGGTGGCCCAGTTACGACGAGGGAAGAAAAACCTTAAGACGAGAAGGAAGCCACACTCGATATAAGCGAGATATAGGGATGATGACAAATAGGAGAGCAACTAATTAATGAGCGTTCCTTCGAAAGTCTCGCAACTATCAGCGTCACATGGGACGCTCTCAGTGATTCTCCACGTGTCACGCTCTCAGCGCTCCCTCCGGATTTCATTTTTTTTATTTTTTCGCACGCGTTTTCGGCTTTTTGAACAGTTTTTTCTGGGTTTTTTCAATGTTTTGGGTTTTCACCCGTCTTTCCTAGCTTTTCAACCAAAAAAAATTGCGCAAAAAATGCGTTTTTTTCCTCTCGCGAGAGTCACGTTTTGTTTCAGCGAGAGGCATGATTGTGCTTTCGCGAGAGGCACGGCCGTGCCTCTTGGAAACGAAAGAAAAACGTATTTTCTAACCTTTTCCTTCCGCGAGAGGCACGGTTGTGCTTTCGCGAGAGTCACGGCCGTGCCTCTTGGAAATGGAAAAAAACGCGTTTTCTGTTTTTTTTCGCGAGAGGCACGGTTTTGCTTCTGTGAGAGCCACGGTTGTGCTTTCGCGAGAGTCACGGCCGTGCCTCCTCGCAAACGAAAAAAAACGCGTTTTCTGTTTTTTTTTCTTTCGCGAGAGGCACGGTTTTGGTTCCGCGAGAGGCGCGGTTGTGATTTCGTCAGAGGCACGGGCGCGCCTCCTTCGTAAAGGGAAAAACCCGTGCTCCCAGTTCGGGTTTTTTCGTTCAGTTTTTTCATGAAAAAAAAGTTCGTCAAAACCTATCAACATGGGATTTAGTTTTGAAGATCTCGACGCGAGAAATCCAACGGCGAAAGCGGTTTGAGATTTGGACGCACAGTTTAAGAGATAAAACATTTTGAATAAACGGATCTACGAAAAAAAGGAAAAACTCTCAGGTTGCGACAAGTGGCGCACATGCAGCGGCACTTGTCGCAACCTGGGGAATTAGAATGATCTTCGCAACGAGTACTCCTTAACTAGTGATTTCGTGACAAATAGGGAAACACGGGAGCAACTAATTAACGAGCGCTCCTTCGGGAGCCTCACAACGATGAGCGCCACTTGGCATGGTTTTGCTTCCGCGAGAGGCACGGTTGTGCTTTCGCGAGAGTCACGGTCGTGCCTCCTTGGAAATGAAAAAAAAAACGTGTTTTCTGTTTTTTTTTCTTTCGCGAGAGGGACGGTTTTGCTTCCGCGAGAGGTACGGTTTTGATTTCATCATAGGCACGGGCGTGGCTCTTTCGGAAAGGAAAAAAAACTCGTGCTTCCGGTTCGGTTTTTTCGTCCGATTTTTTCGTGAAAAAAAGTTCGTCAAAACCTATCAACATGAGATCTCTTTTTGAAGATCTCGACGCGAGGAATCCATCAGCGAAAGCGATTCGAGATTTGGACGCACGGTTTAAGAGATGAAACGTTTTGAATAAACGGATCTACGGAAAAAGGGAAAACTCCCAGGTTGCGACAGGTGGCGCACATGCAGCACGCCACTTGTCATAACCTGGGAGAGTTGGAGTGATCTCCACAAGTACTCCTTAACTAGTGATTTTGGGAAAAAACTCCATATGGGTATGCACAGGCATCCAGTCCAACAAAAAAACAGTAATCATTAGGTAAGAAAAACAGCCCGTGCGAGCCCATGTACACTTCCGGTGACCACCTGACACATGTGGCAAGCAATTCAGCTATTCAGAAAAAAAAAACCTCCCTACTATATACTCCCTCTGTCCCAAAATAAGTGTCTTGAGCTTAGAGCTTAGTACAAATTTGTACTAGAGCTAGTACAAAGTTGAGACACTTATTTTGGGACGGAGGGAGCAATTCGAGAAGTCTATTCGTTGCCTGGTGAAACCCGTCGATCAGGGTTATGATTCAACCTTTTGCCTTCAACGTCTCTCTCCCATGCCCGCGCCGCTCCTACAGCGGCTCGGCCGGAACCCTAGCCCTCTGTTGTCGCCCCTACCCTGCGCCTCCTTCCCCCTCACTGCCACCGGAAGATGCCGTTGGACTAAGCTTGCCCGGCGGACGACGGCGGCGGGGAGCTCCATCGTGTGCCCGCGCGTCCTGTGGTGGCGGAGGCTCCACCTCCCGATCTTCTCTGATCTGGCAACCGACATAGCCCATGGTGTGGTCCAGCGCCCCCCGGACGACACTCTCCTTTGCATCTGGCGTCCCCCTGGTGTGGTCCTGTGGAGGTGGCCTTGTGTGCTTTCGGCCGCGACATCGCCCCTGTTCTTCGGGTCTAGCCGGGTTGGCGCGGCGGGGGTGGAGGCCAGGGTTGCACTAGCTTGCTGGTGTGCGCCCTTTGGCTGTTGACGACGGCTGGCTGCACGGGTGCTGCAGATTCGGGAGGTTACTGGTTCTGGAGGGGTTGCTGGATCCAAGCTGTCGACGTTTGTTGGCGGTGAGATAGAGGTTGTGGTGGCTCTCACATGCGGTCGGCATAGCGGCTTCTCGGGTGATGTGCGGGCTAGCGGAGGCAAGGTGTGTGGTTGTGTGGTGTTGGGCAGTGCTCCGGGCGAAAGCTTGCCAGCCTCTTACTAGCCGATGGCAGCGGCGGCCGTGGACGCTGTTGCACCTTCTTGGAGGCGTCGTCGAGAATTTGACCCCTTTGCACACTCTCTGATTTGGTTCTTTGGGTGAAAGCCTATGGCCCAGTTGGGTCGGGCGATGGTGTCAGCATCGTCCTTCCCACTTTGGGGCGCCGTCTGGAAGACCTTTGGATCCCGCTCGTGCTATTCATGTGCTAGATGCTCACGACATTGCAGTCAGCAGGTGCCTGACCGACAATGTGGTGGTGTGACGTCCAGTTTGGCAACGATGATGATGGCCATGGGGGCAGAGTCCCGACAGGGCTTCAGTTGTCGGTTCTTCCCTGACGTGCTTGACAGGTCTATTCTACGTCTTGCCATGCCATCGCGGAGTCGGAGCTTCCCTGGAGTGCTAGGTGGTGACGATGACAAGTGGTTGGTGGTCTCCGAGCAGGTGTTGATTGGCGCCCATTTCTTCTATCTTTTGGTGATCTTCTCAATCGGAGTTGTCTAGACGTCTGCACCGGCGGTCAACCGTTTGGCATGGGTCGGCATGAGTTTCGGCGTTTGTGGCGACGAGAGCTTCGTTGGCGGAAGTTTGATGGTGAAGTCGGAGTCGCTGACTCGTGGAGGAGTAATGACTATGACGCTTGGTGACGACCTCGACTTTGTGGTTCTTCTCTACGGCATTTGTGTTTCTCCGTGTGGGTGACCAGGTCGGCCGGTTTAGCCCTATGTGGGCTATTGTAACGGTTTTAGCCTGGTTTTTTATTAATTAACGGGGCAACCACCTTCTTTTTTAATGAAAAATTGAGATCCTTAGGGGCCGAGTTTGAAAAAAAAACCTGTCGATCATTTCCCTGAATGACACGTTGGCATGGGCGTATGGCTCTACCGTACTAGCTCTGCATGGTCTGTTAGGGGAAAAATTACACTTCATTCAGTAAAAGATCATTTGCCTGCAGGATTGCAGCAGCCGCCTGGAAACACGTGTCAGAAAGAGGGCGAGAGCACACAAAGCCTGAACCACTGTGGTTCGTAAGTCCTCTTTGGTACATGAAGATGTCTGAAGAAACAATTTGACAACAGAAAGAAGGAGAAGAGGTATTCACAGAGTCATACACGATCTAGATACAATTACTGGGAGCTCCGCTTCGCAGAAATTTGAGAATCAGCCTCACGAAGCTGAAGAATCCTGTCCCCACGTTGGCGAGCCTCCAGCGCAGGAATCGCCATCGACCCGGCCGGAGAGCGCGCGCACCTGAAGGCGGCCGGGCCGAACCTTCACACCATGATGGCCATGGTATGCAGGCTCGACATGCGGCCGTACATCTCGGCGGACATCTGCGGCATCCCCGGGGACAGCGGCCTCGGGCGCCGGAAGCATTCCTCCAGCTCCTGCAGCTTGGCCACCAGGAGGACCAGCCGCCGGACCGGCACGAAGATGAGCGTCATTGGGATGATGCAAGCCCCCAGCTCCAGTATCAGCATGGTTGCTCAGGCCGTCTAGGTAGCTTTCTTGGTTCCTTGGGTAAGTGTCGCTTTGCCTTGTAGAGTTGCAGTTGGGGAGTTGCTTGCATATATAGCCTTCTTTTTAGAAGAAAAAAGAAACGCTCACTTATCTGGACCCTGGTTGATTATTGGCATTCAATGGCGCTTAGTTTACATCCCCTCTAATGATTGCTGTCATCAGTGCGTTATGAACTGATTGCTGCGACTTTCGAGTCCATGACACACGACGGGGCAGCCACAGAAATGTTTATTTTTCACGACGACGAAGAAGAACGTGAGGGGACCTATCAATGGCGGAGCTTCACATATCCTCAACAAAAAAAAAAAAAAATGGCGGAGCTTCACATGAATCACAGAGACGGGTCAGTCTCATGAGGATTGATTAATTAGATGAAACCCATCAGTTGTTGCGGGAATATTTTGCAATATATTCTAATGAGATTTGGTTGTATGGAACATGAAGATTTGGAATAATGTGACAATTAGAATTGAAAATACAAATGATGTTGTGTAATGAGATTTGGTTGTATAGATATTTATTAAATATGAATGAGATATGGTTGTATATAGATATTTATTAAACTAGATAATACCCCACACGTTGCTGCGGCATTCATAGTGCAAGCAATTTGGATTCAATATTAATAAATATAATTCTAATATAATACTAAGAATAGATGTACATGTATGTATACATTATTAGCTAATCATATAAGTTCACTATTAGAAAAAAAAAGGGTATAGAGGCAGAAATGTTCGTATTTAATAATAAAAAAGCACAAGCTGATAAGTTTGGTTATGTTAGGTTTAATATTGAGACAACAAATGGAAATTAATCAATGTATCAAACGACTTGAGATGATTATCTGAGCACAACAAAAAAGGGAAATACATGATAGTACATATATATAAGCTGACGAACATAAATCCATGTTTATATATATCCAGCAATCAAGTGTCTTTCCTCTGCATACTTTGTTGAAATGGTCAGATAATCATGTGAAAGAAAATAGCCATCTCAGCTCTAAATTAGGTCTGCAGGAACAAAAATAGCCATCAAGTATAAATGGCATCTGTAAGAATTTCATGAATTACATGTGTTGACCCAATCCAGTTAGGATTCAGAATGGCAGGTGCATGTGTTAAAAATAAAGTTCAGATTCTTTTTTAGGTGAGGGTTCTGATCTGGACTAACCTGATACATGAGAGCGTTCCAGATTCGTCTCATCTAGCTTCATGCGCTAACAGCAGGCTATGAGGTTGGGACCTGCCAGCATGTTGACTTCCATATGGTGAAACTTACAAATCAAGAACTAAACTCATGTTGGAGATAGGTGTCATAGAGAAGCTGAAAAAGACCAAAGGGATGGCTCACCGATGGCTGTTGAGATTAAGAACGGAGCACAGGCGAGTCCACCCAGCTATAGTCTCCGTTGATTAATGCTGAGAGTAGCTCGCCTCCTTGGCTCCTTTAGTTTCTCTTGCCTGCAGAATACAAAAAGGCAGAAGGAAGACCACCGTTCCTATCATCACGGTACTCTGAAGTTTTTCATCCTTACGTGCAAACCCATGGCCAATACAAAAGTGTGCCCTGGATGGCTTCCCTTCCCAGTTACAGGAACTATGCTTGGAAAAAAGGCTACCATTGCTGCAGTAATCAGCTACGACAACGCTCACTGGAGGAGGTGGATGCAGAGCTCCTCCAAACATCGCTGTCAACAGAGGCTTGTCCGGTCTTTCTAGGCCAAGGCAGGTCTGGACACCAATCTCCCAAGCGATCGGTCCGGTTCTGATGGAACCAACCTCACAAGCAGCGCTGGAGCCATCTTAGCCGGAACAGAGGCAGAGATTGACGGGACGACCAAGCACCGCAGCCGCCGGCTCGACGATGCAGGGCACCACACCAGCAACGCAAACGCTACCTGATAGAATATCAAAGAGCCGAGGAGGCCAGCCGGACCGGCGATCGTGCCGGAGAAGATCGGCACCCATCCGTCGTCGCGCCGGTCGCCGCTGTAGGCAGAGGAAAAGATTGGTACTCCCTCCGTCCGGGTTTATTAGGCCTAAAGACAACTTCTCTTAGATCAAGACACATAGTAATTTTCTCACATTAATTCTTCCATTCCATTCCCAATGCACTCTCTCACATGCATGCATCCAATGAAAAAGCACACATGAAGTGTATTAACTTTTCAGCCATGGCACCAACAACAATAGCTGCACCTTTTCAACGCGGGGCCTTATAAAAGGAGACATGCTTGTGATGTTGAGAGGCCTAATAAATCCGGACGGAGGGAGTATTTGAGGGAGCGAGCGACTGAGGGGTCGTTGTTTAATGAGCCCGTGATTTATGGCCGGAAACGGGCGAAGGTAAACAGAGGAAATGTTTGTTTCGTTCGAGAGGAGTCTGTTGTTTACGGCCTAGATGGCACGTACTGCTTGCGTTGGGAGTCAATCATGAGGCGCAGTTGCAAAACTGCTTGGGCTGCCGATTAATTCGTTCACACGTGCGATGTAAGGGTGTGGGATGGTAGCGGTCCCTGGTCCGTTTCGTACGCTGATAACGGCAGGACGACATGGCATGATGCATGTTAAAAATTAGACTTATGTGAACGTTGACGTGGCATGAAGTTGATGCGGATAGTGCGCATGTTGAGAGAATTGATTTTAGTAGGGAGCAACTTCTTAAGAATGTAAGATGTAAGATATAAATAAAATTAAAATTCTCATGCATATTTGCATGTTGAGGTAGCTTTTACTTATGCATGGGTGCATGTTAAGGTGGGTCTTTTGCGACTAAGTTTTTTACCGGAGCCGGGATGTACCGGTGCTTAATCCACCGTTCACACATGTGGTCAAGGTTGATGTCATCTGACACAGTATAAACATGCAAACTCTTATACCCGCTGAATGCAACAGACAAGTACTGACGTAGACCCATGTGTGCAGCTTTTTGCATAATTAAGCAAACCATATCCATCAGTTAATGGAGTTTTTCAGTTTTACTATGTCCATGCAACCTACACGCTAATATGTAAAGATAGGTCATAATCCCACCCGAGTATGTGTAGATTGGGTTCTTTTTCCCATGCTCTGCTCTGGATCCGACGCAAAATTTCGGCAGCACCTTCCCGCCGTTCTCCTGATACACGTCTCGCCAATAAGCAGAGAGGATGTGTACCCGGAGAACAACAAGGAGGCACTGACAAAATTCTGCATCGGATCCGGAGCAGAGCATATGGGAAAACGAATCCAATCTACACATACTCAGGTTGTCCATGGATAATGTTGGACAATTCAAAAGAATCACGATTATAAATATGCAAATGCATGCATATTTATAGATGTACCCCTTTCGAATGGGAGACGCATAGTGGTTACGCATACTGATGATTGACACCTATAGCTAGCAAGTTTCATTGGCACGAAGACCGGAATAGATCAAATGAAGGGGGGAGGAGGAGATGTCGTTTGTGCTCACCAACGAATGCAGGGGCGGAGCTCGTTGAACGCACGGGGAGGTCGTCAAATGCCACACCCTCGCAGCGACGAAACAACTGCACATTTAAATCCACCCGATCAACACAAATATATATGATATTTTGCATAAAAAATCGAAAGATATACGACCTAACTCATAATTCACAAATAGATGACCCCGTCGGGGTCGGGGTCGGGGTCGTGGTGTGGTGTCAGGGTGTCGGGGTCGATCGGGGTGTTAGGGTGTCGGGGTTGGGGTCGAGGTGTAGTGTCAGGTAGTCGTGGTGTGGTGTCAGGGTGTCGGGGGTCGAGGTGTCGATGGTTGGGGTGTCAGCGTGTCGGGGTGTCGGGGTCAGGGTCAGGGTATCGGGGTCAGGGTCGGCGTGTCGGTAGTCGGGGTCGGGGTGTCCGTGGTCGGGGTGTCAGGGTGTCGATGGTCGGAGTGTCAAGGTGTCGGGGTGTCGGTAGTCGGGGTCTGGTGTCAGGGTGTCGGGGTATCGGGGTGTCGTGCTGGGATCAGGGTGACAGGGTCGAGGTCGGGGTGTGGCTCGGGGTGTGGTGTCAGGGTTTCGGGGTGTCGGGGTCGGGGTGTCAGGGTTTCGGGGTCGGGGTGTCTTCTTCTTCTTCTTCTTCTTCTTCTTCTTCTTCTTCTTCTTCTTCTTCTTCTTCTTCTTCTTCTTCTTCTTCTTCTTCTTCTTCAACCCTATGATGAAGATCCAACGGTGCACGGGCCTTCATCAGCAGATCGCCGCCTGCTGAACCGCCGGCCCTGCCATCCGCGGCCGCCTCGCTGCCCCGCCCACCCCTAAACCACCACCCACCGCCGGTCTTCCGCCGCCCCGGGCCATCCTCTAGCCCCCTACCCCTCCCCTCCCCCTCCCCCCGGTCGAGTTTTTTCTCCCACGAAGCCCTGCCACCGTCACCACCCTGAACCCTAAGATAGATAATGGGGTGATGAATGCGAGCCCCTCCTTCTCCTTCCTCCCCTCCGGCCTTCCTCCCGCGAATTTCTTTAGGAATCTCAAAATAGACTGACCCATTAGGTAAAGTAAGTCGATTGATGTTAAACTAATGTGATCTCTCAAAAATGTACTTAGTGAAACATCGACCACTACAAAGACCATCTACAATAAGTCCCATTTCCTGTATAAAAAATAGTTTAGGGGGACTTGAACAAAAAAACTTATCCAACAGAACGTGAATATTTTTAAGGGGCTTGTATAATCAGCCCAAACCTCCCCATTATCTAAGGAAGAAAGTCTTCATGTAAACCTTTCCCTATACCTGACGGGAGTAAACCCCTCTCTCGCGCGTGAAGTTTCACGCGTCCTTCGCCTGTCGCCGCCAATGTCCTACGTCGATCACGGTTCCGCCCGCCCCGTCGTCCATTGCACCCCTTGTATCGCTAAGCTCCTCGGCTTGTCCACCCTCCCTCGCCGCCGCCGGCTAGGCCTAGGAGATCTGATGGGCAAGGGGCCCATCCACAGCCGCCCCAGAGGGGAGTGGGGGGAGGAGGTGGAAGGCGTCGATCGTTTAGGTGAATCATATGTTGGATGTTTGATCTTTGTGTTTCGAACATTTGTTTTGTCTTTTTGAACAATTTCTGGACTCATTATGTTTTAAATTTGAATTTCAGCTTAAAATATAATTTCATAAATTGTGATTTTAAAATGATGTTCAAGTATGTGTGTTTGAAATAACGTTATTTGAATTATTATGTTGATAGTATAGGCATGCATATGCCACTTGTATGCTAGTTTAAGAAAGATAAATATGGTTAGAGGGGAAAATGCATAGGGCATCTGCTAAAATACCTCGCCTGCAAACATCCTCTAAATTACATGCACACTTGTATAACCACTTTTAGGAAATGTTTTTAAGCGGACTTGTTGGAGATGCTATTATGTGGTTGTATGTCGTTAAAAAAGTTCACAAACTACAAATGCCAACAAATTTTTAAAAACTTCAATTTTTAAGAAAATATGAAAATGAAAAATGAAGGAAATGATAAAATAAAAAAGGTAAAAACAAAAAACAGAGAAATCCAGCCTAGAAAACTGGAGGGATGGTTCTCAAAACCAGTGGAGGATATATTACATGGTCGGCAGTGCACTTAAGAACTAGCGAAAGTCGACGAGAAGAGGTGTGCGCCTACAAGTGCGGGAGCAATGTCTTGCTTATTGCGATACGAAGCTCCGACTTGCCTCTGGATCGATGTTACTGGGCCTGCCCAGTACTATAGCTGTCACTCAAGTTTTTTTCAATGTGGTTTTCTTGTCAGTTTTTCACTATTTGCATCGGTATTCTTCGAGTTTTCTGTGGTTGTCCTCGGTTTTTATTTTTAGTATTTTTACTTTCCTTTGGTTTTCTTGATATCTTTCAACAGTTTTCTTCCTTTTAATTTTTTATTTCTAGTATATCTTTTATTTATTTTCCAATTTTTCTCATGACAAGACTACATTTATCATACAGATTATATTTTTTTGTATACACCAGGATTTTTTCTATACTTGAAATACATGATAATAGTTTTTCAAATACGTGATTAACAGTTTTTCAGTGACATGTTTTGATGTCTATTTTTCGTACGCATTGTACATTTTGTTTAACATTTAAAATAATTTTCACACACTTTTAATGTTCTTCAAATACATGACTAACATATCTTAAAATATACATTTTAGAACATTTTTTGAATATGTGTTAAGCATTTTTCAAATACATGTTGAAACATTTTTTAATGATATTTTTTTTGAAACCATTCAAATATTTTTACTTATTTTTACAAAATTCAACAAATATATTTTGAAAGTCATGAACATTCTTTAAAATGTAAATATCCTACTTTTTTGAATGGTACAGTCATTTAGTTCATTACAAGGATATTTCTTACATTGTATATACAATTTTTTGAAATGTCAAACACATTTTTTGAAACATGTGTACATTTTTAAATGTCAAACACATTCTTTTAATTATGTCTACATTTTCCAGAGTTACACTAACAAACTTCTATGTGTTAACATTTTTCATATTCACAATGAACATTTTTAAAAACCCAGTAAATTTAACTAAAATATTTTGGAATATATTTGTTTAGAATTTGTCAAGATTTTCAGAAAAGGGAAAAAAGTAATAAAAATGAATGAAACTTATGAACTAACCTTACTGAGCTGGCCCACTTAGCGCGCTCCCTAAGGCGAGGCGTGCCTCTGTCTCACTACAAGCGACACAAAGAAGCGCCCCTGTACGCTGAATAAGATTTACCAAAGATTAAGGGTTTTTTAGGCTAGACAACCCAGGCCCAAGAAGAAGATTTCGCTTTGCTGCTCGTGTTGTAGGGAGAGCAAATAGTTGAGGAGCGCTCCTTTGGGAGGCTCCCCAACGATCATATGGGGTGATCTGAGAGCGTGTCACTTGGCGCGCTCTTGACCGTCGTCACATGTCGCGCCCTAGGCGCTCCTTTTGGATTTTTTTTTTCATTTTTCTGCACGCGTTTTCGGCTTTTTGGATGGCCGTGAGAGACAAGATTTTTCTTCTGCGAGAGGCACGACCGTGCATCTCGAAAACGAAAAAAATTGCATTTTTTTCCTTCCGTGAGAGGCACGATTTTGCTTCCGCGAGAGGCATAGTTTTACTTCGGCGAGAGGCACGGCCGTGCCTCTTGGAAACGAAAAAAAAACGTGTATTTTTTTTCGTGAGAGGCACGGGTTTGCTTCCGCGAGAGACATGGACACGCCTCTCGGAAATGGAAAGAAACATGTTTTATCTTTTTTTTTTCTGTGAGAAGCACGGTTTTGCTTTTAGGAGAGGCACAGTTTTGCTTCGGCGAGAGGCACGGCTCTGCCTCTCGGAAACGGAAAAAATCATATTTTTTTTCTTCCTCCATGAGAGGCATGATTTTGCATCCGCGAGAGGTACAAATTTGCTTTCGTGAGAGGCACATCTGTGCCTCTAGGAAACGGGTTCCGAAAAGAGAAAAAACGTGCTCCTGGTTCGGTTTTTTCATCTGATTTTTTGTATCGGTTTTTTCATGAAAAAAAGTTTGTTAAAACCTATCAAGATGGGATCTAGTTTTGAAGATGTCGACGCGAGGAATCCAACGGTGAAAATGGTTTGAGATTTGTACGCATTGTTTAAGAGATAAAACGTTTGAATAAACAGATCTATGGAAAAAAAGGAAAACTCACAGGTTGCGGCAAATGGTGCACATGAAGCGCGCCACTTGTCACAACCTGAGAAGGGGAAGTGATCTTTAGAAAGAGTACTCACATGTTACTAGTCTAAGTTACTCCCCACTATGACCAGCCTAATTAGTGATCTCGTGTTGTAGGAGCCTCGTCTCCACAACTAAAAATCATGCACCCCTAAAAAACTAAAAAATCATGCAACTTTTATGGGAATTGATTCCTGTCAACGAGCTGATCCAACATGCACGTCGGCCGCGCGCATGGCCGTTGGATCTGGAGTGATCGTGCGTCTCTAGTTCGCTAGCATGTTCCAGCAGCAACCACTCATGTGGTTTGATTGGCAACTTTGTCCACCCACCCAGCATCATCTTGTTTGCAACATCGATCCTTTTGCAACGGAGGTTTGCAATAACGGTCTTATTGTGATGACGATATTGCTTTTTTTGGGGGGGGGGGGGGGGGGAGATATTTTTTTACAACAGAGTCAGAGAGGCTTTTACAATAGATATTTTGTTGCAAAATGTAGGTTTGCAACAACAATCTTGTTTTTCAGACAATGCAATAGAGGTCCTATTGCAACAGAGGTTTCCAACAACAATCTTGTTGCAATGAGCAAAATGCCTTCTTTAACGCCCCCGCGAGGTCTTGTTGCATAAGGGAAACGAAGAAGAGTAATGGTCCGACGGCTCGTGACCTTGTCAATCTTTGAAAAAGATCAGAACGCTGGCGCGTAGCACACCCGAACTTGTATTCAACTTCAGTCTAAAGATTTAAATTGAAAAAAATCATATCCTCATTTTACATGGAACTTGCATTCAATCTACGGTACAAATGATCAAGTTTTAAAATAAAATCGTTGTTTACATGAACATATACTCCATTTCATATGAGCTGTGTAGTCCATTGCCTACACAACTTTTTGCAAAAAAACGTCCTACAACAAAGAGGCATCATGCAAAAAAAATTCTACAAATGCATATTCGTGGACCATTTTTGCTGTACCATATACTGCCGACGAGAGAGGTAGCGGTATATTATAATCTGACCATTGATTTTCGAAGGGTGGAAAGATCAGAAATGCATACAAATTGGTCCTTGTCCATAAAATGTGGTCTAAATCTAGTGAAAATTTGTGTGGTGCCCTTTTGCAAAATATTTTTGATAGCTACTTCACAAAATCCCTTTATTTTTAGTACTTGAAAACTATTTTAAATCACTGATTTTCCGAACCAATCAGAACTCTTCCCATGGATTGATGACATGGCGTCCATCCATCCATCCATCCATCCATCTCTCCATCCCACATCCATCCATCCATCTTTCTACACAAAAAAAAGAAAAGAAAAAGAGATACCCCCCGCAGCCCAAACCCTAGCTCAGATTGATCCCCCCTGTTGCACCCTACCCCTCATCTCCTTGCTGCAGCCGCGCCCCTCCCGATCCACTCCTCTCCCCGCGAGGCAACCCTTCCTCCTCACCCACCGGCCCGACCTCACCGCCACCACCTGCTCCGCGGCTCTGCAACTCAAGCTGGGCGCCCCCACATCGCCGGATCCGCACCTCCTCACCCACCACATGGCGACATGGGAAGGTGTCCACGAGCTCCGCAACTCCCCTCTGCATCGACTACGGCCACCAGTTCAAGCTGGGCGCCCCCACATTGTCGCAGCCGAGCTTCTTCCCCGTCAGCCTCCGCGCGCCTTCCCCCGTCGATCCGCGTCGCCCTCGCTGCTCCGACGTCTCCGGCCTCCTTGAGATCGTCATCCGCACCGAGGTGAGCCCCTCAGTCGATTCCCCTGTTTGGCCCCCTCGATCCGTCGCTGTATGTTGCCTGCGCTCGCCGAGGACGCCATGGCCGAAGCTTTGCGTCCGCGCGCACCCGCATGCCCCTGCCGCCTGCAGCCGTGACCTTGCGCCTGTGTACGCCGCGCCCGCCATCGTGCGCCTACTGCCGCCTGCTCGCCGGCCGTGCCCCGCTCGTGCCGGCGCGCCCCCTCGCTCGCGTACTGCCGCCTGCTCGCCGGCCGTGCCCCGCTCGTGCCCCGCTCCTGTTTATTTGTCCTGTTTTTTCCTGTTTTGTTTTAGGTTAGTGCTAGGTTTAGGTTTAGTTTTGAGTTTTTAGGTTTAGGTTTAGGCTTAGATAAATAGAAGAGGAGGAAGGAAGATGAAAAAAAAGTAGAAGATGAAAGAAGAAGAAGAAAAGAAGAAGAAGAAGAAGAAGAAGAAGAAGAAGAAGAAGAAGAAGAAGAAGAAGAAGAAGAAGAAGAAGAAGAAGACAACCCGACCCCGAAACCCTGACACCACACCCCGAGCCACACCCCGACCTCGACCCTGTCACCCTGATCCCAGCACGACACCCCGATACCCCGACACCCTGACACCTTGACACTCCGACACCCCGACCACGGACACCCCGACCCCGACTACCGACACGCCGACCCTGACCCCGACACCCCGACACGCTGACACCCCGACCATTGACACCTCGACCCCCGACACCCTGACACCACACCACGACTACCTGACACTACACCTCGACCCCAACCCCGACACCCTAACACCCCGATCGACCCCGACACCCTGACACCACACCCCGACCCCGACCCCGACCCCGACGGGGTCATATATTTGTGAATTATGAGTTAGGTCATATATCTTTCGATTTTTTATGCAAAATATCATATATATTTGTGTTGATCGGGTGGATTTAAATGTGCAGTTGTTTCGTCGCTGCGAGGGTGTGGCATTTGACGACCTCCCCGTGCGTTCAACGAGCTCCGCCCCTGCATTCATTGGTGAGCACAAATGACATCTCCTCCTCCCCCCTTCATTTGATCTATTCCGGTCTTCGTGCCAATGAAACTTGCTAGCTATAGGTGTCAATCATCAGTATGCGTAACCACTATGCGTCTCCCATTCGAAAGGGGTACATCTGTAAATATGCATGCATTTGCATATTTATAATCGTGTTTCTTTTGAATTGTCCAACATTATCCATGGACAACCCGAGTATGTGTAGATTGGATTCGTTTTCTCATATGCTCTGCTCCGGATCCGATGCAGAATTTTGTCAGTGCCTCCCTGTTGTTCTCCGGGTACACATCCTCTCTGCTTATTGCCGAGACGTGTATCAGGAGAACGGCGGGAAGGTGCTGCCGAAATTTTGCGTCGGATCCAGAGCAGAGCATGGGAAAAAGAACCCAATCTACACATACTCGGGTGGGATTAGGACCTATCTTTACATATTAGCGTGTAGGTTGCATGGACGTAGTAAAACTGAAAAACTCCATTAACTGATGGATATGGTTTGCTTAATTATGTATATATTTCTTGTGTGTCCAGTAGGAAGTCAATATGAGTGATCATGCGTGGATGTACATCGGTTACACTAGTCAGAAAGTTTGGACCGGGGAATGGTTAACAAAAACCAAGGGGTTTGTTAGAGCCGCATTTACAAATGACCAGAAATTAAGCTGGTGCCCCTGTGTCAGGTGCGACAAATATAATAAGAGGGACGAGCTTGAAATGAGTAAACACCTGCAGAAGTTTGGTTTTACGCCTGGTTACACGGCCTGGACATTACATGGTGAGTCTGCCCAACGTGCCAGAGCCGAGGTGGTTTGTCGTCGTACCGAAGAGCATGGTACCGGGATGGAAGACATGGTGCAAGACTTCGATGATGCTCAGGACTCGGATGAGGAGATGGAGGAATTTGCAAAGGCCTTCACTGAAATGTTGGTGTTCTCAAAACATCCTCTCCACGAGCACATTGAGCTTTTTCAGCTGGATGCCATCTTACAAATAATGGCTTTGAAGTCTCAATTCAACTTGGGCAGAGAATGCTACGATGTGATGATGACAATATTCAGATGATTTCTACCCAAAGGCCATGTGCTACCTGCAAACCTGTACCAGTCAGACATAATCCTCTGTGCTCTTAAGATGCCCTATGAGAAGGTACCTGCGTGTGAGAAAGGATGTGTCTTATTTAGGCGTCAGTATGAGGACTTGAACTATTGTCCCATTTGCAATTCTTCCAGGTATGTTGTGGTAGACAACGGTATGGGTGAGAAGACGCAGACCAAAATACCCGTTAATGTTCTTTGGTATATGTTAATTGTACCAAGACTTCAACATCTTTTCATGGTCAAAGAGACGGCCGGACAGATGAAATGGCACAAAACATGCAAAAGAACCGAACTAGATGCAGATGGCAATGTGATGATAGTGCACACATCGGATGGTGAAGCGTGGAAACACTTCGATGCATTACATAAGAAAAAAACGGTATATCCAAGGCATCCTCGAGTCGCCGTCACTACGGATGGGTTCAGTGTGTTTGGTCAGACGGCAGCCCAATACAGTTGTTGGCCCGTGTTTGTCATTCCACTCAATCCCCCCCCCCCCCGGCAGATTATCCAAAGAAAGAACATTTTCCCGACGTTGATAATTCCAGGGCCCAACTACCAGGGAAGAATATGAATGTGTACATGCAGCCGCTTAAGGACGAATTGCAAGAAGCTTGGGATAATGGGTTCAAGACATATGACGCCTTTAGCAAATAGAACTTCATAATGCGTGCCTTGTACATGTACTCGATGCATGACTTGCCGACGTATGCGCTATTCGTTGGCTGGTGTGTGCATGGAAGGTTCCCATGCCCCACATGCAAGGGAGGTCTTGAGTTTCGTTGGCTGATGGCAGGGCACAAGTATACTTGCTTTGACTTGCATAGACTATTTCTAGATCCTCGCCATAAGTTCAGGAAAGACAAGAAGAACTTCATCAAAGGTAGAGTTGTGAAACACTGCACCACCTGCGTTGACAGGCCAACAGACCCTAGATCAGTTAAACACTCTCGAGCCAGTTCCAGAGCGTCCAGAGTATTTCAAGGGGTATAATAAGGAACACGCCTGGACTCACAAGACATGCTTCTCAGATCTGCCTTACTTTAAAGACCTCCTTTACCCACACAACATCGACGTGATGCACACTGAAAAGAATATCGCCGAAGCCAATTTTGGTACATTGTTTGGCATAGAGGGGAAATCAAAGGATAACACTAAGGCTAGATTCGATCATGAAGAGCTATGTGATAGACCGCTACAAAACATGCAAGAACCGAAAGGAAAGCGGAACTAGACGAAGCCAAAGGCATGGTTCAATCTTGGAAGGCCAGCTATGAGGGAAATTATTTTGTGGGTGAAAATGCAGTTGATATTCCCCGATGGGTATGCATCAAATCTAAAGAGGGGAGCGAGTCTTGAAAAATTGAAAACATTTCGTCTAAAAAGTCATGATTGGCATATATGGATTGAGCGGATAATGCCGGTGATGTTGCGTGGCTTCATCCCTGAGAATGAATGGCTATTACTGGTAGAGCTGAGCTATTTCTTCCGTGTTCTTTGTGCCAAAGAACTATCGCCTGGCCTTCTAGAAGAAATGGAACAGTTGGCGCCGGAGTTGATCTGCATGTTAGAGATGATATTTCCGCCAAGCTTCTTTAATCCAATGCAACACTTGATTCTGCATCTCCCGACCGAGGCAAGATTGGGGAGGCCCGTGCAAAATCGTTGGTGCTACTCAACTGAGAGGATGCAGAAGACGCTACGAGCAAAATGTAAAAATAAACATAGAATTTAAGCATCGATGGCCGAGGCATTCATCACTGAGGAGGCGGCAAACTTCATGCACTACAAAAAAAAGACACATCTGTGACATTTTGGGCCGAACAATTTTTTTTCTGTCATACATATGACACTTCTATGACGATAATTGTGACAAAACCCGGTATCATCATAGATGTGGTGGGCTCCTACTGCTATGAGAAAAAATCATGACAGAAAATGGGCTTTTCGTCCTGGGCGGGTCGGAGATGCAGCTGCATGACATTGTTTGGGCCGTCCATGACGAAAAAACCGTGGTAGAAGCGAGGGGGAGGAAAATTTCGCGGAGTTCCCGGTTACGGTGGGAGGTCCGGGGCCGAGCGATGTGCGTTTCTCTCGTACACGTACACGCGCGTGTGTGAGGCGTTGGCTCTAACTGAACCCGAGCGAGGCATTGGGCTCTAACTGAACCCGAGCGATCGCACTGCAGGCTCCACGTCACTGAACCCGAGCGATCGATTCCTTCGTTACTGCTGCTAACTGAAGCCGATCGATGCTGCCTCTCTGGATGAATAGTGAGTGTTGCGGGGGGTTTGGATGAACAGTGAGCGGTGGGAGTGGATGAACAGGACCCATGGCGTTGCCTCTGGATGAACAGGACCCCGTGGTGTGGATGGCTGGATGAACAGGACGACCCCATGGAGGGATGGATGAACAGTAGACGATGGAGGGGTGGATGAACATTAGCCCATGGAGGGGTGGTTGAATAGGAGCCCGTGGAGAGGGGTGGTTGAAAAGTAGCCGGTGGAGTAGCGCGCGGTGGAGGCTGGATGAACATGAGCCCGTGGATGAACAGTCGCAGGTGGAGACTGGAGGAGGTCGACGGTGGATGAACAGTAGCCCGTGGAGGCTGGAGGAGGTCGACTGTGGAGATGAACAGTATCCCGTGGCGTCCTGTTTTGCGGTATGCCACACCCCTCCCGATGAACAGGACCCCCATTTCGACCGTAGCGCTCCAACACAAGTCCGTTTCGTCCGTTTTGCGGTACGCCACACCCCTCCCGATCAACAGGACCCCCGTTTCGACCGTAGGAGGTCCGTTTCCTCCGTTTTGCGGTATGCCACACCCCTCCCGATCAACAGGACCCCTGTTTTGACTGTAGGAGGTCTGTTTCCTCCGTTTTGCGGTACGCCACACCCCTCCCGATCAACAGGACCCCCATTTCGACTGTAGGAGGTCCGTTTTCTCCGTTTTGCGATACACCAGACCCCTCCCAATGTACTGGATCCCGTTTTGAACGTGGCCGGTCGAACACAAAGCCGTTTCCTCCGTTCTGCAGTACGCCGGCCTTGTTTCCATTGCCTGTTCCGTCCAAGCCCTCCCGATGAACATGACGATGCATTCCGTTCCGACCCAGCCGGTTGGCTCCCCATGAATACGACGACGACGTTGTTTCTCCGTTCTGACCCAGCCATTTACACGAGCCCTGGCCGTACGTATATATGCGCGAGTAGGCGTTCGAGACCCCGCCCGTATGTACACATACGTGGCCGTATTTTCTTTCTTGCGCACTGGCCGCTGTACGTACGTGTACATGCTACGTGCGCGCCTCTACTACGACACGAGCGCGCCTCTACTACGACACGTGCGCACCTCTACATCCACCAGTATGTACGTACACGTTCGCGACTAGAATGACAACGCTACATACGCTTCGACCAGGTGGGTCCCGACTGTCAGGCACTTCCTTGCGTGCGAAGATGCAGCTAGTGGGTCCCAGTAGTCAGGGGAGCGAATCATTTTTTTCGGACGCACTTCCTTGCGTGCGAAGATGTAGCTAGTGGGTCCCAACAGTCAGGGGGGCAAATTGTTTTTTTGCCCGGACGCACTTCCTTTCGTAAGAAGATGTAGCTGGTGGGTCCCCGCAGTCAGGGGGCGAATCTTTTTTTTGCCCGGACGCACTTCCTTGCGTGCGAAGATGTAGCTAGTGGGTCCCAGCAGTCAAGGGAGGAATCGTTTTTTTCCCGGACGCACTTCCTTGCGTCCGAAGATGTAGCTGGTGGGTCCCAGCAGTCAGGGGGGCGAATCATTTTTTTTCCGGACGCACTTCCTTGCATGCGAAGATGTAGCTGGTGGGTCCCAGCAGTCAGGGGGAAACGTTTTTTCACAAAATACAGTGGGCCGGCCGGTGGGTCCCAGCTATGAGGTGGAGGAATAATTATTTTCCGCGTAATAAGGAGGCACTTCCTTGCTGCGGCCGTGGACCCAGCTGTCAGCCTCTCCACGTACAGTCCACGTCCGATGGAAGTCGTTCCTTGACCACGTTAACCACGCCGCGCCGAGAGCACCACGATGGTGGATGACGGCGAGGCCTAGGAAGGGGACAAAGGGGAGCCGGGGAAGGCGCAACAGTGGAAGCCCGCACGGAGAGGAGTACGAGGGTTCACTGGTTCGGCTGCTGTGTGAGGCTGCCATCGCCCCAGGGCCTGGCCAGCGGTGGGAATAGTAGGGGGCACTGATACCTCCGCGGCAGCCCAGCCACGGGAGGTCGGAGCATGCGGCACGACCGGCGCTGATTTGGGCGGCTGGAGCAAGAAGACCAGAGGTTGAAGAAGCACTACGACCGTTGGATGGACATCGTACAATCACTGCAGCTATAATCGTTTATATTGACTAAGTTGACAAATCCCTTGTTTTTTTAGCAAAGATAAAGCCCTTGGTAAGCGTCAACTTAGTAGGCCCACAGCTCGGATTTGGCAGAGAACATATAGCCCATTTGCAATTTGTAAGAATGTACAACCCATTTTTTAATTCTAATGGAATTTACTACAGCCCATTTACAGTTTGTTAAAAGTACAGCCCAACTTCTAGCTAGGACAACGATTAATAATTTCAAACAACCACTCAAAACAGAATTCAAAAAAATTCCCACATTTTGATGGGATCTGAAATATTTTTATCCGAAATTTCTACGCAGGTTAAATATAATTTCAAAATAAAGTTGTATTACATCAAAATCCAACAAAATATTGCGCGCGCAACAAGTAATGAAATTAAAATTTTCAAATTCTAAAAATAATATATTTTTTAAACTAATTACGTGTTTGGTGCATAGTTACTGCCCAGTTATTATAATTACATCCTATTTATTATTTCTTAAAGTCCATTTTCTTGTTAAGCCTAATGCATACCTCCTAGGAAAGTTTGCAGCCCAGTGGGGCGAAGAATAACAAGTTGACCCGGATATTGTGTACAACTGTCGGCCCAGTTGCATTGCTGATGTTGAAAAAAGGCCTGTGTAGTACAGTACAAGCTAACATGGTTAGTCAGCCCACATTCAGCGACGCCGGAAAGGCCCAAACAAGGCTTCTGTACAACTTTTTGAAGTCACTAAGCTCAATTAATAACTTAAGAAAAAACTTAGATTACAGTGGAACCTAATTAAAAGCTGTCACGAGCAAATAAATAATTCAACGGGTCCCACTTGTGCGTGTGCGCGCGCGCGCGCGTGTGTGTGTGTGTGAGAGAGAGAGAGAGAGAGAGAGACCCATCGGTCGATGCTCGTAAATACATCTTTCAGCCATATGCATTGCTGATGGTCAGTAAAAACTTATATAGTTGACACAATCATATAGAACATGATACCACACTGAACTTGCATACAAAAATTTCATGCAGGCGGCACAATCAGGATGGAAGCAGTGGATCGCTATGGGAAGGGCTATGTTGAAACTAACGAAGTCATACATAACGGTTCATCGTCTTTATCAATGACGGGGAAATATCTTGAATGTTATACAAAGAAAACAGACAGACAACACAATAAGTTCTGCTAGCACATTAAGTTGACGTACAACCCTTTCTAAAAAAATTTCAGGTACAAAATTAGAACAGGTCACAATCAAATGTACTGGCATATCAATGCTTCACACCCATAGCTCGGATTTAACTAGTATCTGACAAGATTCAGTTGTTACCTCAAATTAGAGCACATACAACCCTGCGTCTTCTCCCAAAGTAGCAGTGGCCTCCACCACGCGATGGAGTAGGCCCTGTGCCATCCATCGTTCCGAGCAACACGGGGAAAGTCTGACGTTGACTCCTGTAATGGACGTCATCGATGGACCCTGGCACTAACGGCGGCGGCAGGACTTCGATTGATGGATTGACCACTTCTTCGACATGCATGAACACTAGATACAGGTACATCCCTAACTTGGTCCGCGGTGGCCATGGTGGCGAAGAATAGTACAACCCCGGTTCTTCCACCGGTATCTCAACACCAATCACCTTCGATATGGTGGACGGCATCTTCATCCATGCCATAACCGTCAGAGCCTAGCTATTTGGAGGAACAAACATACTTACGAGCTCACCTCCAAGGTCGTTGATAAGCTCGTTCATGGACTCGTTGTTCCAAGCATGTCGAGGCATGCCGTGGAAGGTAAGCTTTGTTAAAAACTCAAGCTTAGAGGGCACCGAGCCCCATCCTGGGTGCCACCGATCAAAGCTCACCAGCGCGCCATCGCAGAACAAACGCCGGGAAGATTCGAACACACGACTGTAGTCGAAAGTTGTCCGGAACCTGATGAAGAAATTAGCCGGTGGCGGACAGACTTCAACGAGCAAGTCACTTATTTGGATGCCGTGCGCAATGCCAAGAGCTTTGACAAGGTCGTCCGGCGAGACGGGAGGCCGGTCTCCATTGATGGTTGCCATTAACACTTTGCTGGCAAACTGGTCGTCAAGCGCCGCTGTAACACCCCAAAAAATTAACCATGATTTGATTATTAAAATATTTGGCCAGGAAATTAAATTTTTATTCCTGGATTTATCCTTTGACTTCAGAGCTAATCTTTCCTTTAATATTGTGGAGTTTTTCCCCAAGTGAAAGCTTTCCAAAGATATTATTGGACTTGTATACCCTCTCAAGAAAAATAATTCTTTTATCAGTAGATTTATTTACATAATTGTTTTTCCTGAGCTTTATTCTTTTAAAAATATTTTTTCATAAGCTTTAGGGCCTCTTTTGCACTGCACCCATTTGATAAATGCATTTAAAATTTTCACCAAAATTTGGGGATGACATATGATGTCCCTAAATCACTTTTATGCAAGAATATCCTTTAGTCATTTGGAGATTTTGAGCTTTACCCCAAGTTTTCAAATCTGGTCCAGTTGCACTTTTGCACTACAACCTATTTAAATATTCTTTTAAAACTACCACCAAAATTAGGGGATGTCAGTAGGAGTATATGATGCAAATTTGCACAAAAACCCACTGGTGTTCTTTGAAAAATTTGGACAAACCATCATCTTTTGCTCTCTGGTCCAGTTTGGCACTTTCTACTACAAACCCATTTTATTTTGCTATGTTGCCCATGATTCTTTTTCCTTCTTATAGACCACCCTGCAAAACCCTTAAGTCCAGGAGAATGGACTCATTGGAGTATTTTTGGTCCATGAAACTATGCCCTTTTCTTTCTGTCCAGAAATGATTTTCTCAAAGACTTACACTAACAAGTTTATGTTTTTGACAAACTAACCTTGCCACCCTCTTTAACATCTAAAGAGACACTGGTCTGGAGTCTTTGGCCACCCCAAGAGTTTCCTAGATGCACTTGGCATTTTGTCAAGCACCTTGTGTGCATGGTCAGATTTGACATGGTTTTTAGTTTCCACATTGGACCTGCTTGCTTTGCCAAAACAGTATGTCTCATGGCTCTAGCTTAGTCTATAACCCCACCCTGATAAACCTCATGTGGATTGGAGCCCCTTGGCATGCCGTGGCACTCTGCCGAGCACTTGGCGTGCGTGCTCTCGGCGCGGCCAGAGCGCGCGTTTTGCACGTGCGTGCACCCGAGTCGCCGCGTCTCGTTGCCGCCTCCCCCGCACCCGTTCTGATCCTCTTCCACTCGCAACCAACGCACCCCGACTCCTCCCTCGCTGCAGAGCCGCCTGGCCCCCTCCTGGCGCCCTACAGCGCCACCGACGCAAGCCGCCACCGCCGCTCCGACAGTTCCTACCTTGGACGGCACCGCCCGAGCCACCCGCGCTCGCCAGCTCGCCCCTGGAGCAGTGCCCATCGTCCTCTAGTCTCCGCCGCCATCCCCAGCCTCGACACGTCATTCTGCGAGCTACAGAATGGCGGTTCGCCGATCTTATCCACGGCCGCCGTCGGAGCCGACCTTGGCCGCCTATATATAGGAGCCCCCGAGCTCGTTCAGTCCCTCAGGCAACCTCAAGCCGTCCCCCTAGTGCCCCCTCAGCTAGCAAACGACGGAAGGAGGCTTTCTCCCTCGTCTCCGGCAGGTTCGGCCGCTGCCACACTCCGGCTCCGTTCGCCGCGAGCAGGCCCTCCCTCGTCCATCTAGCACCACCACCCGACTCCACTTGGTCTTGCGGAGCCGCCCAAGCCCTCAGCTTCGACGGAGAGCCTCCATAGCCCGAACCCCCAATTCCTCCCGAAGCTGTCGTCCGCCGCGGAGCTCGCCGCCGGTGACTCCCTTCGTCCCCTCCAGCCTGTCGACCACCAGGAGGACCGCCCTGGTTTGGCGATCCATCCCCGCCCTTGGAAAACCGTGGGGAGCCGCCGTTCACCGGCGTCGATCGCCGGAGCCCCGCCTCTGTTCGGCCAGAGGAGGAAGGAGGTGGGGGCGACTGGTCAAACCTGACCAGTGGGCCCTCTGGACACACTTTTAGTGACCCCGCGCCGGTCCACGTGGTTTAAGTGGAGGCGTAAACCCAGAGTACATCTTCGACGTGTTTTATTTCGAAACATTTTTCTTTTTCTGTTTTATTTAAAAAAAATAGGATTTGACTGAAACTTTGACTGGCTATATCTTTTTAAATATAACTCCAAATGAGTTGATTCTTTTTCCTACCTCTCACAAATTTCACCTAGTTTATTTTAAGATTTTTTTAAAAATAATTAGGCAAACTTTTTGTACTGTTTTTAAAGTTCGTGTTAATCTTGAATATTTTCAAAAATAGGGTTTTGAAGAAGAAGACAACTTTCAAAAGTTTTGGAATGCACCCTGCCTCTCCACAACTTGAAGGCAAGCATTCTGAACCCTGGCATAATATTGTCGTGTGTTGTTTGATAAGGTTACGACACCCCTTGTCTCGGAGTTTTCGTTATTTTATGTGATGATATGAACATACTCATAAGTGCATATTGACGATTCCGTGCTATTGGAATTTGATACGGTGTGATAGTAATCACCCTCGTATGCCCTTCATGCCTATCAGAAGAAATCCGGGAAAGCCTCTGTCTTGGGTAGACACGAGCTTGTCTCCGGTCTTTGTCGAGATGGTTGTGTCCGGTATCGCATAGTAAGGTATGATGAGTGGTGGTTCTGTTGGTTGAAATATATTTGTTATGCTGATCATACAGGGAATACCTAAACCTCCTGAGTCGACCGTAGATCGAGTCTTGTTCCAGTAACCCCCATACTTGTTTCGTACTACCACTTGTCCCTGCCATAGGTGGGGTACAGTTCAGTAAGTTGTCAACCCCTTTCTAGCACACACCGTATAGAGAGGCCATGGTGGAAGATATCGGCTGCATTCAGTAGGCATGCCACCTGGTCCGGGGGCATGGGTGTTTCCGGTTGTAGCCGAGGGGGTAGCTCCCCTAGTTTGCGCGCGTTATAAATTTTGTGATCCCATGCTAATCAAGGTTGTAGCCTCCCCACTTAGAGTTTTTCTTAACGAGTGTCGTGGGTGATTCCGGACACCGGTAAGTCAGGCTGGTGTGTGCGGCCAGGTGTGTTTTCAATTAAAAGACCGTGGGCGGAATTAGTCCCGATGGACTAACGGAATCCGTTATTCGTGGGTAAAGAGTACACCCTCTGCAGAGATTATATCTATTCGAGTAGCTGTGTCCATGGTTAAGGACTACAGTCTGGGATGGGTCAAGTGTCGGTCTCAGTGTCGGTCTTCAGAGAAAAAACTGCTAAACCAGAACATTGATTATGACCTGTGACATATGAAGAGTATGATTGTTATTATTGTGGACTAACCGGCTATATTATTTGAGTTATTGGGTATCCTTGGGACGGTTCTACCTCTTGGATATTCGCTGTAATTATTCTATTACAAGCCCTTTATGTGGTGTCGCTTAGATGCCCGACTACGACATGCTTGTCATTTAAATCACTTATAAGCCCTTTACGTGGTGTCGCTCAGACGCCCGACTACGGCATGCTTGTTATTGAAATCACTTATAAGCCCTTTATGCGGTGTCGCTCAGACGCTCGATTGTGGCTTGCTTGTTATTTAAATTAATTATAAGCCCTCCATGTGGTGTTGCTCAGACGCCCGACTGTGGCATGCTTCAAATTATTATCCTTTCGAGGCGTCGCTTCAGACACCCGATCAGTGCATTCTGTTCCTACTCTATTATTGTATATTCTAGTTATGAATAACCTGTCTGTGTGCATCATGGGTTCTATTTTTGTGAATGACGTTGTGATTATAGAATATTTCTAAGCAAGATTATCATCTGATATATTATACCTGTGTTCATAATGTTTGCGAGTACATTCAAAGTACTCACTGGCTTGTCCCTGGCTATTGTCTTGTCCAGATTTCTTGCACGGAGAGGAGCATTGTGATGACAGCTCCGGAGCCTACGCAATGATGTTAGCAGCCTCGCGAAGATAGGAGTTATCCTGGTCAGCTGTTCCTATGGGAAATGGAGCCCCATAGATGCTGATGAACCACAAACCACTTCCGCCATCAACCACTAGCAACCTTGTGTTGTACTCATAGGCCAGAATGGTCTTGTACTACATATTATGTATTTTTGCTTGGAGTTTCTGTATCAAATTGGTGCCTCGTCAGCTAACAGTAATCCTGGGGCTGGTGAGCACAAAGGCCATTTTCTGGGAAATTAATACCTGAAAAACTGGTCGTGACAAACTTGGTATCAGAGCCAAGCTGACCATTGGCTAATCCTAGCTTAGCCAGGTCAATAAACCTAGATTAACCAACCCACCAGACCTTAACCTAACCCCGGCCAAGCTTCTCGTGTAAGATAGCCACACAGTGACCCCGACACCTTTTGGCAGTCGGTGCCCAACCTATCAGCCTAGCCTGTCAATCATGCGCCAGTGACCGACACCTAAATTGTCTCATTCGCAAGCGTGCGAAGGAAGACTCCGTCCCCTTTTTCCTATAAAAAAGACACGCTAGCCTCAACCCAGCACAACACAACCTCTTCCCCAAACCGAGCTAATATGCTTGGCCCCGTCGTGCACAATGAGACCACATCAACCAACCTTGGAGGTTTTGTGACCGTGCTCACAAACCTCACCCGCCGTGCCTTTGCATTAGAAGAGCCCCCAGAATATGTTGTGTACCAAGGACCCATGAGCGGTGAGAGCCGTCAATTCTAGGCTACTGTGCACGTCTATGGTAGGGGTCTAACGCCAAAACGCCCCTACAGGTTCACCGGAAGGACAACTTCCTTTGAGCCACAAGCCATCCAACTAGCTGCTCGAGAGGCTATAGTTCAACTCTGGCACTTGTCGCCCAAAGTTAACTGTCGCTCGTTCTACTACTACCCCAGCCATGACGGGTATGGTAGGACACCCCAGGTTGTCAACGGAGATCACGAGACGGATCCTGCATTGTTGCATCTGGTGCGCTATGTAGGTGCACTAGAGGAACTTTTCGATCAAATCACCCTTGATCTGATCGCAGCTCGTGGAGAACTGGTTCGCCGAGCCCCGGCGAGAGGAGAAGATGAGCCCGACACCGACAACCCAGTCCTGCTGTTCGGACACCCGATCGAGTCCTTGAGGTCTGCCCTAGCCATGGACCAAAATACTTTGGTGTCCCCAGATGTGCTTCATCGCCTTTTGGGAACACGCTCCAACGGGATTGTGGCCAACAACCCCCGCGAGGGTCATCATCGCTACCCCGACCCTACAGTTCCTCAACCCTCTTCAGCTAATCCTGACGGTGAAACCCGTGGAGAAGCCCTGACGTCCTCAAGGCAGGCCCGCTTAGATATTAATGAGGTAGACTAAGTCACTCGAGTAGTACCGAGTCTTAGTATGCACACGCCCTGTAATTATGTAATCTTGCGTCGCCTTGAATAATCACAGCCTACTTGTGTGCCTCTGTTTTGAATGTTAGATTGCGGTTGCATTTTTAATTCCGGGCATAGCTTCCAAAACCACCCCGACGACACCCACAGTAATATGTCGCTTTTGTGAGATATGTGTATCTGTAGCGTTGACCCCGACCCCGTAGAGCAGAACCAACAGACTAGTTACTCTTCACCGCGGTAAAATAACCCAGCTCCAATGCTATATAAAAGGCCACCTCGTCACCTTGCCAAGTATCCCTCGCCTTGTGCACAACTTTCACAGCCATTTCTTTGCCATGCCAAGCCCCAGCATTTATCCGAGAACTCCAGATGCAACCCCAGGTAGTTTTGTTAAAATATTGTGGGACTTTACCTGCAGTACCATGAGTGCCATCTGTCCACCCCAGTACGAGCTGCTCAAATCAAGGATCACCCCATCCACCTCGAAATATTGGGCAGTGGTGCACATCCGTCCCACAAACCAAACCAAGACCCAACGGAAGTCTCCTTCGTGGGGAAATCTGTGCCAACCCCACATATGGCCATAGAAGCTGCTGCGTACGAAGCACTTGCTCGCCTTCGATTTGCGGTACCCTATGCCAGCGAACGGGGGTATTATTACTTCCCGAGTCGTGCAGCACCCGGAGAAGTAGCATATTTTCCCGGTGGACGAATCGAGAGAGACCCAGTACTGGCCAACCTTGCCTAGTATGTCATCGCTCAAGAGCGTTTGACCCAACGAGTAATGGGTTATCTCCAGAGCCTCGCTGATTTAAATCCTCAGATCGCCATCGGCAAACCACTGAGGCCCGACCAGGAGAGACGCGTTCACTGACTCGTCAATCCGCTTCCTCCGATAGAAGAAGAGTGTGCTCCAATCACAGAGACGTTTTCTCAGGACCCTGTCCATTTACCGTTGTCATTGTAGACGTCACTACTATGTTTATTGTCTCATTTTTTTTATTTATATGTTGCAATTTATGCGTGGTATCCTAAATTTGTGCGATGAATTAAATTTTTAGTTTCAATTAATGTGAGTGGTTTGTACTACTGTTAATTTTGACTAACTATTTTCACTCTCGGTAAATCCTGAAGTGAGATTTTTCCCTGAGTTGTTGCGGCATATATCTCTTCACGACATAGATTTTTATTCAGGACGCACCACGACAGCAGACTCACAACCACCACCACTCGAACTCGTGCACTAATTGCAAATGCACGTACACATGTTACATCTGACTGATCACCTCTGAAGGAGAGATTTGTGGGTAAATATTCAGGTACAAGTTTCCTCCAGCACACTGACAACAGTTAGCACCTGACACCGCACTTAATCCTCATGATCATCGCCACGGCGGAGAGCTAACACTCGAGCGGCCGCATCACGACGATCATCGAAGATCATCATGCACAAGAGCACAGAGAACCCCAGCAACGCCGCCAACCCTCCACACATCAGGATCACGTATCGGTACGGCATCACCTCCGCCATTGCAGTCTCGTTTCGAGCTCCTGCAAACAGAAATGGAGGAGAAGGAAGGAGAAGAAGAAGCAAGGGCAGGTGTGAGGAAGAAGAAATGAGCACCTTGGTCGTTTTATAGCTCGAGATCGATGTACGGTGGGCGAAGTCCACCAGCACCGCTCGTCGCCCGATCGCCGGTGTTCGGAGGCGAATCCGCGAGCAGTGCCGACAGCGCACTGGCCTGCGAGGTGAGTGCACGCTGCACCGGCAGCTAGGATGCCGCGCACTACCGCAGTACGGCCTAGATGCCCTACGCGCTAGCTGTCGCCGGTGGAGAAAGCGCGGGAAAGCGCGCAAGAGAGAGGGAGATGAGAGAGCCAGAGGAAGAAGAAGAGACCGACAGTGGGCCCCGGGTCCACCTGTCAGCCAGAGAGAGCACTGTACTCTCGGGTGCGACCAGTGTAATTTTAGTAATTTAGAAGTTTATTCTAAATTTACTGTAACCAATAGTAGAAATTTACCATAAATTTTTTCCATGTAACGCCAGCATGCCACACTGTAGTTATGCACCACTTATTGCCCACTCACTGTAGCCATGTTTTAATTGCATAAGTAAGACGGTTATTTTGGTGATATTATTTTAATATAATAGGAGTATTTTTCTTTTCAATACAGCCCTTAGCAAATCTCGAGGACGAGATTTTCTTCTTAAGTGGGGTAGTGTTGTAACACCCCAAAAATTTAACCATGATTTGATTATTAAAATATTTGGCCAGGAAATTAAATTATTATTCCTGGATTTATCCTTTGACTTCAGTGCTAATCTTTCCTTTAATATTGTGGAGTTTTTCCCCAAGTGAAAGCTTTCCAAAGATATTATTGGACTTGTATACCCTCTCAAGAAAAATAATTCTTTTATCAGTAGATTTATTTACATAATTGTTTTTCTTGAGCTTTATTCTTTTAAAAATAATTTTTCATAAACTTTAGGGCCTCTTTTGCACTGCAACCATTTGATAAATGCATTTAAAATTTCCACCAAAATTTGGGGATGACATATGATGTCCCTAAATCACTTTTATGCAAGAATATCCTTTAGTCATTTGGAGATTTTGATCTTTACCCCAAGTTTTCAAATCTGGTCCAGTTGCACTTTTGCACTACAACCTATTTAAATATTCTTTTAAAACTACCACCAAAATTAGGGGATGTCAGTAGGTGTATATTATGCAACTTTGCACAAAAACCCATTGGTGTTCTTTGAAAAATTTGGGCAAACCATCCTCTTTTGCTCTCTGGTCCAGTTTGGCACTTTCTACTGCAACCCCATTTTATCTTGCTCTGTTGCCCATGATTCTTTTTCCTTCTTATAGACCACCCTGCAAAACTCTTAAGTCTAGGAGAATGGACGCATTGGAGTATTTTTGGTCCATGAAACTATGCCCTTTTCTTTCTGTCCAGAAATGATTTTCTCAAAGACTTACACTAACAAGTTTCTATTTTTGACAAACTAACCTTGCCACCCTCTTTAACATCTAAAGAGACACTGGTCTGGAGTCTTTGGCCACCCCAAGAGTTGCCTAGATGCACTTGGCATTTTGTCAAGCACCTTGTGTGCATGGTCAGATTTGACATGGTTTTTAGTTTACACATTGGACCTGCTTGCTTTGCCAAAACAGTATGTCTCATGGCTCTAGCTTAGTCGATAACCCCACCCTGATAAACCTCATGTGGATTGGAGCCCCCGGGCATGCCGTGGCATTCTGCCGAGCACTTGGCATGCGTGCTCTGGGCGCGGCCAGAGCGCGCGTTTTGCACGTGCGTGCACCCGAGTCGCCGCGTCTCATTGCCGCCTCCCCCGCACCCGTTCTGATCCTCTTCCACTCGCAGCCAACGCGCCCCGACTCCTCCCTCACTGCAGAGCCGCCTGACCCCCTCCAGACGACCTACAGCACCACTGATGCAAGCCGCTACCGCCGCTCCGACAGCTCCTGCCCTGGACGGCGCCACCCGAGCTACCAGCGCTCGCCAGCTTGCCCCTGGAGCAGTGCCCGCTCGTCCTCTAGTCTCCTCCACCATCCCCAGCCTCGACACGTCATTCTGTGAGCTACAGAACGGCGGTTCGCCGATCTTATCCACGGCCGCCATTGGAGCCGACCTTGGCCGCCTATATATAGGAGCCCCCGAGCTTGTTTAGTCCCTCGGGCAACCTCAAACCGTCCCCCTAGTGCCCCCTCAGCCAGCAAACAACGGAAGGAGGGTTTCTCCCTCGTCTCTGGCAGGTTCGGCCGCCACCATGCTCCGGCTCCGTTCGTTGCGAGCAGGCCCTCCCCCGTCCATCTAGCACCACCACTAGACTCCACTTGGTCTTGCGGAGCCGCCCAAGCCCCCAGCTTCAACGGAGAGCCTCCATAGCCCGAACCCCCAATTCCTCCCGAAGCTGTCGTCCGCCGCGGAGCTCGCCACCGGCGACTCCCTTCGTCCCCACCAGCCTGTCGACCACCAGGAGGACCGCCCTGGTCTAGCGGATCCATCCTCGCCCTTGGAAAACCGTGGGGAGCTGCCGTTCGCCGGCGTCGATCGCCGGAGCCCCGCCTCTGTTTGGCCAGAGGAGGAAGGAGGCGGGGGCAGCTGGTATTGGAATTGATGATTCCGTGGGGAACATACTCATAAGTGCATATTGATGACTCCATGTTATTGGAATTTGATACGTTGTGATAGTAATCACCCTCGTATGCCCTTCATGCCTATCGGAAGCGGGAAAGCCTCTGTCTTGGGTAGACACGAGCTTGTCTCCGGTCTTTGTCGAGACGGTTGTGTTCGGTATGGCATTGTAAGGTATGATGAGTGGTGGTTCTGTTGGTTGAAATATATTTGTTATGTTGATCATACAGGGAATACTTAAACCTCCTGAGTCGACCGTAGATCGAGTCTTGTTCCAGTAACCCCCATACTTGTTTCGTACTACCACTTGTCCCTGCCATAGGTGGGGTATGGTTCAGTAAGTTGTCAACCCCTTTCTAGCACACACCGTACAGAGAGGCCATGGTGGAAGATACCGGCTGCATCCGGTAGGCATGCCACCTGGTCCGGGGGCATGGGTGTTTCCGGTTGTAGCCGAGGGGGTAGCTCCCCTAGTTTGCGCGCGTTATAAATTTTGTGATCCCATGCTAATCGAGGTTGTAGCCTCCCCACTTAGAGTTTTGCTTAACGAGTGTCGTGGGTGATTCCAGACACCGGTAAGTCAGGCTGGTGTGTGCGGTCAGGTGTGTTTTCAATTAAAAGACCGTGGGCGGAATTAGTCCCGATGGACTAACGGAATCCGTTACTCATGGGTAAAGAGTACACCCTCTGCAGAGGTTATATCTATTCGAATAGCCGTGTCCATGGTTAAGGACTACAGTCTGGGATGGGTCAAGTGTCGGTCTCATTGTCGGTCTTCGAAGGAAAAACTGCTAAACCAGAACATTGATTATGACCTGTGACATATGAAGAGTATGATTGTTATTATTGTGGACTAACCGGCTAAATTATTTGAATTATTGGGTATCCCTGGGACGGTTCTACCTCCTGGATATTTGCTGTCATTATTCTCTTATAAGCCCTTTATGTGGTGTCGCTTAGACGCCCGACTACGGCATGCTTGTCATTGAAATCACTTATAAGCCCTTTATGTGGTGTCGCTCAGACGCCCGACTGCGGCATACTTGTTATTTAAATCACTTATAAGCCCTTTTATGCGGTGTCGCTCAGACGCCCGACTGTGGCTTGCTTGTTATTTAAATTAATTATAAGCCCTCTATGCGGTGTCACTCAGACGCCTGACTATGGCATGCTTTAAATTATTATCCTTTCAAGGTGTCGCTTCAGACACCCGATCGGTGCATTCTATTCCTACTCTATTATTGTATATTCTAGTTATGAATAACCTGTCTGTGTGCATCATGGGTTCTATTTTTGTGATTGACGTTGTGATTATAGAATATTTCTGAGCAAGATTATCATCTGATATATTATACCTGTGTTCATAATGTTTGCGAGTACATTCAAAGTACTCACTGACTTGTGCCTGGCTATTGTCTTGGCCAGATTTCTTGCACGGAGAGGAGCATTGCGATGACAGCTCCGGAGCCTACGCAATGATGTTAGCAGCCTCGCGAAGATAGGAGTTATCCTGGTCAGCTGTTCCTGTGGGAAATGGAGCCCCATAGACACTGATGAACCACAAACCGCTTCCGCCATCAACCACTAGAAACCTTCTGTTGTACTCATAGGCCAGAATGGTCTTGTACTACATATTATGTATTTTTTCTTGGAGTTTCTGTATCAAGTTGGTGCCTCATCAGCTAACAGTAATCCTGGGGCTGGTGAGCACAAAGGCCATTTTCTGGGAAATTAATACCCGGAAAACCGGTCGTGATAGCCGGCATGCCACTGTTGAGCGACAACACATAGCGACCGAAGGCAGGACGGACATCAGGATCTCCGGCTCGAAGATCCGCATTGACCGATGACATGATAGTGCGCTTGAGTACATGGAGTACAGGAGGGTGATTTGGGGGAACTGGAGTAGGAATCGAGATTCCAAAGGTGGGGGAGGGGCGGGAGACTGGGGATGAAAAGGTAGTATGAATTTCGAGCACGCGCCAATATGCTCTCGGCGCGCAAGCGCACGAAAACACCGGTGGCACCCACATGTCAGCCTAGAGTCCTTATTCTTTCTTTTTTGGAGAGCCTAGCCTTTTTTCAGGATCTTTTGAGAGCCCGGCCTGAGAGTCATAATTGACCTATTTGGCATTGCGTTACTACTCGGCCCATATTCAATGACACCTCACTAGCCCAAACAAGTGTACATCATCGAAAAGACACTGAGCTCAAATTATATAACTTGAAAAAAGGGATATACTCTGAACACTGGAGAATGGTGATGCCCTCATTTAGCCCACCAGTAGTTCGAGACAATAAACAGTTCGAAACAATGATATATACAACATTCAAACACTAACTAGTGACTACTACTGACATAAATAGCAAGACATGATAGTTCATAAGAAGTCTTGCTACACCACCAAAACGCACCCATCTGCAGCGCTCAGACTCTCGTGATCCAGATGAGAATGACATTCTAAACAGAAGCAACTATTACATAGTAAAAGTGACATAGACGAGGATGAACAAATGACAAGGAATATACATAACAAAAGAAAGAACTACCCATCCATAACCAGCAGCAAAGACAACAAAGTCATTCGAAGAGATGATCCAACACCATCATAATTTGCAGCCCCGCTTCAGCAAACAGTGATCCGGAGACACCAGTACTCCACCCTTTCGATGCAACAGCCTAATTACCTATCAACCTGAAGGCTTGAACCACATCACTACCTGTCGTAATTGAGACATCCAAGGATCAAAGTTAATCCGGATGCCTTTGTCATTCTCACCTTCTTTTGGCTGCAGGCTGTATCGTTGACAATCAGGGGAGTTTGCTCCCGAACTCCTAGGGCTCACCGTGTAGACACAGTTTTCCATAGCAAACAGAGCCTCTCTGCCATCAAGGTCCTTGCCAACGGTGATCTCCTGGTTAATCGGATAATTGAGTCCGAGAAACAAAGAGTGTGAACCAAGGCTGTTTACCCGCCTCCAACTAAAAATCCTGATGGCCCCAACAAGTTGGTATCCTGCTCATAGACATAACAGCCACTGTCTAGATACTCACGTATTTCACGGTGCTTGTATACAGTGGGGATTTTGCAATATAAATTTTCCGGCTCATGTATCCGAATGATCATCAGTCTTTTGCTGTCGTCTGATCGAGCGAGGAACCAGTTGTGCTTCCCTGTTTTTGGCAAAGGTGGTGTGATTACAAAGGGCAGTAACTGTAGGGACACTGCATCATATCAAAAAGGACAGGCATTGTTAATGTAAGATCAGCATTGTTCAGAGTATGAGTAGGATAATGCAAGAAACAACATTGATATGTCCCTGTTGGAACTGGCAGGAAAATACAGGGAAATGTATACTGGGTTCAAAAATATAGAAGTGCCATGCATGGTTATACTCATGTTATCTCGCAATCGATTCTTCACAGGAAACTACCATGTACCATGTCATGCATGTGATGTAATCATGTTCTGTCCTCACAAACAAATTCTTCAAGGTAACTAACAAACCATGCATTGTTATATACTCGTGTTCTGTGGGCAAAAAAATTGTGAAGATATTATTCTAGCAATTGATTGCTGAAGGGCGAATATAGGTATGTACACATGGTAAGCATTGCAGGATTTCACTACTTCCAAATATAGAGTTCTCCATATGCACATTTACTTCCCTAACGTATGGTTAGATGAAACCAACAGTGTGGTGCATGTTTCTACATCATGAAAATGAGGAAACCTAACATGGCCATTGATACACACTCATATTTAGTAGTAGCATATAGATTACTGTAAAATAAGGATAATATCCATATATTCCTAACCGTTTGATTATTCAGGGTACAAATTGGCTGTAATGACATGGTCACAATCGCATGAATTAACTCATTCCAAATATAGCTGATTTATGGTGTCTCTAATACATTGCCATAGTTCTACTCAAATTCTGCTCAAACAGGGATATGTCAATCATCACAAAAAGTTCAAACAGTGTCATGGCGTCATCATTAACATGAGATGGAAACAACTTACACGCGCCGTCCCAGGAATACGTGGTGCCATCTGCTTTCTTGATCGCGTAGATGATGCCATTTTGTTCAATAGCATCACAGAAGTGTGTATCAGCTTTGATGATGATCCACTGTGAGCTGGATTCTCTCCAGCTAAAGAAGGCACTGGCGCAAAGATAGGCGAGTCCGCGGTCGAACAAGGCAATTAGCTTGAAGTCTGCATAATTTGCATGTCGTGTGGGCACTTGGCAGATTACAATCTTCTCCAAAACAAGGTATGTCCAACTGACGTGGTAATCTAGATGACTTGGGCCGCGATGGTAATACTCTATATAATCCAACGAAGGAAGGATAATCTCATGGGAGGTCTGGAAGTTCACAAGCACCAACTTCTTACCGTCTTCTCTGAAGGCAGCCATCCAGTGGGAGTTCATGCCGACCCAGTACATACCTGCCAAGAAGTTTCGGGCGATGGTGATCGGATCGATGTCGAGGGAAATGATGTACGACGACCCACTACATACCTGCAAAGAAGTTTTGGCTAATGGAGATTGGATTGAAGTCGAGGGGCATCATGTATGCCTCCATATCAAGGTGAGCCAATCTAAGACCAGATAGCAACAAGCAAGGTGTCTTGAAAAGCTTAGGCCTCGCTTCGACGATGGCCGTGTGCATGTCCCTCGAGCATGGAGCCAGCCGCAGGGCGCTCAACATATCCATACACGAACAACAGAGGTCGAGGATGTCATCGGGGAGATTGCTCCAATCGCAGCTCGTATGGATGCTGCACGGTTCGCGTTCGGCCATGGTGGAGTTTGAAAGGTGGGGTTTTTGGGGGGCTTGATTTATGGGGGAGAAGGCTGTCGGTGCTGGAGCGGCTAGCGAGGGAATAGTGGTACTAGGGGAGGCGAGTGAGGCGACGGTACACGGGGGCACAGTGAGATGGAGACAGAGACGGAGAAGGAGATGGAGAAGGAGAAGGAGATGGTGTGGTGCTATGGGAGCGGAGAGGGAGACGAGGTGAGGCGCCAATGTGTCGTACAGCGGTGGTGACAAACTACACAGTGCACAGGGTGAGGCTGACTTTGGTAACCCGAACACGCCGCCTGGACTAGTGTCAGGCGCAGGGTGTTGTCACTTCACTGTGAGGACCAGATGAATAGTATTTTGACCATCAAGTGTACCATAGTTGTACTACTACTACTACTAGTAGGAACATGAGTACTCCAGTATTGTATAGCAGAAATAGGTCTCCCGTGCTAGCATGCCTGTTCACTTCATCGTTCAGGTATCATCCATATTGCGAGCAGAACCAAATTCTTGTGCATGCCCAATCAACGCCCTGCCGCGATGCATGCAGTGGTCGTTCTGGTGCATCAAGGACCGCATGCAGATCGTTCCATACTAGAGAAGAGGAAAAAATGGAAAGGTAGAACGCGGCAGTAGAGGAAGAGAGCGCTGGCTAACGAGTCTGGGAGGGGATCGAGCAGGAAGTTAATGCTCCACGCCTAAAGGTTTTGGGAAAACCTGATTTTCATAAGGTGACTTATACTCACCTAAACTGAGGGAGTATTCCTTAACCAGAGAATGTTGTGTCTCCCACTCACGCGCTCAAAAAAAGAAGCTACGACACATTTTTTTATCTGTTTGCATAGGTCCCACCTATCAGGAAGGATGGGCACGTACATGAACAGGTACGACTCATCAGTCTACCCGCATAGCCTTTTCGTTTAGTCTACCTAGCCGTCTAATCAACTACCTGCACGCCACTTCTCCCATTTACTTCTCCATCGGGAACCGATTCTCCTCGGCTTCTTCACCTCCCCTTCATCTTCATTTGCATCCAAACCCCACTACGTTCACATTGTTTTAACCTCTTTAAATAATCATCTACTACTTTAGTTAGACTAGCCATCTAATCCTAATTCTCCAAACCATAGCCCTCCGTTCCAGCGGTTCCAAATGGCGAAAGAGATCGAGATGCAGGTTTTTAGCGTCCAACATGTCCTCGTCGAAGGATCGATGCGCATAGTTGCCACCGTCACCGTCCACCCAAGGGTTGTTCGGCAGTGGATCAACAATGTATCCAACTCCCTCGAAAAGGTAGAGACGAGGGTCATCGGTCTCGACGCAGAGTACACGGAGCGTGCCCCTGGGAAGATCCAGCGCGCCACTGTCCTTCAGCTGTGCCTCAAAGATGATATTTTGGTGTACCACATCATACACTCGCCCTCCATACCATGTGAGCTTCATGATTTCTTGTCTCGGGAGGACGTATACTTCTGTGGGGCTGCCATCGAAGGGGACAAACAGAAGCTGGAGCTGTACACCCTTGATTTGAAAAGCATCGCTGACCTACAAACTAGAATCAAAATTCCTGTAGAAGTTTGTGATAAACAGACACCATCCCTATTCGACGTAGCAAAATTTGTGCTCGGTACAAATCTTCAGAAGGGAGAATGAGAACAAGAAGAAGAAGCAGAAGAAGAAGAAGAAGAAAAGGCTGCACCAGTAGGAAGGCATTATGGATGGATGAACTATTTCCTCTCTTGTAAAGAAATATATTCCCTCTCGGTGTATATTGATATAGATGGACTATTTTGATGGTGTGCATGTCTTTGGAACAGAGTAGTAGCATGGGTCCGCTTGACTATAAGGAACTATTTATCCGCATATATAGCTTTCTCTGCTACTCCTTCCAGTGATCGGTATGCAGTGCATGTGTCCGTAGACATGACAGCTTGTCCATGGAAGTTCAACTACAGCAACCATCATGTTTCATCTCACGATTCCCACGATGCCTCTCCAACCCACGGCACCACGCCCCCCGACGTGCGCCTCACCCCTCTCGGCCGCACCACCCCTGTTCCTTTGTGTGCATGACATGTGGGCCACCTAAAATGCGGCGAGCATCAAGTTTCTACCACAGCCACATGCGATTCCCACGATGTCGCTCGAACCCATGACACCACATGTCCCCCGACCTGCGGCTCACCCCTCTTGGCCCCACTGCCCCTCTGCCTTCGGGAGCATTACATGTGGACCAGTCACCTATTGGGTCCACATGTTATTGACTCAAACGCGCTGAAGCTCAGTCCCGACGACCCTGAGAGCGAAATGTAACTCTTGCGCCAGGGCTTGTGGTGCTCCCACAGCACGAACTCGTGCCAAACTCGAGATTTGTTTCTTTACTATACATGCATGCAACGATTTAATGGACATTGTAATCTCAACATGTGATGGGGAGCTCAAAATTTGAATTTGAAACTTATAGAACAAAAAGATTCAAAACAAATAAACTGGGAGAGAGGGAGTATATCGTAGGATGTGTCCCATACAAAATAAGTCCCCTGGTTTGTCACCGTGAAGATGCGGTTAGAAAGGAGCACATCGTCTTCCTACTCGTACGACAACAAATCGGCCGCAAACAGCATGGTCCGCCTTTGCCAGCCATGTGCAAGGTTCATGCTATCTTATACAATCTCACTGTGGTTCCACCGTACCAATTCATGTGGTGGCCCGTTGCATGGCTGATCCCAATGCTGGACAAAGGTTCTACGGGAATGGTGTCACCATTGTAAATGTTGTGCAAATTGATGTTGGTACCCTCCCATACATATGCAAGCCAATCTCCACTCGCACCGAGCCTAACCTGTGAAACAGTGGGCAGGGGGAGAATTTGGAAATGGACACGGAAGTAGTCTTTAGAATGCATTTACTACGTGATCAAACTCATCTTACCTGCTCATCAGAGGAAATCCGAGTGCCCCTCAACGTCGGTATCTCAAGGGGCGTCAACTTGCAACCACGGCCATGCCGCACTGGAGAGACCCCCAAGGAAACATCCTCGTGCATTCCACGGAACATCAAGATGCATTTGTATGAGTAGTTTATCTTGTGAGAGAAAAGGATGAACGAGGGAAGGCCTCTAGAGATAGAGATGGACACTACTACTACCAATGTGCTGGCCCATGCGTTGCAATGGATCCAAAGTAGTAGAATAATACTTGTTCACGTGCTTGAAATATAAACACTCTAGTTTTGATATACATGTGTCAGCAGACATGATAGCTTGTCCATGGAAGTTGAACCACGACGACCATCATGTTTCTTGTTTCTACCACTGCCACACCCACACGCGATTCCCACAACGCCGCTCCAACCCACGGCACGACGTCCCCCGACGTGGACATGGATCCTCTGATGTGGCTATCACTGCCTTTCCCTGCCTTTCCTTCGCTGACAGGCGGGCCAGCCGCATTTAAGGTCCGCATGTCATTGACTCATAGGCCCGGCACTAAGCCACTGAAGTTCGGTCCCGTGGGCCCCGAGAGGGAAATGTAACTCCTGCGGCAGGCCTTGTGGTGCTCCCGTGGTACGAGCTCGTGCCAAAACTGGAATTTGTTTCTTACTAATACCAACTAGTACTAGTAAGGTACACGTGCATTGCACGCATGAGATTCTGGTGGTTTGTGCATTATGCTTCTACATGTGGAGTTTTCTGGATTCTAACATGTGGCAAAATCTGGTGGAATGTAAGGTTAGACAAGTTTGATTAACTTAGGTGACTGTTTGGTTTAAGCCACACCTTAGGCAAGCCACACTAAGGCCCCACATGACATACACACAAAAAATGTGGCAAGATTCCCTTAGGCTTGCCAACTTGTGGCTCTCATTTTGAAGAACTAATAACTTTGCCTAAGCCGAGTTGTGGCAAAGTTAGTCATGAATTAGCGGGCTGTTTGGTTCCTAGCCACACCTTGCCACACTTTGCCACACCTAACCTTAGGCAAGTCTTAACAAGTTAGGTAGGTGTTTGGTTCTAGCCACACCTAAGGCAAGGATTTTTTTATGAGCAGTGAGCCCCACATGTCATAGACATAAAAAGTGTGGCAAGATCCCCTTAGGCAAGCCAAAGTGTGGCTAACAATTTGAGCAACTCAACTGAGGCAAGTGTGGCAAAAATCATGTGGCAATATATGGCAAAGATAGTCACAATCCAAACAACCCCTAAGTTCAACCATGGAGTCTTCTAGATAATACATGTGGCAGAATCTGGTGGATGATATCCAATGGCCAGTAGTGCTCGGATTGGCCATCTTTGTACCGTCGGATTGGCTTCATCCAATGACCAACTTTAAAAGTTTTTTCACACACTATATAGGGGGTATAGACATAGATGTGCCGGTCCGTTGCAATGGATCCAAAGTATATCTATTTAGTGGAGTGCACTCTAAACAAATTATCTATTTATTTTTCTCTAACCTTTCGTAGCCATGCAACCAAGCCACATAAGCCTCATGGGTGTCCCCCACATCATATTATTCATACTACGTTGATTGAAAAAAAAGATAAATCACCCAAAACAAGATCTTCCCTTTTTTGTTCCTACGAGGTTGTGCCGTGCACGTACCTACTAGTTGTATAGTGGTAGTACTAGTAATATAGTTAGGAGTACAAACTTGGTACTAGTAGGAGTAGTACTAGTACGAAATGCTCCTACTCTATCAACGAGCCCCATCTGACACCAAATTTCTTGGCTTCCGTGCTACAGCTAGATCTTCCCCTTGTTTCTGTTTTCCATCCCGGCGGCGGGCGGGGTGTCGGTTTGCTCAACGGCGGTCCCACATGAAAGTGAAAATGCTAGGCAACACGCCTTCCCTAAGCTACGTGTCGTGCCGGACGGGCCGTGGAGTACTCCCGATTCCCGGGCGTGTGGGGGTGCGACGCGAACGCGACATGCCTTTTCCTTTTACTAGCGATGTGCCTGTGCGTTGCGACGTATCCAAAGTAGTAGAATATTAGTATTTGTTCACAAACTTGAAAGAAATCACTATTGTTTTGATATACTGCTAATATATTACTCCCTCCCTACCTAAATATTTGTCTTTTTTGAGATTTCAAATGGACTATCACATACGGATTATGTAGACATATTCTAGTGTTTCTAGCAAGATGCCCACGCGTTGCACGAAGTTGATGGAAAAGGTAAGCACAACTTATAAATTGATGGATGGAGTACTAGTTATAGTGATGCATATAATTAAGCAAAGGGATCGCACATGTCGGTATTGACTGGAACGAGAATGCAACAACACAATAAGAATTAAGGCCACGATGATGCAATCACAGTGGTGGTTACAGAAGGCAAGAAGAAAGATGGATCCATGAACGTACGACCTACTCCTCCTCAACATAGTGCGCCGGGCCACCGACCGGCGGCTAAGGAGTGGCAGATTTTGTGGCGAGGTTGAGGTGCTTCTTAGCAAAGGCATCCAAGGCTTCCAGCCGGTTGAGGAAGGCCAACGTCGTAGCGTCCTCACTGGCCTTGTAGATACCTATGTACACGATTTGCTCATACACGTGGATGTGTAGGTCGACGAATTCTTGCAGGGCGAGGCGCCTCGCGGCGAGCGCGACCTCCAGGTGGACATTCTTCATGGCGTCGGCGGGCAGTCGCAGGGCCACCAGTGCTTGAAAGAGGTTCCGGCCATGGAGGCCGATTATGGTGGCAGGCAATGAGGAGCCCGGGCGCGCGGGCTGGAGGAGTACGGCAATGTCGTCCGCGAGCTTCTTGAGGACAGTGAACTTGTTGCTGGTGGCAACTATCATCTGGTCCAACTGAGAGTCGTAGTTGGCGTCGACAACGGCCATCCACCAGCCGGTCTCCAACACCGTCTGGAGACGATCCTCGGTGCCATGCCGCAGGCCGGCATCGTGGACCATCTAGCGCAGCCGCTGGCCGCTCATGCGCATCGCCGCCATGGGTATGGAGTGAGCTCTTTTGCGCTTAGTGTAGGTGCCTAGGCAAATGCTTAGGTGCGTATGATGTGGTAGATGCATTGGAATGGAGGGGCGCCTTTATATGAGGGCAGTGAGGGCAAACTGTGTTGCATTCACATCATGCAGCCTCTTTTCCCAGACCTCCTCCCATTACTTCCCTCATGCATTAATTGAAGGAGGATGCATTGGCCGTTCAACATATCGGGAACCGCTACTCCCTCCCTCGTCTGCATTAAAGCCGTATAGGGAACTGCGCTGCCCGCTGTCAAATCGAATACTCCCTCCGTCTAGGTGAGTATTTAGTCATCTTACGAAAACCAAATAGTAAACACATAGGCGTGGTGCATTAACTCTCATGTTGTTTCTTATTTTTTGACATAAATAGAGGAATCAACCAATAAGAGATGTGGGGCTTGTATGCTTTTAATGACTTGAGACTATCAAACATGACATGTAGTGGTCAGTTCGTTGCACAAGAACAAATACAACCCACGTTAGCACACACGCATCTTATAGCATCACATCCAATGGCTATAAAAGATGAATGAGACCAAATTATATCTCATCTAGATGAGTTCTAGCAAAACTGTATTAATAATACTTAGTACTCCTGCGCCATGTATCATATATTAGTATCATGTAGTACTTTATTTATTGCCATGTATGACACATAGTACTCAACTCTCTCTCTTTCTTCATTTAATTCTATGACACCTCATCAAAATTGCTAAGGCTAGTACCATTACAACCAGCCTTAGCAAATACTCCCTAAACATTAAGTTCTCTCGTTTTCCTCTCCACCTTGGTCACCTAGACGGAGGGAGTATACTGCGCGGGCTTTTCCTGCGCGGTAGGAGGCGGGGCAGTTCCGCCTAGTCGGTTCGACAGAGACGCGAGAAGACGAGGGAGTAGGCTGCTGCAAACGTAGGGCTGTGTGATTTGACATCGAGTTACTGCTGGACAGGTGGGGCCCCGTGATTTGACTTGCCATTATCATTTTAACTGCGGCGCTACGACCGGCGTGAGTCTCCCGATTCCTGACCACCTCCATACAGGTGCCTCTCCCAATGCTCCACCATGTAGTAGAGGCTGGCTCTTGCATGAGAGCCCACTTCTCCACTTTTTCCTTGCCTCTCTTTCCTCCACATATGCAAAAATGCCATGTAAAGCGCACTATTGTACTTAGGTTGGTCGTAATGGAGAGTATCATATACTAGTATCATGCATATGATACTTTTGTATGATACTACATCCGTAATGCATAGTATCATGTGTTGGTATCATAGGATAGTTTATTTATTGTCATGCATGACACATAGTAGCACATCATTTAATATGATACTACAGTAAGTATCATATTATGATACTCAACTCTCTCTTTTCTTCATTTAATTCGACGTCACCTCATCAAGATTGCATAGTTGGCATGCATGATACTACTCCCATTACAAGCAGCCTTACTTGCTCCTACAGGTGCTAAGCTTGCCACATAGGCATAAAGTCTGATGTGGCAAGTTAATCAAGAAGAGAGAGACTAGTTTGGTGACCCAAGGAAGAAACGGTGCTAAGCACGTGTACCTAGGTTAAAAGACAATTTTGAGTCTATAGCTAATTAAATGCAGCAAACTTAGCAACACCATTTCATTGGAAGAGGTCACTCCTTGGCAAATGTAGTAAATACTAGTACTCCTTGTGTCCTAGTGTCAAAAACATTCTTATATTATGGGACGGAGGGAGTATGAAGAAAGAGATAGAGAGGAGTAAAAAAAATACACTTATAGCCAACCTTATAGCTTGCCTTGTTGTAGTATGAGTGACCAAGTGATGACTATGTATGACATGCCAACATCAGATAGCCTAACGCACCGTGCTAAATCTCCAAGGGCGCGACCGCACGAGCGACGCAATGGTCATGGCAGGCGCGACCATGATACGGGCTGCTGGCAGCCCTTGGATCTGAGATCAAACGGTCGCATGCTAAGTTGCTAAAAATTTGCAGAATAACCCTCCAGGATAGGATATTCACCCATAGGTCTAGAATCACGCCATGCAACCGTTCGATCTCAGATCCAAGGGCTCTTGGAAGCCCGTATCATGGGAGAATGGAAAGACACTACCCTGCCGTTCGCACGCTGGCAGTTCGCTCCTACTCGTCCCCGCACGTCCTTCAATACTATGGTGGTTCGCTCCTAGTCATCTTGTCCATTCACATTACGGCAGTTCCACTAATCCTAACCCTCCTCCCAAATCCATGGCATCCCAAATCTCCACGATCAGCGGTGAGTACATGGTTAGAACCATCACCGGCGATGAGTTCGACGTCATCTACACCCGTTCTTCCGCGATGGTGAAAGGATGCCTTTCTCGCTTCAGACGCATGTTCGAAGACTCAGATGATGAGCGGGTCGCTGGGCTAGATGTTGAGTACACCACAGTCCTGGGACGAGAGAAGGATCTAAAGGACGAAGAGAGGAAGAAGCCCGCCGTGATCCAGGTTTGCGTGCATGACTTGTGCTTGGTCTACCACATATGCCATGCCGACGTGGAATGCTTGGATTTTAAGGACTTCCTCGAGAGCAACCTAGTCAAATTCGTTACTGTAGACTTTGGTAACGACAAAGAAGTACTGGGTCGGATAGGCCTCGTTGTAGGCAACACCTTCGACCTCCAGAAGAATCGGCTGGTGTCCTCTCGTCAGCCTTCAATGTTGACCCTGGCAGGAGCCATGGTTCATCCTTCGTACGGTAAACTGGAGAAACCTCCATACACGTTTCATCGTTATGCATGGCAGCGGAATGTACTAGATATAGACCACATCCACTACGCTGCAATGGATGGCTACCTTTGTTTCAATATCTACAAGGGTTGGATGAAGAGCAAGAGCCAAGTGTGCGGTTCAAGCAAAGAAGTATCGGCCAAGAGGAAGAGGGACAAGGACGAAGTCGAGGACGTGGACGAGGACTCCGAGTAAGGTGGCAGTGTCGTTGCTCATGGTGGTTCTAATGCAGTGTCTCCGGAATAGTTGCAAAGTTTAATTTCAGGTGTGCTTAATTTAATTTGAGGTGTGTGTTGTGCTGAGCCCCCAGCAGAACTATGTTATGTTTCTTCTTGTTACTTTAACTCTTCAGTACGTACATACTAGTATTTCTTACATTTCATCTTTTAGTTAGTATAGTACTACCACTCGTTTCTTCACATTATATACGTACAATATATATGGCCAACATCATATAGCCAACAGTTTAGTTGTCAAAGAATTTCAGGGTGCTTAGTTTTGTCAAAGAATTCCAAGATGCTTAGTTTTATTTGAGGGGTGGGTTGTGCTGGACACCATTATTGTGACTAGCCTTTTTAATAGCACTATATGCATAATTTGGCGACGAGCACTCTCTATATGTACCACCTTTTTTTTAATTTTAAGTTTTGATCCATGGTGCAATCCATCAATACTACTGTTGTACAAAAGTATACATTTTTTAAAAGGCTAGAGGGCGGGGCAGTCTAGCTCGGTTGGTTTCACGAGAGGCGAGGGCCTTTGTGATTTGACGTCTCATTACTGTTGTCAAATTGAATAGTACTGCGCCACCCGCTGCATGCCCGACGCCTCCATTAAACCCCTCTGTTAAACCCGCATGCAAACCGAGAATCCTACTCCGGCCACACGTCCATTCATGAGCGGGCCAGAATTAAACGCAACACCGGCTGAGCTCCTCCCGTCCGCCCTCAGTTTAAACAAGGCCAGACGCCGGCTAAGCTCCTACCGTCCGCCCTCTATTTACACGAGGCCAGACAGGCAGCGGGCAAGAATCGCACCCCTGCGCCGCTCCCCCATCTCCTCCTTCACCATTTTCTCCACTCTTCCGATGGCTTCCGATGAGCCATTCTCCGGCATATTACCCGGCTGGGTGGCCCGCCAAGCCCTCCGGATACGGGCGAGGCCGCTCGATGCTTCACCAACCTCGCTTGGCCCGACGGAGCCAGTTGCCGCCCCAAGCAGGTGCGTGGTTCTGCACCTTGCCGCTCCAGTTCAGCTCGATGAGGAGTGGCGAGTTTCTCCAGGCCAGCACGGCGGCGAGCACGCCGGTACGGGCGCCGTCGCTGCCGCGTCGTACCGCGCCACTAGAGTCTGCGATGGCCGCGCCTCCCATGTCTGTGGGCGCGCCTCCCGTGCCTGCGGCAGCGCCATGGAAGCAGAGACAGAAGCCGAGTGCATGGAGAGCGACGAGTCGGTGGCCAGCTTCTCCATGTCCACTGCCATCATCGAGGAGAAGTAGAACACGGGAGGCCGCCGCCACTTGGGACCCATGAAGGCCACCGCCGGTGCGACGACCGCAGATTCAGGTGGTTTCTTTGCTGCTTCGTCTCTTCCGAGGACCTTCGTCGACGCCGCAAGTGTCTGACGGACATGAGGAAGACAAAGGGATCCGCGGGCGGCCATTTAGAACTAAAAGAAGTCTAGATACATCCATTTCTAGGACAAGTATTTCCGGACGGAGGGAGTATTAATTATACAAGAGAGCCGGATTGGCACCTCTTAGTTCATGTAAATGTAATGAAATCCGTCATGTTTATATGAAGATCCGGCTTTTTATACGAAATCCTTGATGCTTATATGAAATCAGTCCGTGTTTTCACAAAATTCATCTGGTTGGTTAGAGTTGTAAAAATGTATGCCGCTGGCGTTTGATGTCGTCCTCCGTGGAAGGAAGCGGGAGGAAATTTGCCGGCTGCCGTTGGAGATGCTCTTTATGCTGGAAATAATAGAGTGACATCCAATCCATTTGAGTTAATTGCCTGTATGATTGTCCCTCTATAAAAAGTTAATTGCATGTACAGTGTACACGTGACTTGCAGGGTGGCTACAGCTTCGAACAGAAAGTTAAAAAGAAACAAGTCCATCCTTAATCTTGTATTCTAAGTACTCTGTGGGTTTCACTGTCAGTATAGTAGCAAAAGAAGTATATATTAAATAAGTAGAGTAATATATAATATAAAAATCTAAAGTTAAAAGACAGAATTCGAACTCATGTCATCGCTTTGCGAGCATCCGGCGCTAACCAGCCCAACACATTTTTGTTGTAGACCATGCTGGAGATATATCTCCATGTCTACTCTTATATATACTCCATTCGTTCCTAAATATTTGTCTTTTCACATTTCAAATGGACTACCACATAAGGATGTGTATGTAGACATATTTTAGAGTGTAGATTCACTCATTTTGCTCCGTATGTCTTTTCAGGAAGGGGTCAGATTTGTCCTTGATTTATTTATGAGGTATCCAAATGGCACTGGACCGCCAAGAAAAGAGGGTAACATCAAAATTATGGACTACTGATACGTCCATTTTGCATCATGCTTTTATATCAATATTTATTGCATTATGGGCTGTTATTACACATTATATCTCATTACTTATGGCTATTCTCTCTTATTTTACAAGGTTAACCATGAAGAGGGGGAATGCCGGCAGCTGGAATTCTGGCTGGAAAAGGAGAAAACGTTGGGAACCTATTCTGCACAACTCCAAAAGTCATGAAACTCCATGAAACAACTTTTTGGAATTTATAAGAATTTCTGAGCGAAAGAAATATGGCCAGGGGGCCCACACCCTGTCCAGGAGACAGGCCCCCCTATAGGGCGCGCCCCCTATCTCCTGGGCCCCCTGGTGGGCCTTTGGCGTCCATCTTATGCTATATCATCACTTTTACCCTGGAAAAAATCGGGGGCAAGCTTACGGGACGAAACTCCACTGCCACGAGGCGGAACCTTAGCAGAACCAATCTAGGGCTCTGGTAGAGCTGTTCTGCCGGGGACACTTCCCTCCGAGAGGGGGAAATCATCACCAACGTCATCACCAACAATCCTCTCATCGGGAGGGGGTCAATCTCCATCAACATCTTCACCAGCACCATCTCCTCTCAAACCCCAGTTCATCTCTTGTACCCAATCTTGTATCCAAAACCACAAATTGGTACATGTGGGTTGCTAGTAGTGTTGATTACTCCTTGTAGTTGATAATTATTGGTTTACTTGGTGGAAGATCATATGTTCAGATCCTTCATGCATATTATTACACCTCTGATTATGAACATGAATATGCTTTGTGAGTAGTTACGTTTGTTCCCGAGGACATGGGTGAAGTCTTGCTATTAGTAGTCATGTGAACTTGGTATTCATTTGATATTTTGATGAGATGTATGTTGTCTTCTCCTCTAGTGGTGTCATGTGAACATCGACTACATGACACTTCACCATTATTGGGCCTAGAGGAGGGCATAGGGAAGTAATAAGTAGATGATGGGTTGCTAGAGTGACAGAAGCTTAAACCCTAGTTTATGCGTTGCTTCGTTAGGGGCTGATTTGGATCCACATGTTTCATGCTATGGTTAGGTTTACCTTAATACCTTTGTTGTAGTTGCGGATGCTTGCAATAGGGGTTAATCATAAGTGGGATGCTTGTCCAAGTAAGGGCAGTACCCAAGCACCGGTCCACCCACATATCAAATTATCAAAGTACCGAACGCGAATCATATGAGCGTGATGAAAACTAGCTTGACGATAATTCCCATGTGTCCTCGGGAGCTCCTTTCTCATTATTAGAAGTTGTCCAGGCTTATCCTTTGCTACATAAAGTATTGGCCAACTTGCTGCACCTTATTTACTTTATTTACTTGTTACTTGTTACTATTTATCTTATCATAAAACTATGTATCACCTACAATTTCAGTGCTTGCAGAAGACCTTAATGAAAACCGCCTATCATTTCCTTCTGCTCCTCGTTGGGTTCGACACTCTTACTTATCGAAAGGACTACAATAGATCCCCTACACTTGTGGGTCATCAACTACTTTTTTGAGTATGTTGGTAAGGTCCGGTCATAGTCACTTGTTGAAATCTCTAAAAAGACAAATAGTCCCTTCGTCCGGAAATACTTGTCATCAAAATGGATAAAAGGAAATGTATCTAGACATATTTTAGTTTTAGATACATCTCTTTTTATCCATTTTGACGACAAGTATTTTCGGACGGAGGGAGTAGAAAACAGAGTTGGTGATGATGGTGTGCGTGACATCCTGCAATATAGGCTGTCAGATTTATATCTAACGGATAGGAAAGAAATTATGGCAATTTTGCAAAAATATACCCACACGTCTCTCCATGTTCGCAAATAAGGCCTTCCCTTGTTCAGCCTTTTCTCTCACAAGATAAACTACTCATACAAATGCATCTTGATGTTCCGTGCAACGCACGGGCAGCTAGCTAATTTCTTTTAAAATAGTTGCTGCGGTAATTGGGTTGAAGTGATATATTTTATGTCTGCCCGAATGATTTCAGATTCACTAGTAGTAACAAAGAAAAGGTTGCCTTGTTAATTAACAGAAAAAGGGTGAAAACTATCACATGAGGCTAGTAAAAACAAGGCACGCTGGGTTCAGCGTCATCGTCACTACAGCTGTGTGCGCGCGAGAAGTCTACATATCGAGGGGGCTACCGAGCGAGGCACCGAGACACAATGTTTGAGAGAAAAACCAATTGACTGATTATGATCAGATCGAGTTGTCACCCTTCTGCTGTCATTGTTGGGGGGGGGGGAGAGAAAGATGTATCGAGAGTGTGCACGGTAGGCACAGAGGCACAACTAGCGAGTGTGTGTGTGTGTGTGTTTGAAAGAGGAGTAGATAGATTATTATCAAGATCGATGTGCCACCCTACTCCTTCGGTGCCGGGTAGTGTGTTTGTGAAAGCACAAGTGCTCCCTAGATGGTTTTGGTAATTAATGTCAACATATCTCTTGTTGGACTAACACTTTTATCTAGTATGTTTCAGACAAGTTCAACAATGGAGTGGCATGGACTAAAGGATGTGGGAACTCCTTCAAGATGCTAAGGACAAAGGATTGGCTCAAGCTTCAAGCTCAAGACTCTTCATTTTCTATTTTAGTGATCCAAGATCACATTGAGTCTATAGGAAAAGCCAATACTATCAAGGAGGGATGAGGTGTTGCTTAATGAGTTTCTTGCTCCACAGTGCTTAGTGATATGCTCCAAAAACCCTCAACTACTTTCCCACTTCCACATATGACCTAAACCTAAAGTCAAAATCGGCCACACCGATTCTTTCTACCCGGCGCCACCGAGTTCAGATGTCATAGCCACTGCCACAAACCCTAGCCAAATCAGACTCACCGATAGGGATCTCGGTCTCACCGAGATGGGATTGTAATCTCTCTATGTATGTCCATTACCAAAATCGGTATCACCGAGTTTGAGCAATCGGTACTACCGAGATTACAATGCAAACTCTCTGGTCAACTTATTACCAAAATCGGTCCCACCGAGTTTGAGTAATCGGTCCCACCGAGTTTGCCTGACCAACTCTCTGGTTAGCTAATTACCAAAATCGGTCTCACCGAGTTTGAGTAATCGGTCTCACCAAGATTACGTTATGCCCTAACCCTAACCATATCGGTCCTACCGAGTTGCATATCGGTCCCACCGAAAACCCTAACGGTCACATTGTTTACTGAATTGGTCTGACTGAGTTTGTTGATTCGGTCCCACCAAGATTAGTAAATTGTGTGTAATGGTTAGATTTTTTGTGGAGGCTATATATACCCCTCCACCTCCTCTTCATTCGTGGAGAGAGCCATCAGAACAAACCTACACTTCCAAATTACCATTTCTGAGAGAGAACTACCTACGCATGTGTTGAGGCCAAGATATTCCATTCCTACCATATTAATCTTGATCTCTAGCCTTCCCCAAGTTGCTTTCCACTCAAATCTTCTTTCCACCAGATCCAAATCCTATGAGAGAGAGTTGAGTGTTGAGGAGACTATCATTTGAAGCACAAGAGCAAGGAGTTCATCATCAACGCACCATTTGTTACTTCTTGGAGAGTGGTGTCTCCTAGATTGGCTAGGTGTCACTTGGGAGCCTCCGACAAGATTGTGGAGTTAAACCAAGGAGTTTGTAAGGGCAAGGAGATCGTCTACTTCGTGAAGATCTACCGCTAGTGAGGCAAGTCCTTCGTGGGCGAAGGCCATGGTGGGATAGACAAGGTTGCTTCTTCGTGGACCCTTCTTGGGTGGAGCCCTCCGTGGACTCGCGCAACCGTTACCCTTCGTGGGTTGAAGTCTCCATCAATGTGGATGTACGATAGCACCACCTATCGGAACCACGCCAAAAACATCCGTGTCTCCAATTGGGTTTGAATCCTCCAAAACCCTTCCCTTTACATTCTTGCAAGTTGCATGCTTTACTTTCCGCTGCTCATATACTCTTTGCATGCTTGCTTGCTATATGTTGTGAATGTTAAACTTGTGCCTAAATTCCACTTAAACTTAAAGAAGTTAAAAACTGCAACTTTGGTACTTAGTGTCTAATCACCACCCCTCTAGACACCTCTTCTCAAGGTCCTACAAGTGGTATCAGAGCATTGGTCTCCATTGCCTTGGTTTAATCACCATTGGAGGAAGATGGATGAGTATACTTTGGGGAGTCTTAGACATAGAGTGCGTATTCTTGATGGAGAGTATTTTCATGAGTGGAAAAATGAGATGCTTGTAATTTTCAATCAATATCATTTGAACAAGTACATTGCTAGTCCTTGTCCACCTTATGTTGATCCTATGCATCCTACCCTTGATGAGTCTATTGACATGATTAGGAATGTTAGAACTGTTAATCTTATCACTAGAGGCTTGCCTAGAAACTTGGTTGGAAAACTGCCTACTCTTGAGTGTGCCTACACTATATGGAAATTTCTTGAGGAACGATTTCCTGATTATTCTTTGAAAAATCTTGATGAAATTCTTCATAAGTCTATTGCCTTGAGTAAGATGAATTCCAATGATCCTATGTTTGGTGATCATCTATTTGAACTTACAAATCTTATGCGTGCCAAAGGAAATGTTGGAATTATTAGCGATATCATTTCCGAAGCTACTAGAATTCAAAGAGGAGATTATTGTCAAACTCATACTAATGAATCACTCTCTCTAGGAATTGATCCACCACATGACGATGTTGAACATGGATACTATGATGAGGATGATGATAATGACTTTGATCTTGATGATGCAATGAGACATTTTGGTCTTATGGCAAATCTTCGGGGATATATGGCAGGAGGAAAGGAATGGGTTCTTGACAGTGGATGTACCGATAACATGACCGGAGATAAAGACATGTTTCGTGAGCTTGCTGATAATGATAGTCCTCGAAAGTATGTCACTTTTGGTCACAACTCAAAGGGTAAGGTGGTTGGCCTCGGTAAGGTGGCCATATCACATGATAGCTCCATACAAAATGTCATGCTCGTTGAATCTCTTGGTTACAACTTACTTTCAGTATCTAGACTTGCTGATTTCGGTTTCAATGTCCTATTTACTGAAGTAGATTGCCAAGTGTTTCGTCGAGACAATCATAAAATGGTCTTTACCGATATACGTAGAGGTGATCTATACATTGTTGACTTCACTAAAAAGGCTCAACCTAAAACTTGCTTCATTGCTAAATCCTCAAGAGGTTGGTTATGGCATAGACGACTAGGTCACGTTGGCATGAGAAACCTTGACAAGCTTATTAAAGGGAATCATATCCTTGGTGTTAACGATGTCATATTTGATAAGGATAGACTTTGCAGTGCTTGTCAAGCAGGTAAACAGGTTGGAGGAAGGCATCCCGTGAAGAACATCATGACCACAAGGAGGCCACTCGAGCTACTTCACATGGATCTCTTTGGTCCCAACTCTTACAAGAGTCTCGGTGGAAATTCTTTTGGTCTAGTTATAGTTGATGATTTTTCAAGATTTACGTGGGTGTTCTTTCTCGATGATAAATCGCAGGTCCAAAAGATCTTCAAAAACTTCGCTAGGAAGGCTCAAAATAAGTTTGAAGTGAAGATCAAGAAGGTTCGCAGCGACAACGGAACGGAGTTCAAGAACACTAATGTGGACACCTTTCTTGACGAAGAAGGGATTTCACACGAGTTCTCGGCTACGTACACACCTCAACAAAATGGAGTTGTTGAGAGGAAGAACCGGACGCTCATCGAAATGGCGAGAACGATGCTTGATGAGTACAAGACACCGAAGAACTTTTGGGCAGAAGCGGTTGAGACAACTTGTCATGCAACAAATCGCTTGTATCTTCACAAGCTACTCGGCAAGACGGCATGCGAGCTCCTCACCGGTAACAAACCCCAAGTTGGATACTTTCGAGTATTCGGCTCAAAGTGCTACATTCTTGATAAGAATCGTCGTTCTAAATTTGCTCCTAGGTCTCATGAAGGTTTCCTACTAGGTTATGGCTTAAACTCTCACACTTACCGTGTCTACAACAATTTCACCCAAAGGTTGAAGAGACGGTAGATGTGAAGTTTGATGAATCTAATGGCTCGCAAGTAGAGCAATTGCCAATTGATGTAGGAGACAAAGATCCTTCGGAAGCAATCCCAGACTTGTCTATTGGCAAGGTTCGTCCAACGGAGGTGAAGGAGAGTACCTCGTCCGTCCAAGTGGAAGCTTCTACTTCACGACAAGGTGAACCAAGAGTTGATACTGAAGCATCCACAAGTGGGACACACCAAGATGAAGAAAACGAGGAAGTGCATCAAGATGAACGTCAACAACCTCCTTCTCCACCACGACAAGAGAACGACAATGCCAACAATGAAGAAGGCCAGGAAGAAGAAGAACAAGATGAAGAAGAAGTTCAACCGAGACCCAAGCAAAAGATTTCACGAGTTCGAGCAAGAATTGCTAAAGACCATCCCGTCGAGCAAATCTACAATGATATTCAAACCGGGAGAATCACTCGCTCTAAAACTCGTTTAGCTAACTTTTGTGAAAACTATTATTTCATCTCTAGCATTGAACCTATGAAGGTCGAAGAAGCATTGGAAGATCTGGATTGGATAAACGCTATGCATGAAGAGCTACACAACTTTGAGAGAAACCAAGTTTGTACATTGGTTGAGAAGCCCGACAACAACCACAACATCATCGGTACCAAATGGGTGTTTCGCAACAAGCAAGATGAAGATGGACAATTAGTTCGCAACAAAGCACGTCTCGTTGCCCAAGGCTACACACAAGTCGAAGGTATGGACTATGGTGAGACTTATGCTCCCGTTGCTAGACTTGAGTCCATTCGCATCTTACTTGCCTATGCTAATCACCATGATATCACCTTGTACCAAATGGACATTAAAAGTGCTTTTCTAAATGGTGAAATAGAGAAGGAAGTTTATGTTAAACAACCTCCCGGCTTTATCAATCCTAAGAAACCCAATCATGTTTACAAACTTCGCAAAGCTATTTATGGTCTTAAACAAGCCCCTAGAGCTTGGTATAAATGCTTAACTAAGTTCCTTCTTGAAAAAAGATTTGAAATTGGGAAAATTGATTCCACACTTTTTACTAAAAGGGTTAATGGAGAATTATTTGTATACCAAATTTATGTTGATGATATTATATTTGGATCAACTAACCCTCATTTTAGTGAGAAGTTTGGAAAGCTAATGTCGGAGAAGTTTGAGATGTCAATGATGAGTGAACTCAAATTATTTCTTGGGTTGCAAATCAAGCAAACTAAGGAAGGTACTTTTGTCTCTCAAACGAAGTACACTAAGGACTTATTCAAGAAGTTCAATATGCAAGAATGCAAAGGTATGTTTACACCCATGCCTACTAGTGGACATCTTGATTTGACCAAAGATGGTGAACCAGTTGATCAAAAGGTTTATCGCTCCATGATTGGTTCATTGTTATATATCTGTGCTTCACATCCTGATATTATGCTAAGTGTGTGCATGTGTGCACGATACCAAGTTGCTCCTAAAGAAAGTCATCTTAAGGCTGTGAAAAGGATAGTGAGATACTTAATTCATACACCAACTTTTGGCATTTGGTATCCTAAGAGGGCCTATTTCGACCTTGTTGGCTACTCCGACTCGGACTATGCCGGAGACAAGGTTGATAGAAAGTCCACTTCAGGTACTTGTGAATTTCTTGGTAGATCTCTTGTGTATTGGTCCTCCAAGAAACAAAACTCGGTATCCTTATCTACCACCGAAGCGGAATACATTGCCGCTGGTTCATGTTGTGCTCAATTACTTTGGATGACCCAACCTCTTAAAGATTATGGGATATATGTGAAACATGTTCCATTGCTGTGTGACAATGAAAGTTCTATCAAAATTGGTCATAATCCCGTACAACATTCTCGAACTAAGCATATTGAAGTTCATCATCATTTCATTCAAGATCATGTTGCTAAGGGTGACATTGATCTTAAGCATGTTCGCACCGAAAAGCAATTAGCGGATATATTCACTAAACCTCTTGATGAGAAAGTGTTTTGCAGGTTAAGAGGAGAATTGAACATTATTGATGCTTCAAACTTGGAGTAGAAACTCCATTGGATACATGCAAGACATGAACTTATGACTAATCCTTGATATTTCTCTTATGATGAAAATCTTATGTCTTGGATATATTTGCATCTTGCATGTAATCTAACCCATGTAGGTACTTGGTTGAATCAAATTTCATGAGATTGTAATCTACTCATATCTTGAGCAATCTCTACATCACCAAGTCTCTACACTATGGTGGTTGAAGACAAGGAAGCACGAAACCATTCAAACATATCCTTTGACAAATTCTATGTTGAGCTTCATGATTGTCATTTTTGGATACACAAGTGCTCTTCCTTGCAAGAACTAACACATGTAGGTAGATGGACTCAAATTCCAAGTGGTGCTCCCAACTCTTGATGAGCTACATCAACCTTGAGCAACCCACACAAGTTCAACTACATGATCAACACAACCAACCAAGGTATGTTATTCTATCTTAGAGAAGCTTTACTCCGAGTCATGAGCTAAAGCAACTCGACAAGATGTGAACACATCAAGATGCTTAAACGAAAAATGTAACCCCATTTTGAGCTTAAACGATGAGTATGACCTATGATCAAGTGATCTCACTTGACTCCTAAGTCAATATACTCTAACATAGGTGACTTTGTCGCCGACCATCTCTAGATGAAGTTCTCTTGTGTTCTTCTCTGTGTTTTTGCATTTGTCTCATGCATATTTATTTCCCTCTTCAAAAAAAAACTTCATCTAGATTTCTTTCTTTTCTGTTTGTTCAGCATTTTCTGCATCCAGTTCATTGCATATCATTGTTTGTGATCCGTCTAGTCTAGTGAGCTGAGGTGACAAGTGTTTTCTCTGCGATGAACTCGGTTTCACCGATTTGTTGTTTTCGGTCCAACCGAATCCTTTAGGTACAACCGAAGCATACCACTCGGTGCCACCGATTTCACAACAGGAAAAACAGCTTGCCACTTATTCTGTATTTCTTCTGATCCAGCTCCACTCAATGAATCTTGTCCTCTACAAGCATCGCATTTTTATAAATGCTTTGTGATGTGACTCAAGGATCAAACCCTTCTTGGAAATTGATGTCAAATGGGGAGAGAGAGAGCACATCAAAGCTTATCACTTCCAAAGGGAGAGAGAGTATCACCTCCTCAGGGGGAGAAAGAGATCTCCAGGGGGAGAGAATACTCAAGTAGAAAGTATTTCTCAAGGATCCCAGATGCTTGGTGTTCAAGAGGAGAGATGTCACATGTCTTATTGAGGGAAAAGACATGTTCATATGTGCTTATTTGCATTAGCTCTGTTCAGTTATATCTTTCAGCTCTGATTTTCTGTTCCCTATCTTCTCCTAGTATCCCATGCTAGATTCAGGGGGAGCAAGACATCTAAGGGAAAGAAATCATTTAAATTCATTGCATATCTTTACTCTTGGTGATATGTCTAATCCAATGTGGTACTTAGTACTCACTCTCTACATGTCATCCCAGTCTTGGTATTCTTGTGGTTTCTTCTGTTTGCTCTGGCTAGTAGATGTATCTGTGTTATCTAACCTTGTATACGCAAGTTCATTCCACCCTAAGCCAACTCAAGACTACAAGGTAAGTATATGCATCACACTCATGTGTATGAGGAATTCTTGCTGATGTACATACTGTTTGCAAGAAGGACTCATGAGCATGAAGGTATTGTCTTTAATATTCTTTGCTCTGATGCATATGGCCAAGATACATGTAACACATTGCCTACTCTGTCATGGTTATGCTCTCAAATGCTTCTATATTCCATATTCACATGATTGCATACATATAGGGGGAGCCTATGTTTGTTACATGTCTTTCCAAAGCTTTACTTGCTATTCTCTATATCCTTATCTAAAAGCTTTGATGTATGTTGTCATCAATTACCAAAAAGGGGGAGATTGGAAGCTCAAGTGCTCCCTAGGTGGTTTTGGTAATTAATGTCAACATATCTCTTGTTGGACTAACACTTTTATCTAGTATGTTTCAGACAAGTTCAACAATGGAGTGGCATGGACTAAAGGATGTGGGAACTCATTCAAGATGCTAAGGACAAAGGATTGGCTCAAGCTTCAAGCTCAAGACTCTTCATTTTCTATTTTAGTGATCCAAGATCACATTGAGTCTATAGGAAAAGCCAATACTATCAAGGAGGGATGAGGTGTTGCTTAATGAGTTTCTTGCTCCACAGTGCTTAGTGATATGCTCCAAAACCCCTCAACTACTTTCCCACTTCCACATATGACCTAAACCTAAAGTCAAAATCGGCCACACCGATTCTTTCTACCCGGCGCCACCGAGTTCAGATGTCATAGCCACTGCCACAAACCCTAGGCAAATCGGTCTCACCGATAGGGATCTCGGTCTCACCGAGATGGGATTGTAATCTCTCTTTGTATGTCCATTACGAAAATCAGTATCACCAAGTTTGAGCAATCGGTACTACCGAGATTACAATGCAAACTCTCTGGTCAACTTATTACCAAAATCGGTCCCACTGAGTTTGAGTAATCGACCCCACCGAGGTTGCCTGACGAACTCTCTGGTTAGTTAATTACCAAAATCGGTCTCACCGAGTTTGAGTAATCGGTCTCACAGAGATTACGTTATGCCCTAACCCTAACCATATCGGTCCTACCGAGTTGCATATCGGTCCCACTAAAAACCCTAACGGTCACATTGTTTACTAAATCGGTCTGACCGAGTTTGTTGATTCAGTCCCACCGAGATTGGTAAATTGTGTGTAACGGTTAGATTTTGTGTGGAGGCTATATATACCCCTCCACCTCCTCTTCATTCGGGGAGAGAGCCATCAGAACAAACCTACAATTCCAAATTACCATTTCTGAGGGAGAACTACCTACTCATATGTTGAGGCCAAGATATTCCATTCCTACCATATGAATCTTGATCTCTAGCCTTCCCCAAGTTGCTTTCCACTCAAATCTTCTTTCCACCAGATCCAAATCCTATGAGAGAGAGTTGAGTGTTGGGGAGACTATCGTTTGAAGCACAAGAGCAAGAAGTGCATCATCAACGCACCATTTATTACTTCTTGGAGAGTGGTGTCTCCTAGATTGGCTAGGTGTCACTTGGGAGCCTCCGACAAGATTGTGGAGTTGAACCAAGGAGTTTGTAAGGGCAAGGATATCGCCTACTTCGTGAAGATCTACCGCTAGTGAGGCAAGTCCTTCGTGGGCGACGACCATGGTGGGATAGACAAGGTTGCTTCTTCGTGGACCCTTCTTAGGTGGAGCCCTCCGTGGACTCGCGCAACCGTTACCCTTCGTGGGTTGAAGTCTCCATCAACATGGATGTTCGATAGCACCACCTATCGGAACCACGCCAAAAACATCCGTGTCTCCAATTGCGTTTGAATCCTCCAAAACCCTTCCCTTTACATTCTTGGAAGTTGCATGCTTTACTTTCCGCTGCTCATATAATCTTTGCATGCTTGCTTGCTATATGTTTTGAATGTTAAACTTGTACCTAAATTCCACTTAAACTTAAAGAAGTTAAAAACTGCAACTTTGGTACTTAGTGTCTAATCACCCCCCCTCTAGACAACTCTTCTCAAGGTCCTACGATTTGTGTGTGTGTGTGTTTGAGAGAGAAGCTAGTCGATAGATTACTATCAAGATCGAGGTGTCACCCTACTCCTTCGGTGTTGGGAAGTGTGGGTGTGTGGGTGTGTGTGTGGGGGGGGCAGTGACACTCACATATCTCTACTCTTATAAAAAACAGAGTTGGTGATGATGGTGTTCCTGCCATCCTGCAATATAGGCCATCCAATTTATATGCGACGGATAGGAAGGAAACTATGGCAATTTTGCAAAAAGATACCCACACCCCTCTCCGCATTTGCAAATAAGGCATTCCGTCATTCATCCTTTTGTCCCACAAGATAAACTTCTCATACAAATGCATCTTGATGTTCCATGCAACGCATGGGCATCTTGCTAGTAGGGAGAAGGAGTTTGTGTGACACATATCTAGCTATATTAAGGGATAGGTAGATAGCATATGTGTGAGAGACATTATTATACTTTGAGACATTAGTGGTTGTGGGTGGGCGGAATTAAAGGGGCGGGCGTGTTAGACATAGAGAGCGTGTGTGTTTCTGTGTGAGAGACTTGTAGGATGGGGTAGAAAGACGAATTTAACCCTGACGGAGGGAGAGAAATACATGAAGTGCGCGTGCGTGATTCCGATGCCCACATGGAAATGAGATATGTATGCGTGTGAGAGAGTTGCACAATTAATTCACGTATCACTATCTAGCGATCGTGGACGTGCATCGCTTGAACGTAAGTCAATATCTACTTCGTATCGTGGCCAAAGGTACAATATCGATTCAACGCTATAAAGATTGGACACTCACATATCACATTTTTTCTATTTAAATAAACCTTTTCAGTTCTGCATGCTAAAGTTACAGTGATGTTTCTTCAAACAACCAATGTAGCTATCATGTACATGCACCATTCTTACTCTTGCATTCAAATTCATTAGTCTTGGATGATTTTAGTTTCTATTTTGAAGTAATTTATGTAATATTCATATATGAATTCAACGGGTATGCAATTTATGAAATGGAGGCTATGTAATAATATGAGGTAACACTTTTAAGTAGCTGACTACAATATCCATTTCTTTTTGTGTGCCTCTACACTAACACGTCAATGCATTATGTTTAAAGTAAATAACCAATGGCACTAAATTATCTATATACACGAGAAATACATAGGCTGAGCGTTTGATCCCTTTTTTGTGAACGCGCCACTACACCCGTACGATTGGCCGTGCCCATGTGAACGTCCAAGTTATCAGCGCATCATCCCGTGTTATTGTCTTTTTTTCTGGTGTGGACTTCACACCAGTTATTAACTGCTGACGCGTGCCCCGTGTACACAGTCTAGCATGACCTTCCCGCTAGCACGGTCCAAAATTAGTTGAAACCGGATACGAACGATCCCGCGGGCGGCAAAATCTCCCGCCTCCTTCTAAAATTTCTGCCACCTTAGTCTTTAGCATGCGAAATCCCCCTTTTGTCCTTGGTGCACGGAGACCAATAGTTACAATACCGCCCTCATCTACATGATAGGTCGGGGCTCCTTTGGTAACTTTTGGTTCCCCCCACTACACGGCACCCCCATTTCCTCTCCCCCTCCCGCAAAACGACTAACTCAATAGCACCAGAGCATCTTACATCACGACGTTCGTACTTCATCGCCCTTTCTCGCCTCCCCTCTCGAAACCCTAGACTGCTCATCCACCGGCGTGCCATAGCCCATTCACTGCCAGCGGCGTCCACCTCACCGGATCTGCTTCTATGGCCGCATCTACCCCTCCCACCTCCCCTAGAAACAAGTAGACTGCTCATCCAGCACTGTACCACAGCCCATTCAGTGCCGGCCTTGTCCACGGTGCCGGATCTGCTTCGCCGTTACTCTCGTCAACCGTCGCGCATCTGCAGCGGCTCATTCGTACTCCCCATTGGAGACGCTTCGTCCACACCCCCCGGAGCCGCCCCACTGACACCCCCGTTGACAACCTCTGATCCTCTTCGCCGACACCTTCCTCAACCCTACCGGAGCCGCTTCGCCGACACCTTGCTCAACCCTACCGGAGCCGCTTCGCCGACACCATTGTCAACCCTACTGGAGTAGCTTCGCCTACACCATTCTCAACCCTACCGGGGCCGCTTTGCCAACTCACAAGTCCACGGCCTCAGATCCGCTTCCTCGCACCCTCATCCAACCTACTGAAGCAGCTTCTGACGCCACGTCCACGGCCGCAGATCCGGGTCGTTGACACCATCCTTAACCCAACCACCGGAGCAGCTTCTGACACCCTGTCCACGGCCGCAGATCCGGGTCGTTGACACCATCCTTAACCCAACCACCGGAGCAGCTTCTGACTCCCCATCCACGGCCGCAGATCCGCGTCGTCGACACCATCCTTAACCCAACCACAAGAGCAGCTTCACCTATGCCCTCGTCCACGGCCACAGATCCACTTCGCCCACACCGTAGTCCACCCTACCGGAGCCGCTCCACAAACACCCTACTCGACGGTTCTAGATCTCCTTACCGGACCCCGTCAGCCAGTGCAGCGTCATCACCCTTGACGTTTCTAACCTGATTCCCACCATATGGATGCCAAGCACCCGCCACGGCCTAGGTACTTGTCACCTTTAAACCCGTCCAACATCACCTGCCCGATGTACTTCAAATATACTAACCGGTCGCTGGTACCTATTATGCAGCTGGCAAAAACTACAAGGACGATGTTTCTTCTGGATCTAACAGCTTGCCAACCAAGATCCTGGACTGAGGCACTTCTATGATCTTGTAAGCGTGTCTCTCTCTCTTTTATTGTTCTATGCCTGCCAGCGTGCTTTGCTAGGCTTTTCGACCAGTAATCCCTTTGTGCAGACAATGATTTCTACTACTGGCCGCTAAATTAGATATGTAGATGTCATACATGATACTACCTCGTACCTCCGTTCTTAAATATAAGTCTTTCTAGAGATTCCACTATAGGCTACATACGGAGCAAAATGAGTGAAACTACACTCGAAAATGCATCTATATACATCTGTATGTGGTCCATACTGGAATCTCTACAAAGACATATATTTAGGAACAGGGGCAGTACATTACACAAAATCATAGGTGGCATGTAGGAATTCCAGTGCACTGCATTAGGCTCCCTTAGAGTGCCTGCTAGTCCAGGATACAGAGTCATGGCTAGTTTATGGTACACACACAATCATTAATTGGTGGTTTAAATATGCGCAAGGGATATGCAATGTAGTATCATGTAGAGATGTCTGAAATTAGCCGTGTCAACTTGTAGATAGGGTTACACAATGAAAAAGTACAACATGTATGTGGCAATTTCATGGAACATCGCAAAAAAAGGAGAGGCAACGGTGAGCCTATACAGCGTGCTATGGTACGTCACTCCTCCATTGCAGTTATTTGTATGCCAGTTCAATTAGCCAAGTTTCTTAGGGACAATTATTACGAGTTATTCTAAGAAAATAAGCACCTCTGAATATAAGCTCCATGTAATAAGCCAACCAGTTCTTTTCATTGCGTTTTCAGCTTATCTTTGGTATGATCAGTGGAAAGTCTAGATTGCATTATATTTTTTTTCATTTTGCTGCCCATATGGAAATTAATTTAACTTGCAAACATCACAAATTGAACCCAGTGCAGTAATTAATATGATGGGAAAACAGACCATCACTATTTGCTCAAAATGCAAATACAAAGATACCATCTACTTGGCACAATCTAGTTTGGTCAATGTTTTCCATAGAGATCCCATTGCCTAATTTAAACGAAGAACGCATGACCCAAATTTAAATGAAGAACAATTATTTATTGAAATTCGATGGTCCAAGTGGCTGGTTATTATCATATAGCAGCACCACCTGAAAGCATCATATAGCAACAACAGCAGCTCATAGCAACTCATCATACAGCAGCAGCAGTCTGCAATTCATCATATACCAGCAGCAGCTCATAGCAATTCATCATATAACAACAGCAGGAGCAGCTCATAGCAATTCATCATATAGCAGCAGTAGGAGCAGCTCATAGCAATTCATTCTATAGCAGCAACAGGAGCAGCTTATCGCAACTCATCATATAGAAGCATCAGCAGCAGCTCATAGCAATTCATCATATAGTAGCAGCAGCTCGTAGCAACTCATCATACAGCAGCAGCAGCTCATAGCAATTCATCATATAGCAGCAGCAGGAGCAGCTCATAGAAATGCATCATATAGCAGCAGCAGAAGCAGCTCATAGCAATTCATCGTATAGTGGATCAGAATGAAAATTTGGCAAAATATCAGAGGAGATCCTCACCTTGTTGGATGCGCTCATCCTTCAACAGCACCTCAAGGCCATGGCCTGGGAGGAGGGGAGGGGGAATAAGGTGCCTTCTGCTGCAGTGTGGCATCAACCATAGTTGTGCAGCGCCCGCCGGAGTAGTGCGTTGGACGAACCATAGTGGAGTCGCTGCTGGAGACCATGAGAATGAGGGGCGACGCCAGAGGGAGGAGCAGCCAGGGAGATTTCCCCCCTACTTGCCGGCCATGTAGCCTAACTGGACATAGCATCGTCGAGGACCAGGCCAGATGGTACCAGTGGCGACGGCTCGCTGGAGGAACCCTAGTGCTGCATGCAGGGGATCGAGGTAGAGGGAAAGGGGAGAGGAGATGCAAGCAGGCATGCAATGAATGCTTGCGTGTTTGTTTTTACTTGAGGGTCAGATGTGACACGGGCGTCAGCAGTTGCATTTTGAGTGTAATATAGGCAGACAACAGAGTCATTTCACTATTCCCCTTCCCTTCAATTTTTAGTGAGGTTCTACCCGAAACACCCCCCTCCAAAGCGAAATTAGTTAAGCCCAAGCCCATAACTCAAAAATGACTTCTTTACATCTTTTATGGCTTATTTTGACAATATGCCCTGAAAAGGCAGAATCGAACTGGCCCTTAACCTGCAATTCAATTGTGCGTGCAATGATGAATCACTCCTGCCTGCTATCTGTACATTTAGGCATCATCATACATGGCATAACCTAATACATGTGCATTCCATTGTAGAATCTAGAATATGCAATGTTTATGTTAGTTCATACGTTGCACATGATGTTTAAATGCCCCTTAAATCTGGTCAGTCAAGTGATGGTCTTTAAGCCTCCTTCTTTGCTTCTTTTCTTGATATGTAAGATTTGCTCACACATCTGTTCAATTGCTTGTTTGCATCAGCCAACCATACTAGGACTGTTTGCTTTGATTACTTGCTGTTCTTGACCTAACACTCTAACAGAGCTTGTCAACGATTGAAACACTAAGGGCTGCTGTAGTGGGGCCTTGTCTAACTCATAGGTGACATAAAGGTTTGGCTGTACACTATAGTAGGCTCTCCGAGAGTACCTGGAGATCCAGTTCGAAGGTATGCCTAGTTTTTACATAGTGCGGAATATTAAATGCTCATTTCATTATGTGCAAGTGCAAGAGATGCGGCATGTTTCATTATGTGGTGTTGTTTTGTTATAATCTCATCCTTTTGTGTTCACAGACTGGAAAGTATGCATATTTATCTTCCAAGGAGACGAGTAACTAGTTTGTGTCACCTTGCAGAGGGGGTGCAATGAAGATAAGATTGAGGATTTCCAAGTACAAGATGTTAGGAAGGAGCCTTGCAAGAGAAGTAGGAGCTGCGCTGAGCCTCTTCAACCTGCTAAGGTAAGTCACTGTATGCAACTCAACAGTTCAATTCCTTGTTTGTTTCAGGCATAGTTAATTTGCTCTTTTCAATTGCTTTATTTGTCCTCAGTTAATGAGATGCCCAAATAATCATGCCTAATGTTTGGTACATGTATAACTATTGGTTGACATAATTAAAGGCCTTACCGTTTAATTACTCTGCTGAAGTGTGCCTGAAGCTTTGAAGTTTATTAACCAACTATTATTGCATGAGGCTCACAATCTAGTTTATACTACGCTAATGATTGCATAGTTTTGCCTGCTGTAGTATGTTTGTACGAAACCCTATGCTGTTCATTATGCTCCCTAAGACTTTAATTGAGATGCATAATGGCCAATTGCTTGCTTAAACGCAACATGCTGTCTAAATTTGTAACTTGTCTGTGTTTTAGATTGGGCCCCAACATGATGATCCTCTGGTGAACTAAAAGGGATTTTTGTATGCAGGCTGCACAGACTATCTTTCTTATAATTTTTAAAATATCACCTGCTTATGCTTCATGACGTGTAACATTATTGTTAGTCCTGTTTTGCCATGTAGTACAAAATAGTGTCTTGCTCGCTTCACTATTGTAACTATATTTTTGCCCTAGTCATGTGTACTTACAGAAACATTTCAGGATGAAGTGACATCAACACAAAGATCTGCGAGCAGTGCGGCATGGCCGTTACCGAATGATTACGGATTGGAACTGGAATGTGTTGATGTTCTCGAGCATCAACTAGAGGTGGCAAGACAACGTGTACATGATTGTCAACATTTAATCAACAAGTTGAGACTGGACATGCAGGTATTAGATACAGGAGTCAAAAAATGAAACAAGACACTGAGGTAACCATGAAGGAATTGGAGATTTTGTAGACTGAAATTTGTGCTACCTGAATCCGGCCAATCGATTATAGTTCAAATGGAATTAAGTTGATGCGTGTCCATGATGTATGAGCTGTATTTGCCCAGTGTATGTAATTTTCTGTTTGTGTATGCTTTATTAACACCTGTGCCGAACCATAATGCCCAGTGGGTATAATCGGCTGTAATTTCTTTATTGTATAGTGTAGGATTATTCTACCTTTCTATGCCTTGATCTCTTTGTTGTATAGTGTATGCTTTTTAGAGGTGATCGTATTGAGTAGGATAATTCTTTGAATATGCTATATCGTTCAAACGGGGGCCAACTCGCCTGAACATGGCCCTTCACGGGCCGTACGATCCCATGGGTCATGTACGGGCCGTCGGATCCATGGGTCTTCAATCGGCCGTCGGACCCATGTGCCTTCAATGGGTTGTCGGACCCATGGGCCTTCATTGGGCCGTCGGCTCCATGGGCCTTCAGTGGGCCATCGGATCCATGGGACTTCTATGTCTTGTAGGATCCATGGGCCTTCTACGTCTCATAGGATCCATGGGCCTTGTAAGGGCCAACTCATTTATGGGTATTGTATGGGCCTTTAATGGGCTGTAGACAGGCCTTTAATGGAAATCGTACGTTTTATGGGCTAACCATAACGGGCCGTTAATAGGCCGTATTTGGTGATGCTATGAAAATGACCCAACAGATTAACGGTCCACAAATAGGCCGACTATAACGACGGGCTGAATTTGGCCCACAAGCAGAAAATGACACTAAAGGGCCGTAAGTAACCGAATGCTGCAAATGAGCCCAAGAATAAATGGGCCCTCAGAAGGCCGAAAGATAACTTGGGCTGGAAACGGCCCAATGGAATAACGAGCCGTTAATGGGTATAAAGTGATACACTGTTCATTACGGTCCAGTTTCACCACTGGCCATTTTTGGGTGTAAAGTGATACACTGTTCATTACGGTCCAGTTTCAACACGGGTCGTTAATGGGGCAATAGTTACAAAGGGCCTCATATGGGCCGAAAGACGTCATGGGCCATAAGTGAAAACGGCCTGGAATCATATTGGATGGCCCAGATGACGCTACTGGGCCTAATTCGGATAGGGCGTAACGGGCCTTGGGTTAGCAGGCTGTAAATGGGATATACACGAACATGCCATTAGCAGGCTTTCCATGGGCCGGCCCGCCACCTGTTGACCAAGTCAAACGGGCCGGCCTTTTCACAGGAATGGGCCACTGTTGGGCCGTGCCACGTGTCGACGTATCATAGGCGCCTTCTGTCCAATGAGTGGATGACATCTGTCCCAACGATGAGCCGACACGTGAAAAATACATCTGTCGGCTCATTTTTGGCTATCCGAAGACCATCTCATGGGTGGCCAGGCCAAGGTGGCCTTCACGCCTATTTGTGACACTCTAAAATGAGTTTTTCTGGTGGGTCTGATCCTTGAGTGATCGGTCCCTAGATTTGATAATCTGAGCTTCCTCATGCTCCTTCTGGCGCCGGCCTGCCGATTTGTTTAAAGACCCAGCATTCTCTATTGGTATGATTGGCTGCTGCCCCTGGGGTGCCATGAATTTGACATGGGCGGTCAAGTATCCGGTTCAAGCTAGAGGGGCCTGGATTAAGATGTTGAAGTCTCTTCTCCCACTCAACAGGTTGAGGATTACGGGCTCCTGTGTTGATCACCGTTCCCTGGGCGCCATTTTTTTGCCTTGGGACGCTTGTATTTGTGGCACCAAGGTTTGGAGACTCTATTTTTGTCCACTGATGCGTCCGGGGTGCTTGCTATGTTGTTGTTTGGTGTGTAATGCTGGTCTTGTGTGCAGCCCCTTGCCGCAATGTAATATCGGCAGGGTGTAGGCATGCGTTTGATTTTTAGTGCCGCCTCCCCGAATTGAGGTAGTAGCCTGCGCTTTGGGTAGTATTTTGTTTGGCGCTCGAGTCCGTATTCTACGGCTGCCCGGGCCTTAGTCCGTTTGTCTGTGGGCAGATTTTTATCAGCTTGAGGCTGCTGATGTTTCTCTTTCAGTCTTCTTGTAGTGGCTATAAGCCGGCGCTTGAAGCGCTCCTGCTTTATTGGATCCTCTGGTACGCCGAAATTATCGTTACCGAGGCTCACCTCGTCTTCGAAGGGAGGCATATAGTTATCGTTCTCCAAGTATCCATCTGTCGCCTGTTCGTCTTGGCTAGCCTGCCCGTGTTCCTGTTCGGCTTGCTCGAAGTTGGGTTGATCAAGATCATTTTCCTCTTCGGCACCATATGTATTTTCTTCCCCAGTGCCGGTATTGTTGTGGCGAGGCTTGGAGCGGCACCGATGACGCCCGCGTTTTGCTTTCTTACCCGAGGGGTTATCCCCCGTCACCTCATCACCATTGGTTTCTTTGGGAGTATCCACCATATATATATCGTATGAAGAGGTGGCAGTCCAGCGCCCTGTGGGCAGTGGTTCCTGTTCTTCTCGCGCATCATCATCTATACTGTCGATGTCTTCGGAGTCGAAGTTAAGCACGTCGGTCAAGTCATCGACCGTGGCTATTAAGTGGGTGGTGGGTGGGAAGCAAAGTTCTTCGTCGCCAGCTTCCCACTCGAGCCAGACATTGTTCAGCCAGGAGTCTCTTGACAGGGAGAGAGACCTTAAAGAATCCAGCACGTCTCTGAAGGGTGAGTGCTGAAAGATATCCGCGGTGGTGAACTCCATGACTGGAGCCCAGTTAGATTCAATGGGCACGGATGCGCGCGGTCCGGAACACACAGCCAGAGATGAGGCCGGGGGTCCAGAGAGACAGATCCCTTTAGGAGTGGAGTCTGTGTTCGGCTCCAACACCGAGGAGTGTGCGGCCTTCGGTACGGGGTCCATCCACCTGTCCTTGGAAGGCACGACCTGCTCTGGAACAAGGTCCAGAGCTGTAGTAGGTGCGATGTTCCGAATACTGTCCGACTGCCAATCTAGGTCATGCACGTCGCGACTGTTCGGTGCTCCTGACACGGGCCCGAATCCGTTAAAGATCAAGTCTCCGCAGACATCGGCAGTGTAGTTTAGGTTTCCAAACCTGACCTGATGGCTAGGGGCGTAGCTATCGATTTGCTCCAGATGGCCAAACAAATTTGCCCGTAGTGCAAAGCCGCCGAACACGAAGATCTGTCCGGGGAGAAAGGTCTCACCCAGGATGGCGTGGTTGAAGGTTGGAGAAGCCATCTAGCCTTGCAGCGACGGCACAAAGGAACTCTCAATGAAAGCACCAATGTCGGTGTCAAAACCGGCGGATCTCGGGTAGCGGGCCCCGAACTGTGCGTCTAAGGCTAATGGTAATAGGAGGCTGGGGACACGATGTTTACTCAGGTTCCGGCCCTCTCGATGGAGGTAATACACTACTTCCTGCTTGATTGATCTTGATGATATGAGTATTACAAGAGTTGATCTACCACGAGATCAGAGAGGCTAAACCCTAGAAGCTAGCCTATGGTATGATTGTTGTTGTTGTGTCCTATGGATTAAACCCTCCGGTTTATATAGACACCGGAGGGGGATAGGGTTACACAGAGTCAGTTTACAGAGAAGGAGATCTACATCCGAATCGCCAACACTACAAAAAAATACACTTCCGTGATGATACGTGTTTGTCACAGTAGGTCACGTTTTCTGTCATGCATGTACATCCATGACAAATTTATGACAGAATCAAGATAGTCATACCTGTGCTGTCGTAGAAGTGTTCCATGACATTACCAAAATTATCATCACGGAAGTGTCCACTTCCATGACAATAAATCGCGCGTCACAGAAGTGCTTTCGTCAAGGGTGACCAACACGTGGCATCCACCGTAACGGAACGCCGTTAAGCTATCGGGTCCGGTTTTGGATCCGATAACCCGTTAACAGCCCGGGCCAATGGGATTTTCCACGTGTAAAATCATCATTGGTCGCAGGAAACACGTGTTGCCTCATCGTTGGGACAGATGTCATCGACTCATTGGACAGGAGGCGCCTATGATAGGTCGACATGTGGCATGGCTCAACAGTGGACCATTCCGGTGAAAAAGGCCGGCCCAGTAAAAATTAGCAGGCCGGCCCATACAAGGCCTACTTGTGTCAGGTCCATTTAAGCCCACGGCCCATACGAGATGTGCCAATTCGTCCCGTCAACGGCCCGTTAAAGATTTGACACCATTGCAGCCCATCGTCAGTCCGAGCCCGTTAACAGCCCGCTATATATTTGGGCTCAATATTGGCCCGATGAGATTTCGGCTTGTTAACGACCCATTTAATGGATGGGCCAATTTTCAGGATGTACATCTTTCGGCCTTTTAGCGACCCATTTAAATGTTGGGCTAATTTCTGGCCCGGTGTGTCTTTCAGCCTGTTGACGGCCCATAAATCTGATGGGCCATTTGTAGTCAGACCTGAGTTTCGGTCTTTTAGCGGCCCATTTAAGTGTTGGGCCAATTTCTGGCCCGGTGTCACTTTCAGCCTGTTAACGGCCCATAAATCAGTTGGGCCATTTGTAGTCGGACTTGAGTTTTGGCCTTTTAGCGACCCATTTAAGTGTTGGGCCAATTCCCGGTCCTGTGTGCCTTTTGGCCTGTTAACAGACCATAAATGTGTTGGGCCATTTGTAGTCGGACCTTAGTTTTGGCCTTTTCACGGCCCATGCCCGTCATGGTCCAATACCAGCCCGGTTTCTCTTTCGGCCTCCTAAAGGCCCACAACACAGTTAGGCCATTTACAATATGACCTGACTTTTGGCCTCTTAGCGGCCCATGCTCTTCATGGTCTAGTACAAGCCCGCTGTCTCTTTCGGCCTGCTAAAGGCCTACAGTATAGTTGGGCCATATGTAGCCCAAACTTAGTAACGACCTGTTAACGGCCCGTGAAATAAATTGGGGCCACCTGTTGCCCGCTTCGATGTCGGCCTGTTAACGACCCGGGAGGTAAGAGGGCCGACCATTAACTTTCGGCCTAGTAACGGCCCATTAACTTAATGGTCCCACTAAAGTTCGTACATGTCTTTAGGCCAAATTAGATAATTTGAGCCCATTACGACGAGCAATTATGCACAGGACCAAAACCGATCAAGCAAAGGTACGGCATACAGGGAATAACGTTGCACATCCAGCATATATTACAGGAAATTACATCCACTGGGCAATCAAAGATTGATGCCAGTGCAAATAAATGAGCAGAACCTAACCATCTACAACGTCACAATCTGCAACCTCAGCACAGATGACGCCCATAAGCATGTGGGCAAGTTCTTGCTGCTTTGCTACACTGTCTCTGAAAACATTGATCAGTTGTTGTGTCGCACGACTCTGCACCTCTGATTGATCCACCATTTCCATCATTGCTTCAGCCATTAATTGGTTCACAAACATATAATTATTCCATTGTATTCGAGACAGAGGATACTGAACAGATTCAGATGGCGATTTTGGCAGGCTTGTATTATTGATAGTGGAGAGTGTCTCGACCACTGCATCATAACATAAATTAGGACGGGAACCAAACAGATTAATCATGAGTTATTGCCATATTACCTGGCCTAGATTTACTGGAAAGAAACAATGGGGTTGCCTTGCTGTTTTCAGAGTTTGTCTTCTTATCTTCAGCAGCCTGCACAAAATTAACACACTAGCATTGCTATCATTGGCCAAGTCAGATAATAGGAAAGCAACATTGACACAACGAACGTTTGGGCAACTAGCCTACACCAAATTAACACAATATGGCACAACTATCATCAGCCAGGTAAGGTAGTACGAAAGCAACATTGACACAATGAATGAATGGGCAACCAGAGAAGCACTACAATTCAGTAATGTGCGTGATATGAGATAGTACATTCATGCAGCTCAGTATGCAAAACTACCAGGCAGTTTTCCTTACAAAAATCAACATTGGCGCCTTTAACATTTTGCTACAACTAATTTTAGATCAGATAAAGGTTAGATTCACGCCGATTAACAAAATACATGTTGATGTAAAAATATAGTGATATACAACAGGTACTTACATCAGCATTGGAGCACAGAGAATTCCCGCAAGATATTTTCCTCGAATACGATCCCAATGGAGGAAGTCTTCTATCGTTTAACCTTATTTTCTAAAAGAGAGATGGGTAAGAAACATGTAGAAAATATGATCAGAATGCTATAAAATTTCATGATGCGAGGATACACACACGCTTCTTAGAATGGAGTTGACATTCTTTTGCTGGACTGGAGCGGACTAGTTCTTTGGCCACTGGAATCTTCTTATTATCAGTGGGAGTTGGGTTTCTCTGTGCTGGAGCAGTATCTATGAAAAATGGAGTTGGTTTATTATCTCCTGGCGTTTGGATCTTTTGCAAAGACCTGGTTTGTAACCCTTCAGATTCTAACATAGCCGTCTTCCCCTTGCATGCCTTATATAGAAGAATGGTGATTCAGTTATAAAACATGCTACAACAGAGATGGAATAGGCACTAAAGAATAGAAAGGCATGACATATTGACATGTATTCCCTCCATCCGGAAATAAATGGACGGGTCTAGGCATATTTCAGTTCTAGATTCATCCAGTTTTATCCATTTCTGTGACATTTAATCCGGATGGAGGGAGTATGATGTAAGAGCTAGGGATATGACAGGATACCACAGTAAAAAAAACACTGTAAAACCCACTGCAGAACCAAAGTATTCAAACCCACTGATATGAGATAGTACACTCATGCAGCTCAGGATGCAAAACTACCAGGCAGTTTTCCTTACAAAAATCAACACTGTGGCCTTGAATCATACATTTTGCTACAACTAAATTTAGATCAGATAAAGGTTGGATTCACGCCGATTAACAAAATACATGCTGATGTAAAAATATAGTGATATACAACAGGTACTTACATCTACATTGGAGCACAGAGAATTCCTGCAAGAATCTTTCCTCATAAACGATACCATTGTAGAAATTCTTCTATCTGTTATGCTTATTTTCTAAAAGAGAGATGGGTAAGAAACATGTAGAAAAAATGATCAGCATTCTATAAAATTTCATGATGCAAGGATGCGCACATGCTTCTTAGAATTGAGTTGACATATTTTTGCTGGACTGGAGCGGACTAGTTCTTTGGCCACTGGAATCTGCTTATTATCAGTAGGAGTTGGGTTTCTCTGTGCTGGAGCAGTATCTATAAAAACTGGAGTTGGTTTATTATCTCCTGGCGTTTGGATCTTTTGCAAAGGCCTTGTTTGTAACCCTTCAGATTCTAACATAGTCGTCTTCCCCTTGCATGCCTTGTATAGAAGAATGGTGCTTTAATTATAAAATATGCGACAACAGAGAGATGGAATAGGTACTGAAGAATAGAAATGCATGGCATATTGACATGTATTCCCTCCATCCGGAAAAAAATGGATGGTTCTAGGCGTATTTCAGTTCTAGATACATCCTTTTTTATCCATTTCGGCAACATGTAATCCGGACGGAGGGAGTATGGTGTAAGAGCTAGGGATACGACAGGACAACACAGCAAAAAAACACTAGTTGAATGTAAAACTATATGCTAGCGGAATACGTACAGAAATAACTAAGGCAACATACACGTGTATGATTGGGAAAATAAGATGGCATTGCAACAGAGCACTAGAACAACACTTCAATGTAAAAAACATGGTATGGCAGATAGATGAAGTACATACTGATGAATAACAGTGCATAAGATATTCAGAAGCATGATGTCCAAATTAAGCAGATGGCATTGCGGTAGAGTAGAATGATAGTACTTGAATTTGAAAACATGTTATCATGAATGGAGTAGGTACTGAAAAACAGGAAGGCATGACATATTTACATGCATGATCAGCATGCTAAGCACATGGCATTGCAACAGAGTAGATACACTCCAGGACATTATATGCATGTTGTACCCATATCACATGCCAAGTTAGAGCAAGGACCTTGTGGGGTGAAGAGGAATCATCATCTTTTTGCAAGTCTTCTGAAGAACTTCCTTTACATGTTCCATCATATTGGGTATCATCGACATCAAGTTTATTGGCCTTTCCATTGCTCCGTGAGGTTCTTGTGGATATATCAGTGTGTGCAATTATATCTGACATGCATGGAAGACAACTAGTAGTTAGATTTTTGTAATGAGTGCTTGTAGGAGACGACATAAATAGTAGGACTGGGGTTAATTAGCAGCAACAGGTCTCATAAACTAAAGGGAGAACATAGATGAAAGCTACAGAATATGTATCGTTTCTACTTGAGATTAACTAGATGGCACACAAAAGTATTAAAGAAGAACATAGGTAATACTAGAAGTGGTATAATACTATAATCACCAGCCTGTGGGATAGCATTGGCTGATGGATGATAACTATGGAACAACATTACCTAAAGAACAAGTATCTTAGCTGAACTATGGAACAACGTGAACTCCTGAACAAGACACGTAAGAGATCAACATGAATGTATAGTGAAATGTGATGATCTATTTTCCATCCTTAGATGAATAACAACGCCATAAATGTTGCACACAAGTAAGATGAGGGTACGACCTATCTGGCTGCCATCCATAGGAGTGAGCATCATGTGCTGACTTGTCGATGGCCCTGCAGTTGTGGTGGCTGTCCATGTCGGGCACGCGCATTCGATGCAGGGAACTGTTGAGTGGGGACTATAGCTCCCTTCTGGTGTATGCTTCCCTTGTTGGAGCAGCTGCGGTGAGTCGGAAGATGGTGTGTCTGAAGATGCAGATAACGCATAATGTTAAGAATGACATATCTCTTTGATCTGAAGAAATACACTAAGAGATCAATAGCAAGGTACGAGAGTGGTCACATGTCAGTTGACTGAAGACTAAATTGGGGTCACATGATTTTATTTTATTTTATTTTGGTACTGTCCGATCTACGCCGGATGGCTTGATGGCCGTCTTGTGCCTCCCGGCTGACACTGTTCGGAATCTTCCCCGAAGAGCCAGCGACCAACGGCAGAGCAGCCTGCCTCCGCCGTCCGTGGCCCCGGCGAAAACCCCGCTCCCCGCCCCACTGCACTGCCGTGGTTGCGCTGCCCCGAGGCCAATCCACAAAGACTCCCTGACGGTGTCCTGGACTAGGGGGTACTCAACGCGTCGTCTCCTGATCAGTTGGATTGGGCTAAGGACCCCCATGGCCGTATACTCATGGGCCAGTCCGGACAGCTGCCGCATACAAGGAAGAATCCACAAGACTTGGCGATCAAGACAAGAACTCCTCCCCCACCAGCGTATTCGGCTAGGACTCTTGTTATCCTAGGCCTCTGGTGCATTATATAAACCGGGGCCAGGCTAGTCGATAGACACATACAACAACAATCATACCATAGGCTAGCTTCTAGGGTTTAGCCTCTCTGATCTCGTGGTAGATCAACTCTTGTACTACCCATATCATCAATATTAATCACGCAGGAGTAGGGTTTTACCTCCATCGAGAGGGCCCGAACCTGGGTAAACATTGTGTCCCTTGCCTCATGTTACCATTGATCCTAAGACGCACTGCTTGGGACCCCCTACCCGAGATCCGCCGGTTTTGACACCGACATTGGTGCTTTCATTGAGAGTTCCGCCGTGTGATCGGCGAACGGATCAATGGCTCGACTGCAGGTCAACTGCGACGTCGGCTTCTTCGTCACCAGCTCGACTGGTCACCTTGGCTTGGCCGAGGACTGCGCCCTACTTCTGATCGTCATGTTCGGATGAAGGCCTTCATCAACACCAACTCCGATCTCTATCAAGATCATGGAGGAGTCATCCATGGAGCTCGGGGGCTCAACGTCAACATTGCCCTCAAGCGACCGTGCTGTTTTTCTGGACAGCAAACTTGTATCCGCCGCCACCGCCTCCTTGAGTGTCTCTTAAATGATTACTTCGGTGGAATTATGCAGAATTAAGTCTGCAACAACCCTGCAAAAATTTCGTCGAGTTCCGATGGAGGAATCGCCGGCAATCTCCGATATATCAGAGCTCTGTTGAATCTGAACGAGAATCCGGATGAGTTTAGGGCGTGGTATCTAGCATCTAGCTCGGATGTCCTTTGGAGGATCCAACCGTTGATTTGCCGCGGAATTCCCATATCTACCACCTGCCAAAAATTCAGCTCGATCCGACCATCCAAACTCCGGGAAACTTCCGATTAGTGCATCACTTTTTGGATCTGTTTTCTGCGTGAGAACGAATCTGACCAGAATTCATCTTCTTTATGAACGGGATCTCGGACATCCTTTTTGAAGGAAGTTTTCATATGGGGTGTTGTGTTTTATTCTCAAACACACCCTAGTAGTATTAAAAGTATTCTTGCAATACGAACTTCACCGTCGCGCCAGTGTCAAACCAGCCCGACAACATCACTCCACGGCGGCCGACCTGTGTTAGACACGTCGTCGCTTTGTTGAGCCGAGCTCAATTTCTTCGGATCATCATCTCGGCCAGCCGAACAATAGTTCGGCATCGCGAAGGAAAAATCGTCACCAACATCGTCGCCCCATGGATTACACGGAGCGGGCACACCTGCATCGCCACACGGTCACTTCATCAAGCCGGCATCGACCACGTCACGACCTGCATCGCTGGACCGAGGGCTTCATCATCTCTTCATCAACCTACTCCGGAGACTTCGGCATCGCTGGTCGACCAGCTCCGTCACGTTAGCTGGACCGAGGGCTTTGCCTCGGTGAGCCAACCTTTGCCAGCATCACCATACCATTGCTTTATCGCCCATTAGGCGACAGGTGTGTGGATCGAGTCCCAATTTTGGGAATCACCTTTCTTCGGATTGCTACAACAAATAAGCCAGGTGCTATTAATCCTAGTATTTTTTGCTTGTTAGGGTTCATTTTTCCCAATAAATTATTACTCTGGTTTGTCCGTCATATGTACGCAGGTCTATCAAATGGTGGCCGCATTAACGACGGTAACATGGTGGTTCGGTTAGTTTCCGTACATAGTCCGGCGAATGCCGCATCCGGAACTCGAACCGACCTGTGAATTCAGGCCCTGCCATGCATTTACCGCATCACGCCACCGCCCTGCATTGACATTGACTTTGCGCCCGGCCATATTTCTTTTATTACTCACTTTGCATAAATTATTTGTTATGCAATGGATGTTTTTTTATTATTATTACTATTATCTCTGGTTTGCACTATTTTTTGTGCACAGGAAAATGATCCAGCCGAACTATATCCTTTGGCGTCACCTCGGCTGGACGGGGGGCTTCGTCAACACTTCATTACCCCATGTCGGGGACTTCGGCATCACCCTGCCGTCCTGCATTAACCGTGCTATGTCACCACTTCGGAGTGCCGAGCTCTTTGCTCCGCCACCTCGGGACCGGCTCAGGGATGGAACCTTGTCCTGCGTCAAGCTCGGACCGCGTCATCAATACCGAACACATTAACCAGCTAAGTTGTCTTCATGCTCAAAGTTTTAAATTTTTAACTGGTGTTCGGCTCGGCCAAGCATTATACTTTTTTGGAAAAAAGTTGCTTGTAAAAATTTCCTTGTCCAAACTTTGTTTGTGACGCGCAAATTCAAATACCCCGTTTACTTGGGGGCTTCCTTCATGAAGCTTTTTTCTCTTGCATATGGTTATACTTGTACGGCTTCGTTCCTTGTTCGTGTATTATGCCACAATATGCACCATATTGACTTAAGCGATTTGCAAGATGGGTTGCCTGGCTCCTGTGCTTACCCCTACGTTCCCGATTGTTCGGCTAGGGAGTAAAGGGAGCACCTCTGCGATTGTCACGATCGGGTCAACCGAGCCGGACCTCAGACTGGGTGAAGCCGAAAGCTAGCGCTCTTATTGTTTTCAATCACGGTCGGCACACAACGGAACTCACGAGTACAAAAAATCTATTGCACAAGTCTCATAATAACAATGAGCACCAAAGAAAGGTAACGGTGGGGGTACTATTTTCTTCGAAGATGCTTCTTACTCTTTGCAGTAATATAGCATAAGTTCCCTGAGCGCGCTTTGTCTGTTACAGCCTTATGGCCTGATTGCCTGGTTATTGGAAACACCATCGATATTCTCGACAGATGGAGTACATAACACTTTTCGGTCCTTGACCGAAAAGGGAGAAGCCGACGGTCGGTTAAGACGCGTTTAAAGTTTGGTTGAACATAGATATGATATAAGTACTTCGGTACATGCAATCATTCTTTTACCCAAGTCACTTGGGGGCTCTTAAATTTATGTGAGCCGTTTTATGATAAGTGTTTTTCTTCTTAGTCGTTGCAAAGTTTTTATTATTATTTATCACTCCTTTTTTCGACACAAGTGTACAGTCACTAGCCGGGGAGCCTAATTTCTCTCTCAAAGCCGCTAGAGTTTAGTTTGCTAAACTGGCCTAGTATGAAGTACTCCGCCTTCGAGATAGGAGGTTGAAGCCGTAGGCTGACCCGCTTGAAGTTTTGAGATAGGATGTGTCATGTTAAAGCACGGCAGAAGCACCTTTTTTTTTCTAAAGTCCAATTTTCGGTTTGGCACCGAACACTTGATCTAGTTCGGACATTAACCTTTTGAATAAGTTTTTTGGCTTTTCGAGCCCATGGCACTTTTAAACTATTTTTGTGTTTTCAGCACAAGTCTCGCAGTGCAACGCCGGACACCTTTAGAGATTCAGCAAAAATATTCTCGGATATTGCTATATATGCATCAGTTTCGAATTGTGTCTTCGGTCAATAGTTGGGTTGCCTGGCTCCTGCGCTTTCCTCCTATGTTCCGCTTTGTTCGGCTAGGTGTGCAAAGGGAGAACCACTGCGATTGTGCTTCCATCTCACATGGTTAAGCACCTCAGTGGAGAAAGCCGAAAACTGACTGTCACAATAAGCGTAAACTGGTCGGCGATCCGATGACGGCGTTAAATGACGAGCCATTCATAACAATGGACGAAGTGTTTACGGCTTGACCTCGACTGTCGCCGAACACTACCGGGGGCTATTAACTGGCCTCCCAAAGAAAATCCTCGATATTTTGCTCTTACATTGGAGCTGATGTTTCATGATCATGCTTAGCATGACAACCCAAAGAAAGGAACCGATAGCGGGACTATTTTCTTTGGAAGACATTTCTTTTGTTAAACAGTAATATAACATGTCTCTCCGCGTACCTTTGTTTATAAAACCGTATGGCCAGATTGCCTTGTTTGTTGTAAATCTTTGCCCTCATAAAGGCTTTATAAAGTAGGACAAACACTCCTTGGCTATTGGATGAGGAGGTGGAAGCCGATGGTCGGTCAACAAAGTTTTGTACAATGCGGATCCGAGCATTAATGATGTAAAGTGCTTGGATACATAGAGTCATTACACATAATTTGTGATTTTACTATGGATATCGATCCTTAATTCGGCCTCCCGTGCCCGCATTAAGGCTTGGGGGCTACTGGGCTTCGAGCTTATTATTTACAAATATTAAAGGGGCACATCGATCCCCTGATCTAGTGTTGCCACCCGATCAGTGTCTCGGGGGCTACTGCATTGCCTGTTCTATGCAGAAAATTTTAAGTGCAATACAGTTTCTGAGGAGATTTTGATCCTCAGGTTGGTCGGCCGCACCCAACCTGAGTCTTGAGGGCTGAGCATGCCGCTTGTTGTGTCCCGAAGTACTCTGCTGAGCTAGGACTTGATCCTCAGACCGATTTTGCAAATCAACTTGAGTCTCAGCGGCTACGGGGATCAGCGGTCTTATGTCATCCTTCATGTGCATCTCGGGTTTTAGACCGATACCCACCTTGAGGGCTACTGGCTATGTATCTCGGCAGAGAATAAATTGCATCAATCAAAAATATTGACAAAAATCGGCCCACATTCGGGGTGGAGCACCACCTTGGAAGTAGTCCGGCATAAAGCTCGGGCACTAGTGGCTGGCTCCATAGAGGGCATTTCCGGCATTAAGCTCGGCTAAACTCCTTCAAAATTCTTTGAACCAAGGTGATTTACGACACCTCGGATACAGTCCGACGTTGGAGCTCTGATACATAGTCCGGCGTTGGAGCCCGGATACATAGTCCGGCGTTGGAGCTCGGATATATTCCGGCGTTAGAGCTAGGAAGCGGTCCGACGTTGGTGCTCTGCTGCAAAAGATACCTCGATTGTAGTCCGGCGTTGGAGCTCGGACGCAAGAGGACGCTGCCACCCGGGAACAACTTCAAACCCGAAGTGTGGCATAAAAATAACAAGGCATTGATAAAGGCCGGAAACTTAAAGGGGCTCCTCGGATACCCGACGTGTAAACTCGTCGAATGCATTTCGGCGATCCCCAAGATAGAAGATGAGAAGATTTGTTGAACCAGTTTTCAAGACCGGCAACCGAAGATGAAGAACAGTTTGGACGAATCGAGGAGCGTCCCTAACTTGAAGACCGGTTCAGGGGGCTACTGACGGTGTCCTGGACTAGGGGGTACTCAACGCGTCGTCTCCCGATCAGTTGGATTGGGCCGAGGACCCCCATGGCCATATACTCATGGGCCAGTCCGGACAGCTGCCGCATACAAGGAAGAATCCACAAGACTTGGCGATCAAGACAAGAACTCCTCCCCCACCGACGTATTCGGCTAGTACTCTTGTTATCCTAGGCCTCTGGTGCATTATATAAACCGGGGCCAGGCTAGTCGATAGACACATACAACAACAATCATACCATAGGCTAGCTTCTAGGGTTTAGCCTCTCTGATCTCGTGGTAGATCAACTCTTGTACTACCCATATCATCAATATTAATCACGCAGGAGTAGGGTTTTACCTCCATCGAGAGGGCCCGAACCTGGGTAAACATTGTGTCCCTTGCCTCCTGTTACCATTGATCCTAAGACGCACTGCTTGGGACCCCCTACCCGTGATCCGCCGGTTTTGACACCGACACTCCCCGTCAGCCAGATTCGGCGGCGACAGTACCTTCAACCCACACAACCTTAAAACATAGCCATCTAAGCGCTGCTTCCGCGGCGAACTTGCGGCCCCGCACCCTTACGTTAGACACCAGCCAACCGGCAACCTAGGAGCTCCTCCGCCTGGAGGGGTGCTGCTTCCCATTGGGAATCGATTGGCCCAGAATAAAAATTCAGACAACTGACGCCTAAATAAAGTGATTTGAGATGAGGGTGCGACCTATTTGGCGGCATGGTGAAGCAGGCAGGTCCAGCTGCCAAGTCACTCAGGCCGGTGCGATTGCGGTGGCGACCGGCGACAGGGAAAGAGCGATGTCACGACGGATCCGAAGTTGGAGCCGCTCTGGCGCCGTGAACAATGGCGGGGGTGAATCGGCTCCGGTACGGTTCGTGCGGCCGTCGTCGAGGCAGCACCAGCAGCACAGAGTAAGAGGCACACGGCCCAGTGCACGACGGCAAATGCATAGCGTCTCCGGCATTAGGGAGGAGGGCGACTGTGAAATTGGTGCGGTGGGGGGCACCATGGAGGTGGGGCTGAGGTTTCGCGGCTCGGGAGAAGGGAGCTTCCCAGGGAGAAGGTGATTTGGCGCCCACGAGGTATGAATGGGGGGGGAGGGGTGGGGGGGGATTGGGAGGGGAGTGAAACCATGTCTTACAAATGCATTTGTCTGAAATGTGAGGGGAGTTATAGTTCTACCCTTGCCTATAGGCTTCTCGGCTTGGGTCTGTGTACTGAGGGTCGGGGATAGTAGAGTAACTTTGCTTCTCCCCAAATAGTGGGCGGGAGCGATTTCGGGTGAAGAGGGCGTGTTTTGAACTATAGTGGGCGCGAGCGATTTCGGGCGAGGAGAGCGTGTTTTGAAATAGTGGGCATATATCCGTTCAATGAAATAGCTCGTTCAGTAGGTAAAAATAGTGAACTAAATCCAAAATTGAACACCTCAATCGAGTAGCATGTTGTATAGTATTATAGTACTCCATGAACATGTTGAAAGTCAAATTAATGAACTTGTTTGATATATGCATATATCCGTTCATGTGTGGATTGCAGACATGTTCTCCAATTTAAATATTTGAATGCAAGTTTATATCGAAACATGGTTTATATCAGTCTTTGATGCATAAAACGCGACCTCCCCCTCTCCATGACTCCTGTTCTCTCTCTCTCTGTCTCACCGACAATCTTCAATTCTGTCGCACGCATCCGACACAAAAACCTTGTTGCTCCCTCTCCCTTTCTATCCATCTCTCTCTCTCTCTCTCTCTCTCTCTCTCTCTCTCTCTTTGTGTGTGTGTGGGGGGGGGGGTCTTTCTAGTTCGCATGCATATATATAGGGATGGCAATGGGTCGGGTTTGGGGCGGGTGGAGCTGGTCCAAATACAACCCATGAACCATCTTCCTACCCTCTGCCCATCCATCAAATTATCCATGGGCAAAACTTGTGCCCATGTCCAAACCCACTGGATACCCACATACCCATGGAGCTCCATGGGCATAGAAAAGTTAGCATGAAGCCTTCCCAAAGAGCAAATTAACTCATCATCATTCACTCACAAATGACAACATAAGCTACATGCATAAGTAGGCAACAAGTAATACATGAGTCCTTAAGTGTGACATACCATAGGTTGATTCTCCAGCATATAGCTCATGGAACAAGTTGCATATTTCCTGCCACTTCCCATTGATTCGCTCTTTCTACTATCACTGGCATATGGCCCCACATGTCATATGGGTATCCATTGGATATCCATGGAGCACAAACTATAACCATGCCCAACCCGGCTGTTCGTGGGTATCCACATCCATGGACCCATGGGCGAAAATGTGCTCCATACCCTTGCCCAACCCGGTCGGGTATCCATGGATATCCAGATCCGTGGATAAAATTGCCATCCCTACATATATACACCATCTATAGGTCTCTCTCGCACACTATGTATGATACTCTAGCTAGTCCAAGCTAGATATCTTGGGTGCACTCATCGTACGCACACAAATTCCTTGGCTCTTTGCCCGTAACTCTCTCACGCACCACTATGTCGTCTCGGAGCTCTTCCCCCTCTCTTAAACTCTCCATCCACCTGATTCACACATACACATGCATATCTCACTCGCACTCGATAGGCCCATCTAAAACTCTATCTCTGTCCCTCATTCTCTCTCCATCTCACACGCACACACACACAATCTCATGTCGAGCTAGCCAAGTATGATGTTCTCTCACTCAATTGTAGGCACAAGCAGTCCCCCCCTATATGTATATGACTAGCTAATCTTAGTCTCCATCACAAACATGTGCATGGTTTATCTCGATTTCTCTCAGGGCATCTTTCTATCGCGCACACACTCCCTCGATCTCCCACCGATGTAGTCCCCTCACGATCTCGAGGGGATCTCTCTATTACAAACACACCCTCTCTACCTCCCCATGCGTCCATGCCATCCATGTGTCCCTCTCGACCTTTTTTCCTTGTTGGCCAAACCTCTATTGGACATGTGCTACAGGGGTGTCTCTCTCCGTTCCAAACAATCACACACTAGCTATATTTGTGTATCTCCTCGCCTTGATTTTCCATCTTGGAGATGCATGCGAGATATGTTCGCATAAGAAACGAAAAAACACTCTCTCTCTCTAATTTATCGTTTGTTGTCACTTTCTCTTTCACACACACATACTCTTTTTGCACACTTACTCATTCTCCTTCACACACACTTGATCTGTCTCGACTGAGGCACTCTCCTCGGTCCATAGCATATAGATTTATTGAAAAGTCAAACATCACAAAGTTTGACCATGTACGTGGAGAAAAAGAATTACATCTAGTACGACAAACATATACCATTAGATTCACCATGAGATGTAGTTTTGTATGATGTATCTTTGGTATTGTAGATATAAATAACATTTGCGTAAACCCGATCAAAGTTTCCAAAGTTTGACTTCTAAAAAATTTACATGCACTGCATTATCGAGCGGATGGAATATCTCTTTCCCCCTCTCAGCTATCTGACGCACCACTCAGCCTTATCGGGGCTCCTCAATCTCTCTCAAACTTTATTGGTCAGTTTGGACCTGACCCTCATGCCTTGATGGCCGGTACTGCCTGGTGTGGACGTGATATGTAAAATATTTATGCCTGGCTAGGCTTGTGTGGTGCTGAAGCGTTTGGTTCATGCCTGGGCCAGGCAAAGCATCAATGTCCCATCAATCAATCCATGCATCAATTATTTAATGCTAATATCCATCCATGTTGCTGTAGCCTCGTGGCCGCACAAGCGTGCATGAAATCCAGCCACAACCCCAGGCCAGGCAAAAGATGCTCAGGATGCAAGCCAAACTGGCCTTATATCTCCCTGGTTCACACATACACATGTCCCGCCGCGCTATACATATAGACCCATCTAACACTCTCCACCCTTGTTCTCTCTCCATGTGACACGCACCCCCCTAAGTACCATAATCTCTCACTCCATCATAGGTGCAAGCACTCCCCCCTCCTAAGTATGACTATCTCTACTAGCCATCGGGAACACACGTATTGTCTCCTTCCATCCATATGTCTATCTCGATATCTCTCGGGGCATCTTCTATCGCGCACACACCTTGTCACTCGATCTCCCACCCATGTAGTCCCATCACGATCTCCAGGGGATCTCTCTATGACAAACATACACTGTCTGCATTTTCTCCGTAACGTCTCTCTCGCCCTCTCTCCCTTGTTTGTCAGACCCCTCTTGGCCACATGCTAGGGGTCTTGCTCTCTCGGTTCCAAACAACCACACACTATCTCCTCACCTTGCCTCCGTTGTCGAAGATGCATGTCTGATATGTTTGCATAAGACACGCACACTTTTTCTCTACTTTTATTGTGTGTTGTCCATATCTCTTTCACACACGCACACACACTTTTTTCACTCTCTCTCTCTCTCTCTCTCTAGTTAGGGACTCTGTCACGTCCATAAGCATATGGATGTTTTGAAAAGTCAAACCTCAGAAAAGTTTGACCAGGTATATGTGGAGAAAAACATTTACATCTAGAGCGATCAATAGATTCATCACAACATGTACTTACTTCATACTATCATTTATCTTTGGTATTGTAGATATAAGTAATTTCTTTATAAACTTGGTCAAAGTTTACAAAGTTTGACTTAAAAAAAAGTTGGAACTACATTATCGAACAGAGGGAGTAGCTCTTTCTCTCTCTCTCTCTCTCTGCTATCTCTCACGGGCCTCCCCTCTCGCTCGAACTCTCTACCGACGGATTATACGATCACTGTGTCAGCATATAGCTCCATATCTTGTTTAGTTGACCGGTCAACCAATCAACATGCTGCCTTGTCAGCTCGTGTTCTGTATCTTCGTGTGCTAGCCCATGTGGCAGTGGGTGAAAATAAGTAAACTAGAGGCCCATCTGACACGCGGTGAAGTAAACAAAGTTGAAACCACTCGGGGTAGCACCCCGCACGCTAGTAAATTAGGGCGCATTGAGGACAAACTTCTTGCGCGCGAAGGACGCACTCGCGCACAACTCACCACTGCGAGGGGGCATGCACAGAAGGACGCACTCGCGCACACCCAGCAGACAACACACACCAGCACACGTGTACATCGACGTCGCCGCCTGTTGAGATGGACGGCGAGGCAGCCAACAAGCGGAGGCGGCTCGAGCCAAAACCGCATCCGGCGAGCCTAGACTTCATCATCAGCCTCCCCGACGACATGCTGCTCGTCATCATCGGCTTCCTCCCCACCAAATCTGCCGTGCGGACCGCCCTGCTCTCCCGATGGTGGCGCCCCCTCTGGCGCTGCGTCCCCCTCAACCTCACCATCGACAGCTACCTCTGCGATGGGGAATGCAAACGCATGGCCGCAGTCTCCAAGATCCTTTCATCGCACCCTGGGCCAGCCAGACACCTTGACATCCGCATGTTCAGTACCAACTGCAAGGTCCAACCCAAGTTCGATGAGTGGTTCTTATCCCCTGCCCTAGATTAGCTTGAGGACCTCGGCGTTGAAGCTGGACGATGTCGCTCTCTGCCTCCGTCCGTGCTCCACCTCATGCCAATGCTGCGCCGCGCCAGCTTCAGCTCCTGCTATCTTCCCCAGATTAATGCCGCGCCCGCCCTTCTTCTCCCTCAACTCAAGCAGCTCGACCTCTTCGACGTTGTCATCTCGAAGAAGGCTATGGAGCACCTGCTCCGCGGCTGTACTGCGCTCGAGTACCTTCGTCTTGAGCAGATCCACGGGTTCATTAGCCTCCACATCGCCTCAATGAATCTCCGATGGATTTATGTGTCTTGCTGGCCCAGCAACAAGACATCAATTGGGAAGAGATCACTCCAGCTGTTCCAGATTATGGTCATTGAGAATGCGCCTTTCCTTGAGAGATTGCTTGTATCAGATCTAAAAGGTCCAACAACAATCAGGGTCATTGACGCGCCAAAATTGACAGCGTTGGTGTACTCGTCTGCCAAATTCTCCAAACTCTGTATTGGATCCATAATCGTTCAGGTACATCTCTCATCTTCTTCTCCGTCCTGTTGAAATTCACATTTTTATATTTCTTCTTGATGTATTTATGACCGTCTTCTAGAAAATGATTCCCACAAGCTTGATCCAGTCCATGCACACAGTGAAGATCTTAGCACTAAAATCTATCGGCCCTAATCTGGATCAAGTTGTTGGATTCCTTACATGCTTTCTGTGCACGGAGAAGCTACTCATCGAGGTGAAACTTCTTTCCTATAAGTTAACGGTAATCACAACGTAGCTCAGTTTTTTCGTAATTTTCCCAAATTACGATGACAAGTGTAGTGTTCAAAACTGGATCTACGCACTCCACCGAAAGAAATGTTTTTAGTATTTTTTCTCACGTGATCACCTGCATCGTTCTTATGCTGTACTGCTATAGTAGCCTAGGCTAGTCATAGTGGAAACTAACTTAGACTACTCCAGTAACTCTATGGTTACCCTAAGAGCAAGTACTACCTCCATCCTGGTTTACTCTTCCAATTTTGTAGTGTCAAAATTTGACCATAGATTTAACTGACAAAATGTTAATGCATGTCACTAAGAACTATATCGTTGGATTCGTATTAGAACATAATTTCAAGTGGTGTAATTTTTAGTGACATGCATTGGCATTTTCTTAGGTAAATCTATGGTCAAAATTTTATACTAAATACGAGGTAGTATTCCCTCTGTCCCAAAACTCTTGTCTTACATTTGTTTAGATACGGAAGTGGGCTATGTAGGCCAAAACATGTGCCAAAGTCACTTGTGTTGCATTTGGCATCGATGCCCCTCCATTGCTCACCTGGTGCCCCAATTTAGATCACCTACTTTGCTCCGGTGCCAAATTAACTCACGCAATGAAAAACACTGCGTGGGAGAGAGAGAGGACCGAGGCAATAAAAAAACACTTGTTTGGGAGAGTGAGAGGCTGGTGTAGTTGGTTTGATTGGTTTGTTTATACATGTGGGTCTGTGTGCACAGCGGTGCTAACTCTCTCACATCGCGAGAGCGGTGCCAAAATCTTTTGATTTGACATCGATGCGTAGTATGTGGCATACTTTTGTGAAATATGGCATCGACCACATAGTGGAAGGCAACAAATGCCCAAGCTCTTCACGTGCTCCTAGTTAAATGAGAGGAAACAGAAAGAGAGAGAGAGAGAGAGAGAGAGAGTGAAAAAATATCACTAGCCAGCCAACCCTATCATATGAGCGAATGATATTGATACCTCTTGATGACACGGAAATCTTATGCAGCCAAGTGCTCTAATATGTTCTCTTCTTTTGCAGATAAAAAAAGACCCAAAAGTGAAAAATGTGCTGCACTATAACAATCTCATCGAATGCCTCGATCTCCATCTTACATAAATTAATCTGATCGACTACCGAGGCAGCACATCTGAGATTAAATTGGCCAGGTTCTTTGTTCTGGAGGCAAGTGTGCTCAAGGTAATGAGGTTTGACATTCTCTGGCGCAACAATGAATAGCGTGCTGATCACCGCAAGCGTCTAAGCCTAAATGACAAAGTCTCTGCAGAAGCTGAATTTGTTTTTGAAACATCAAGTGGCCAGAGGCTCGAAAACTTATTTGCCCATTAGTGACTTTTCAGGGCGGTGGATTTTAGTTTGTACGATAATGCTGCATCCACCTAAAGTAACTAAAGTTCTTACGTAAACTTCCTAGTAATTCCCTCTTCGTAGGTGCAACATTACTCCTAACATTTGTGATACCAGTTTGAAACTTGTAATATTGTCGTGTCCTATTCCTGCGTTTTCAAAATCCGAATCAAACAGGTCCTGAGTTGGTGATGATGTTGTGCCTCCCATCTTTCACCAATAGCCGTCGGATCTAGATCTGATGCATACAAACCAAGCTTATCCATTTTTGCAAAAAGATGCCCGCACTTGTTCCCTATTTACAAAAAACTCCTTATCTCTCACAATTAGCCTTATCTCCTCCCCACCACATCTAGAAGGCCGTGGAAAAATCTGGCGCGATGGTCACTGCCGGAGCCGTCCACCCCCAATCTTGTGTTCCGTGCAATGAAGGGGCATCCACGCATGGGAAATTATGTCGAACAGGGATAGTTGTAAGCAGGCTAGCTCTACAGCCATGATGATAGTGACTGCAGACGGTGATGCGGACTATGGTATGCCGAACACGGCGCCTATACTCAGGTGTCATCTCTGGCGCAGGGTCTTGTCACTTCACTGTGAGGAGCAACACGTAATAATTTGACCAACGGGTAGTACAGTGCTAGTACTCCTACTACTACATTGGTAGTACTACTACTAGTACTAGTAGCACCACCGTCTGTATTTAGGAGTACTACCACGTCCCTATGGATTTTAGTATTTGACTAGCAATATCTAGTAATGCATGTCACAAAAAATGTACTACTCCCTCTGTGAATAAATACATGGTGTTTTATTCCTATCGGCGAGAGAACTTAATGTTTTTTTTGCTAACTAGAGTACTAATAGGATTACATGCAATGAACTAAACACTGCATGTCATGTTTGGTAGTCTCAAGTCATTGAAAGCATGCACGACCCACATCTCTCATTGGTTGATAAGTCACGAAATAAGAAACACGAGGGAGTTAATGCACCATGCCTAAGTGTTTTGGGATTATTTGGTTTTCGTAAGGTGACTTACACAACATTTTTTTACATGCATTAACATTTTATTAGTTAAATCAAAGGTCAAAACTTGGCACAAAATGCAAAGGGGACCAATAAACCAGTAAACATCAAACTTCTCTCGTCTGGCCCCAACTAGAGGTCCGGTGAGATGACTGACTATACTGCACCGGCACAGAGGGGGACGCAGCTTCATAGACTTACGACAACTACCTTTGGGTGAATGACACGTGGGCCCAGGGGGTGGCGGGCCCACCTATCTTACAGCCAAAGGCCGGTGCAGTAGAGGGCCGAGGAGTAGTACGAAATCCTACGCACCTACGCACGCTAACCAACGACAAGAGTGATCCCTCGAATCGCAAGATCAGTTGACTCGAAGCTAAGCTAGAGCCATGGAGGTTGTGCCAGATGGTCCACGATGCCGGCCGGCGGCCCGACACCGAGGAACGTCTCCAGGTAGTATTGCTTGAGGCCGCCAGGGTGAGGGGCCGCTTGGACGACAGCTTTGTCTCCTTGTTCAACGAGGTCCTCGTCGGTTTCCTCGACAAGTTCACCGTCGTCAAAAAGCTCGCAGACGACTTTGACGTAAGCCTCAAACCGACGCGCCCAGGCTCTGCGATGCCCACCACCCTCAATGACCACTATGGTGACAACCTCTTCGACGCACTGGTGGCCCTGCGACTGCCCACCGTCGCGTCGGAGAATGTCCAGCTCGAGGTTGCGCTCGCCGCGCAGCGCCTGGCGCAGCAAGACACCATCGACATAATCACCCACGTCTACTTGCAAATCGTCCACAAGGACTACTACATGCAAGAGGAGGACGATAGGACGCTGGCCTTCTTGGACCGCAGGGCAACCTCTGACGGCACTGTTCAGAAGCACGTTTAGCTCGCCGCCAATGCTGCTGCTCCTCACACGTCGGTTGGTGACCCGGCGCACTAGGGCGTGAGGATGTCGTTGATGGATCCATATGTATTTTTTTCTTTCCGTCAAATCCATGTAGTAGTATATGATACTACAGTAATTATCTTACCTTTCGCATCAACTTCATAATTTTCGTACATACTCCATGCATGAACGGCGCCAGAACCTAACTTCTCATTACTCTAGGTAAAATCGTTATTTTCTATCTCTTGGTCGCGCCATGGAGCAGAACCAAATTTTACAAGTTACGAGTTCAAAAGGAAAAGCCTGCCGTGTTCGCGTTGCACCCCCACACGGTTGGTCCGGCACGCCGCTCAAGCGGGAATGCGTGCGGTGTTTCATTCTCACTTACAAGTGGGACCGCAGTTGAGCAAACCGACTATCGGCAAAGCCGCACCCCGCCCACCGTGCTATGGCTGAGAAAGCAAGAGGGAGAAGAGATGGTTGTAGCAGGGACTCCAAGAAAATTGGTGTCGGATGGGACTCGTGTGGGTGGCGTGTGCCCTACTGCTAGACGTGAATGCTAATTATGGCCCATGCCACCCCCTATATCAAGGTACGTAGAACAAATTTCCTGCAGTCTGTGCTCATCCCTCCTCTATCACTCTTGTCAGCCAGCCAGCGGACGCGCGAAGCCCATCGTCTGTTTGCTCACATGCGGTCCCACATGTCAGTGAAAACGCAAGCGGACCCACTGAACCTTCACATCTTTCACATCGACGTGCTGGTGATGAAAGTCAAATCCAATAAAGATTTTCGGTGGCCGCTTTTGGAGTTACTCAAGAGTAGTAAGATTCTATTTACAGTTTAACCCAAGATGCACATATCGTGGCTTCAACTACCACTCTATTTTCTTTCATGACACGACCTGGATGCTGGATGTCCCACGTGTCGGCAAAAGGAGGAAGAACCCGACCAAATCTTCGGTTGTGCTCTCGGATTAGACTAGTTGTGCTAACTTAGAAAATTTATTGTGTACTCCCTCCGTTCCAAAATACTTGACTTCCATGTGTCCAAAAACGGATGTACCTATATACTAAAACATGTCTAGATACATATATATTTTGACAAATAGAAGGCTTGTATTGTGCAACGGAGGGAGTAGAATGGATGCAAGTTTTTGTATTGGGAAGAAGAGTACATCCATATATTGATAGAGCGCAATTTAGTAGATGTTCTATCACTTTTAGCTAGCACAGAGGCTAGAGATGAGATTAGTGCACTTGTTGATACTCCTACTAGAATAGAGGCTAGACATGAGACTAGATGCGAGGAAGCAACGTCTACTTCTTTACACTCGAAGAAGAAAGAAGCACGCAAGATCGAGCCTCCGCAGATCAACAATGAATGCATCGAGAAGGCACTAATCCAACTTACAGGAGTAGTAAAATGTATTCTTGTGGTTCTTGTTTTCTTTGGTCTTGCTTTTCTAGTCAAAATTATCGTTGGAGTTCGTGCAAAACGGAGGTCCGTTTGGGGTCGTGCGTTGGAGTTGGCCTTACAAGTGGGACCGTAGTTAAGGAAACTGACTATCGGCAAACCCCCACCTCGCCCGTCGCTCAATGGCTGAAGTTAGAGAAACGACGAGGTTGAAGAGATTGCTCTAGCACGGACTCCAAGAAATAATATGGTGTCAGATGGATGTCGTGGTGGTGGCGTGTGCCGTACTCCTGGACGTGAATGCTTGTTCTGGCCCATGCCACCCTACTACTCCTACTACTTACTCCTACTATATAGTACTAGTATCGAGGATTCGAGGTGCTGGTTACGTACAGCGAACACATTAACATATGGCTACAGTAAAAACACCCGCCCGACGCGCGAAGCATGTGAAGCTAGTACAAATAGTGTACTAGTACTACTATTGTTGATTGGCCTCATCCGATAACCTATTGCAATGCACGTACAATTATGTATTCGGAAAATATTTTTTGCCTCGTCGCACCACTCACTCAGAGAAGCGACTCGAAAGCCATTCATAAATTTAGTAAGTTTATCACAGGCATATCATTTTATTACATACAACAGGTCATCAACCCACATCGACAACGAGGATACATTATAAATACTAAAGTTTTCACCACACAACAAATAACAAGCAATGAAATGAACTTCAACTCAACCATTCCTCGGCGTTGGAAACGCTTGCTTTGAACCACAAGTGATTCTCTGGGACGGGCCATCCATTGTCGATCTGGAGACCAACGCAGGACTGATCATCCAGGCTGAAGCGGCCTACTATATCAGTACCAGGGTAGGGAACCACCCAAATGTCCGAGGTATAGACACAGTTGCTTCTCATAAATGGTAGTAACGTTGTGTCAACAGCAGTTGGATCGCCTTTCACCATCATTGGATAGTTTTGTCCAAGGAAGAGCGAGTTTTCTCCAAGACTATCAATTCTGTACCAGGGAGAAGGAGTTGGCGCTAGCACACTAGTATCCATCCCGAATACCATGCAACGGGTGTTGGAATAGGTCCGGAGAGTGCGACCATGGGAGACTACACCTGCTTCCTTAGCAGTAACATCATCAGTGGGCTGTATACACACAAGAAGAGGTGATCCATCGGAATTAGTTGCCAGGCGCCACAAAGTATATGGGCGCTGCTCGTCCTCATGCTCGTGATCATCACCATCGTCATCTCCCCCTTGGTTATAAAATTTTCAAGTATGGGTGGTGGAATGTTCACAGGACCTTGGAAACACAAGAAGAAGGTTAATTAGTAAAGGGAAACTTGCTAACCCGCATGCATGTGGATGAAACAATTATAATTACGGTGGAAGACAAACGTACCGAAACTACGAGGATTCCATGCAAAAACAGTGCCACGAGTGGTGGCAGCAAACACAAGGCCCTCGTATTGAATTGCATCACAGTACTCATCCGTGTACAGAAACTGATTTTTGAGCAATATCCATCGAGTCAAACCACCAAGGACGGCAACAAGCTTGTCGAAGATAGCAACAACTTCATAGTTGTTGTAATTCCAAGAGCGGTTGGGAACTCGACAAATTGCTATCTTCCGTAGAAGACAGTCACCATGATCGTATTTGAACGTGCGTACAATACCGGTGTGCTCAACCTCTGGGCAGTCTGCTGAGATTTTTGGAAGTGGAACCCGGTCACGAGTGTACACATTCACAAGTTCCCACTCGCAGTTGGACCCAATGTAAACAACCCAATCTCCATTTGCGCCTGCCCAAGCCTTGCCCTCAAGCGATGGCATCTTAACATCATACGTATCATTATCAAGCGGCATCAACTTGCACAGGGCGAGGCCTCCGTCGTGCCGGCGCCAGTCATCAGGGTCACGGCGAAGAAGATAGGGGAGATCAAACCGCTCCTTGACTCTTGGGTTCCTTGTAATGATGTTATTAGTTGAGTCGAGAATGGGCTTGAACGAACATGCCATGCTAGCCGAGGTGATGACATCGCACCAATCAATGAGTTCCTCCACCACGTCATCTTTCAGATCGGGGCAAGAATAACGGGGTCGTTTCCGGCCTGTTCCCTCCATGGAGAAGACGATCGAACAATGGCAGAAGAAAGGGTGAAGGGCTAAAGGAAAATGGAGGAGGGAAAGGAAGAGCGTGCGACAACAGTTCCAAATCGAGAGGGAAAGGCGAAGAGTCGGTGGACGGTTGCTAGTTTGCCATGGTTAACAAAGAGGCACCCCGGCCTACACATCCGTTCGGAAATACTCCTACTACTCGCCGTCGTCTCACTGATATGTTGAAACGGGACCACATGTCAACGAAACATGGTGTGTATTTTCTCGTGCAAAATGCGATCTGGCCGCGTTGGCCCAAGGTGCCGCATTAGTTATCGACCTTTATTTTTTTTAATGACGTGGCGTTCAGTTTGAAACACGACTAACTCGTACTGTACGCAGAGAAAATATAAACTACTCTACCACTACTCCACCTCCAGTACTAGTAGTATAAAAAAGATATATAGGCTGGAGCTTCAGTGCTTTCTTGCCAAGGGCTGCCCACTTGCTTCTCACACTACCACCCTCTCTCCAGATCTAAAAAAGAAGGCCCCTCTCTCCCTCCTCACCGGTGGTCACAGATCCGCCGGGGAAGAAAAGGACGTGCAGCGTTGACGCACTCGTCGTCAGTGAGCGAGGTCACGCATTGACAACAAGGTCGTCCTCTCAGACCTAGCGCCCGCACGGGATGGCCTCCGTCCCCAAGGTCGCTGCCGTAGTGTGTGCGGAGGACGACGACCATGAGCGAAGCCACTTCCCGCCGACCCTCAGGTATGCTACCTCTTTTCGAACCATACCCTTGTTATATTTCCCCATCTGCCACATCGTTGCATGTGGATATTTTTCCACCCCACCATCTTCCCAATTTGCTATCCTCTGCTCTGCCGGCCACGCAGACGAAAACCATAATTTGCACTATTAAAGGAAACTCTACTTCATGCGGACTAATCCATGTCTGGGTTGAATAAGGAAAGGAAGGGAGACTGTACTGTCCAAGAAAGTAGGCATCGAACCCGCATCTAGGTTGAAAAGGGGAAAATCAGTAGCTAAGGAACGAGTCTCGTGTCTCTTGGTTGAAGAAGGGTAGAAAGGCATGACAACGCAATAGAGAATGACCAGGTCGATCGGTTTGTTGTCCTCACATAGGAAAAAGGTGGCTAAAGAGAACAAAAATGGGACGTAATCCACATATGCTGCCTGGATATTTGTTGCTCTGGGCAACCATACCTCCCTCACCACTCTGCATCCGTGGAGGTACATCGTACTGGTGCGCCCACTGTCCGAATGGGCCTCCCATGCTCTTATTGCCACTTTTTTTGCTGTTAGTATAACGCCAGCAGTCAAGTCAAGCAATGCTACTGCTAAAGTGAAGCCACATTTAACTAATGCCGCTCTCAGTCTAATGCCACCGATAAATTTAAGCAATGCCATTTAATGTCACTGGATTATTTCAGGGTTAGCTATTGATTGTGGATGTATTAAAGATTTTTCAGCTAAGGCATTCTAATGCTGTTGCACAGCCAGTATACCAACGATGAAACTTGTTACTACCTTCAGATTTTTGCACTGTTAATGCTTATAGATTACATACCTCACTTTCATGAGATAAGTTAATTTTTTTTGTATAGTGTCACCAAAATGCCAAGGCGCTGATGTCATTTTATTTTGGTTAAACTGCACAAACAATTATGAAGACAAGAGGAAAGGTCAAGATTGGGCACTTCCTCCTCCGGCTGTTCTCTTGATTCGTTCGATCAAGTTTTTATGTTTGAACGATTATCAAGATTGGGTAGCAATTTTTAAGGTCCCCCCGAGTTCGAAATGATATTTACCTTGGAGGTACATGGTTTGCAATTTTTTTATACTATCATTAGTTAATAATGCTAGTTACCTTCAGACTTTTGTATTTGGTTTAATGCTCATGCACAGCTAGTATACCAATGATGAAACTTGTTACCTTTACATTTTTTATTGTTAATTCTTATAGAAACCTTCCAATGCTAGAGTTTATTGAAATTTGTTTAGTAAAACCATTGTACTGTACCCTGTAATAAACTAACTACTCTACTGTTGCACTAGCCACTGGATTAGTGTATATTTGTAGTATTCGAATGGTGTTGCATTAGCGTATGGACATAAATAAAGTGTGGCAAGCTTTCCCAGATATGTGCTCAAGAAAACTACTACCTGTTTTTCTAAATACTAGACGTTTGGGTACTTTAAGTTGAACCGCGAAAACGTCTTATATTAAGGAACAGAGGGTGTAGAGTTCACTCAAATTATCCCGGTAAAGCTAGTCACACCTTTGTTAAAATTAATGTTCATTATGTTATCGGAGGAGGTCTGTATGTTTGTCTCTAATGCCTGTCGACTACATACCTGACATCATGATGTAATGTTAAGTCATTTCCTTTTGTATAGTGTAACTGAATTGTCAAGGCGGTGATGGCATTTTATTTTAGTAGAACTGCACAAATTTTGCTTAAAAGAAGAGGAAAGGTCAGGAATGGCTCAGTTTTTCAGAAAAAACTATGTATGCCTTCCTGACATCAGCCGCTGTTGCTTTATTTATTCCTTCAAACAGGTGGTTAGAAACAGTCTTGCTACCTTTTCCCATTAAGAAATTGGAATGCTTATATTTGTGAGTCTATGCTTCAACTAGTGCCACTTTTATAGTAATCACACTTTCAATATCTATGCAAACAGGGATGCTCAATTTTAGTGGAACTGCACAAAAAGTCCAACTAGTTCAACATTAGGAGCATGTTTTTTCCAAACCTTTATATCCAATTGTTGGCACTATGAGCTGTTCATTACGAAGGTACATGGTTTGCTACTATCTTTCTACTCTTTTTGTACTGTCATTAGATAGTAATACTAGTGGTTTGCATGTGAATTTATTGGCAGGGTGGACCTACATTGGAGGTGCAGGACAGGATTCAATGATTGGATGCTCAATTTCGGTTGTATCGATTTCACCTCTTCCATCACTGCGAACATGGATATCCTTGGTCTGATGAAGAATAGGCGCTATATTTCTGCTCTGAACCAGCAAATCAATTCAGTATGAAATTGTCCAGGGCAAAACATAACTGTATCAGATTGTCCAGTGCAGAACATGACAGATGCTAAGCGGAAGAGACATGTTTAAACCGAAAATACATGGTGTGGTATATGTTTACTAGCTGCTTGATATTTGTGCAGACAGAGATGTCTGCCCGTTGCTATTTGGCAAACAAACAAAGTGTCCTCAATTTTGGTTGAACTGCACAAGAGAATAGTATAGTCACTGCATGCAGTGCCATTTGAAAATAGACACAAAGATTGGATAGTCACTTCATGGACTGCAGAAAAGTAGTACTGTACTATTTACTGGCCAACACTAGGTGCTTCATTGCTTTGGTCTGATTATACAATGGGCATCATTTTGGCTAAGTTAAAGTTTGTATTCCGAAAATAGTCTCGCGGTGTGATCGAGAGAAGACCAAATCATATTGTAGTGGATGTTCCTCCATCATGTGTGGTTCATTCTCATGGTTCCAGCTGTTGGTGAAACCACTTACGTTTGCAAGAGGAATTGTAGACTTCACAAACAAATTTGTCTTCCAGTATGTACTGAATATTGGCCAAGAGAAGCATCCATGTTAGTAGGAAGAACAGATGTTTTTTCTAGATCTTTGCTTTTGGAGCTACATATTTGTATATGATCTGTGCATCATTGAGATGCATTAACATGTTGATCTTATGTATGGGAATCATACTAGTTAGTTTTAGTTGCGATACAAGATCTGAAGTGGCTGATCTTTGCTTTTGGAGCTACATATTTGTATGTGATCTGTGAATCATTGAGATGCATTAACAGTTACTTATTTCTGTTCGCTCAGTGTTTACAAGTTACTGATTGATCACTAGCTAGCCTACAAATGCGCTCCTGGCAGTTTTATTTGCAACGCAAGATGCGAAGTGGCAGTTTTTTGAATAAAAATGCCCACCTCTGAAGAAACTGACAAGCTACACTATCGATCCTACACAGATAAAAATGCCTACCTCTGAAGAAACTGACAAGCTACACTATCGATCCTACACAGATAAATAGCAGATCACGCACGTACTACCTCCTTTCCGGTTTGCAGGGCTCAATTCCAGAAACGACCTACTCGATCCTACATGAATAAATAGTGGATCACGCATGTACTAGTACCACCTTTCCGGTTTGCAGGGCTTAATTCAAACCTCTCACCAACCAAGGTACTCCCTCCGTCCGGGTTTATTAGTCCCGTGAGAAAAGCAGCAAGGCCAAGGCATGGCAATAATTAACGGCATGCAGAAGTTTAAGCCTAATTAATTACAGTGATTTAAGTGGCTGCATGCATGCCCTCGGCTGTGCCTCATTCCATGCTGCTTCGCGTACTGCCTGCGAGCGATTCTGAGTGCCTGCATGCAGCTGGCCGTAATTAAGGCAGCTAACTGATGTGAAAAATATACGCTTTAATTGTTGCGGGGTTTTTAAATCCGTGGAATCATTATTGACAAGGAGGTAGATGATTCGAGTGCACTCGTTTGACCGCCATGCCGGCGTGCGACCCAGACGGGACGGCACGACATAGTCATAATTTCAGTTTCTCTAGTTTTCCATGGCAAGTTGGCGTGCTAAGCCATTATGCATTGAATTCCGATGACCGTCGCGCTACCTTCCTCTATAAGTACTATTTCACGGCCTTCTCCGGTGCCACCGTGACCCAACTCGCCATATCCTCATAAGCCCCCACCGGCCCGACATAGCTCGCCACGTCCGCCATGCCCCCGCCAGTCCGCGGTAGGCGACGCCGGAGGCGGTCACCGCCGGAACTAGTGTTCAGATTTTCACTGGAAGGCAGATGGAGGGAGGAGGCATTCTATCTATCTTTAGATGGCAATGCGGAGATCGAGGAGCTGTTGGAGCGCGACCGCATGGCGGAGGAGCAGGAGTTGTTGGAGCGCGACCGCCTGGCCGAGGAGTAGCGTATCACCGATTTGTGCCGCCAGTGGGACATGGAGCAGCAGTGCACCGACGCTCCGAGTCGCGAGTAGAGTGCCCGCATCTAGGCCGACTACATGGAGGGCGGCGCTCGGCAAATAGCCCTGGAGGCTATCGGGCACGCACGCGTTCGTGACGCTGATTTTTACTACCAGCTCGTCAAGTGGGTTTCCCGCTTGGAAGCCGAAGCTTCGGTGGACCACGCCGGCATGGAAAGGGCCAACGCGTACGAGCAACGTGCCCTATCGCACCTCTTGCAAGTCCGAGGCGAGGCGCAAGACGCCGGTGCCGGCGTTTAGCGTGTACCACAGATGGCGGCCAGCATCGTCTAGTTAGCTAAGAGTAAGTTAGTACTTGTATGCTACTAGAGTATTTGTGGGAGTAGATAGTTAACTTGGCTATGATGGTTGTCAACATGGAAGTTCAGTACTCTATATGTGGATCAGACCTGTTACTTTGCTCTGAATGTTCAACTTTCCGTTTGAACGTATGGAATGTGCTGTTATTTTTTCAAATGGTTGTATTTGTCCTCCATGGGTTTAGAGGCTGACTTGTGGGCCTAGCAAGTTGATGCGTGCACAATCAGGAGATGATTGTACGTGGAGAGGATGACAGCAGGGACCCGCCAAGGTCATGGCAGTACGCAAGCAAGTGCCTCCTTATTTCAAGCCAATAAATAAAATGGCTCCTCCTAGTGGATTTCTGACATCTGGGTCCCATGCCATTGTCAACGTAGTCAATAAACGAGAGAATTGCACAACGAGCGACTAACACCAGGGACCTAGCAGCTCGCCCAGTTATTTTTGTTTTGGGTTAATTTGATAAATGCCACTCCAAATCTGGTGTATCCGAGAAATGCTACTGCAATTTCCAAACTTTGAAAAATGCCATTTCATGCCATTTCTACTGGCATTTTTCAAAGTCTGGAGTGGCACTTTTCAAAGTTTGCAAACTGCAGTGGCGTTTTTCAAAGTTTGCAAAAATTGCAGTGGCATTTTTCAAAGTTTGGAAATTGCAATGGCATTTTTATGAATTGCCATAATTGGAGTGGCATTTATCTAATTTGTTTTTGAGACGGAAGCAGGGTATCAACTGGGCTGTGCGGGACACTCTGGCCTGTCTAGACAACCTTTTCTTTTATGTTTACCACTGACCAACCTAGTAGTTTTTTTTCTTTCTGAAAATGGCTAGCCCAGTTTTTTTGTGATTTGTCAAGTAAGTCGCTTTATCAGGCCTGTTGGGCTGCAAATCTTTCTAGACAAGGATAGCTTCATTCGGCTGGCCGAGAAAATGGCCTATCAGTAATGAGAAATGGGTTGTACATTTATAAAACACATCAAACTGGCAATTAGTTTAAAATATCTTTTTTTCATTTCGAGATTTTAAATTGCATTGATTTTTATGCGTGGACAATTTATTGGATTTTATATTGATATACATTTATTTTTAAAATCAGTCTGAATGTGACTCGAAATTTCGGGATTAAAAACAGTTCAGACCGCACCGACATATGCAAAATTTCATATAATTTTTTAACCGTGGCCAGAATATGGGTTGTAATGCTAACAAAAAGAATATGGGCTCCAAAAAACCCGTAAGAATTAGAAAATGGGATGTAAATTATTTGAAATAATGGCAGATGGGCTGTAAGCTATTTTCCACAGATTTGAGGCTTTCCATAGATGGCCTGTATACTGTTGGATGTCCATCCAACGGCCGTCGTGCTTCTTCAATCTCTGCTCTTTGTGCTCCAGCCGCTAAAACAAGCGCCGGCGGGACTGCCTGCTCCCTCCTCCCTGCGGCCGGCTATGCTGCCGCGTAGGCCTCACCGCCCCATCGTAATCCCATCGATGGCCTAGCCATCCCTCTACTCACCCATAGTCCCACACCTGTTGTTATTCTCCGGCAACGGCAGATGAACCAGTAAACCATCGTACAGTCATACTCCCCTCCGCGTGGGAAACAACTGCCGACTCTTACCTGCCTCTGTGTCATTCCCTTCCTAGGCCTCGCCGTTGTCCACCGCCCTGGTGCTCTCGGCGTGGCGTGGTCAACATGGTCAACGACCGACATGCATCTGACAGCTGGGTCCATGGCCGCACGCAAGGAAATGCCTCCTTATTACACGCAAAATAACGACTCCTCCACCTGACATCTGGGACCCACCGAAAGGGCCTCTGTATTTTGCGACAAAAAACGTTACCGACACTGACAGCTCGGACCCACCAGTTATATCTTCGCACGCAAGGAAGTGCCTCCTTATCACGCACAAAAAAATGAATAGTCCCCCTGCTAGCTGGGACCCAGTATAGTGGGCCTATTAAGTTGACGGGGACGAAGGGCTTTGTCAACTTAGTCAATCTGCACGATTCTAGCTCGACTGACCGTACGATGTCCATCTAACGACCGTAGTGCTTCTTCAACCTCTGGTCTTCTGGCTCCAGCCGCCCAAAGCAGCGCCGGTCGTGCCGCCTGCTCCTGCCTCCCGTGGCCGGCTGTGCTGACGCGGAGCCTCACTACCCCCATACTACTCCCACCGCTAGCCAGGCCATCGCTCCACTCCACTCACCCACACCCCCTGTTATTCTGCGGCGACGGCAGCGCAACCGAACCAGTGAACCCTCGTACTCCTCTCTGCGTGGGCATCCACTGCCGCGTCTTCCCCAGCTCCGCGCCGTCCCCTTCCTAGGCCTCGCCGTCGTCCACCATCGTGGTGCTCTCGGCGCGGCGTGGTCAATGTGGTCAACGACCGAAGTCCATCGGAAGAATACTGTACGTGGAGAGGCTGACAGATGGTTCCACGGAAGCCGCAAGGAAGTGCCTCCTTATTACGCGGAAAATAATTATTCTGCCACCTGACATCAGGGACCCACCGGATAGGCCACATGTATTTCTTGAAAAAACGTTTTCCCCTGACTGCTGGGACCCACCCGACGGGCCACCGTATTTCACGAAAAAAACGTTCCCCCTGCTGTCAGCTCGGACCCACCGGAAGTGCCTCCTTATTATGCACACAAAAATGAATACCCCCCTGCTAGTTGGGACCCGCCTTGGTGGGAGGCTAACTTGTGGGCCTACTAAGTTGACGAGGACGGAGGGTTTTGTCAACTTAGTCAATATAAACGATTCTAGCTCCACTGACCATACGATGTCCATCCAACGGCCTTAGTGCTTCTTCAACCTCTGGTCTTCTTGCTCCAGCCGCCCAAAGCAGCGCCGGTCTTGCCGCATGCTCCTGCCTCCCGTGGCTGGATGTGCTGTCGCGGAGGCCTCACCGCCCCCTACTATTCCCACCGCTGGCCAGGCCCTACGGCGACGACAGCCTCACACCGCAGCCGAACCAGTGAACCCTCATACTCCTCTCCACGCGGGCTTCCTTTGTCACGTCTTCCCCGGCTCCCCGTTGTCCCCTTCCTAGGCCTCGGCGTCGTCCACCGCCCTGGTGCTCTCGGCGCGGTGTGGTCAACATGGTCAAGGAATGACTTCCATCGAACGTGGACTGTACGTGGAGAGGCTGACAGCTGGGTCCACGACCGCAGCAAGTAAGTGCCTCCTTATTACGCGGAAAATAATTATTCCTCCACCTGACAGCGGGGACCCGCGGACGGGCCACCGTATTTCGCGAAAAAAATGTTTCCCCCTGACTGCTGGGACCCACGAGCTACGTCTTCGCACACAAGGAAGTGCGTCCGGGCAAAAAAAAAGATTCGCTCCCCTGACTACTCGGACCCACCAGCTACATCTTCGCAGGCAAGGAAGTGCCTGATAGTCGGGACCCACCTGGTCGAAGCGTACGTAGCGTTGTCATTCTGGTCGCAAACGTGTACGTACATATATACTGGTCGATGTAGAGGCGCGAACGTGTCGTAGTAGAGGCGCGCACGTAGCATGTACACGTACGTACAGCGGCCAGGTTGCAAGAAAGGAAATACGGCCATGTATGTGTACATACGAGCGGGGTCTCAAACGCCTAGTCGCTCATATATACATACGACCAGGGCTCGTGTACATTGGCTGGGTCAGAACGGAGAAACAACATCGTCGTCGTGTTCAAGGGGAGCCAACCGGCTGGGTCGGAATGGAATGCATGGTCATGTTCATCGGGAGGGCTTGGACGGAACATGCGATAGAAACGAGGCCTGGCGTACCACAGAACTGAGCAAACGGCCTTGTGTTCGACCGGCCACGTTCGAAACGGGATCCTGTTCATCGGGAGGGGTATGGCGCACCGCAAAATGGAGGAAATGGACCTCCTACGGTCGAAACGGGGGTCCTGTTGATTGGGAGGTGTGTGGCGTACCGCAAAATGGAGGAAATGGACCTCCTACGGTCGAAACGGGGGCCTTGTTGATCGGGAGGGGTGTGGCGTACCACAAAATGGACGAAACGGACCTCCTACGGTCGAAACGGGGGTCCTATTGATCAGGAGGGGTGTGGCGTACCGCAAAACAGACGAAACTGACTTGTGTTGGAGCGCTACGATCGAAATGGGGGTCCTCTTCATCGGGAAGGGTGTGGCATATCGCAAAACAGGACTCCACGGGATAATGTTCATCTCCACCGTCGACCTCCTCCAGCCTCCACGGGCTACTGTTCATCCACCGTCGACATCCTCCAACCTCCACGTGTGACTGTTCATCCATGGGCTCCTGTTCATCCAGCCTCCACCGCGCGCTACTCCACTGGCTACTGTTCAAACACCCCTCTCCACGAGCTCCTGTTCAACCACCCCTCCACGGAATACTGTTCATCCACCCCTCCATGGAATACTGTTCATCTCCACCATCGACCTGCTCCAGCCTTCACAGGCTACTGTTCATCCACCGTCGACCTCCTCCAGCCTCCACCTGCGACTGTTCATCCACGAGCTCCTGTTCATCCAGCCTCCACCGCGTGCTACTCCACCGGCTACTGTTCAACCACCCCTCCATGGGCACCCCTCCACCATCTACTGTTCATCCAACCCTCCATGGGGTCGTCCTGTTCATCCAGCCCTCCACGGGGTCCTGTTCATCCAGCCCCAACCGGCTCGATCAATCGGGGTCCTGTTCATCCAAAGGCAACGCCGGAGGTCCTATTCATCCACTCCCACGGCTCACTGTTTATCCAAACCCCTCCCTCCCGCAATGCTCACTGTTCATCCAGAGAGGCGGCATCAATCGGCTTTAGTTAACAGCAGTACGAAGGAATCGATCGCTCGGGTTCAGTTAGAGCCAACGCCTCGCACACACGCGCGTACGTGTATGAGTGAAACACGCATCGCTCGGCCCCCGACCACCCACCGTAACCGGGAACTCCCCAAAATTTTCCTCGCCCTCGCTTCTACCACGGTTTTTTCCGTCACGGACGGCACAAAGAATGTCATGCAGCTGTGTCTCCGGCCCGCCCAGGACAAAAAGCCCATTTTCTGTCATGATTTTTTGTCATAGAAGTAGCAGCCCACCACATCTATGATGATACCGGGTTTTGTCACAATTATCGTCATAGAAGTGTCATATGTATGACAGAAAAAAATTTCGTTCGGCCCAAAATGTCACGGATGTGTCTTTTTTTTGTAGTGCCTCCATCCAATGATGATTATACACATGGAAAATCCCCATTGGTCGGGGCTGTTAACGGGTTATCAGATCAAAAACCCGACCCGATAGCTTAACGGCGTTCTGTTACGGTGGATGCCACATGCTAGTCACCCTTGACGAAAGCACTTATGTGACGCGCGATTTATCGTCATGGAAGTGGACACTTCCGTGATGATAATTTTGGTAATCTCATGGAACATTTCTACGACAGCACATGTATGACTATCTTGATTCTATCATAAATTTGTCATGGATGTACATGCATGACAAAAAACGCGACCTACTGTGACAAACACGTATCATCATGGAAGTGTAATTTTTTTTGTAGTGATGACAGCACACTACGAAACCAAAAATCGTCATTTGCATAATCCGAAGCTTCGGTACAATGCTGACGACCCTAAAAAGGGTTGGCCCAACCTCAGCCTATTCAAAGGGAATCTCGCACCAGCCAGTGGTTGGAAACCAGTATCGTTGGATGTTGAAGAATGGCGGACCATTTCGCTGTATCTCTTCAACAACCTAATATACGTGCGGCCGTACATCGAGTAAGATCTCGGTACGTTGTTTCACAACTTATAATTCCTTTGAACCGCTCTTATTCCTGGATATTTGATGCAGTCAATACATCGCCATATTCTCGTACGGAGCGGTGATCCAAAAGGATTCCGTCGAAGAGTATGAGCTTCTGGCAAAGCAAGGAGGCGAATATCCTGGTTTCATCTCTTGGTTCAAAAAACGGTAATTTCCATTAGACCATTTCATTTCTTTGGCTAATTTGCGACTAATGCAACAATCCTGTCATATTAAACTTGTATGCTAATTCATAGATTATGGATGCCGAATTGAGACAAGTAGCTAATGGTTTTGACTATAAGGCCCGTTCATTTGACAAATATGACATCAACGGGTATCTCTTTCGTACCTATGGCAAAGAGCTATCTATGGCCGATCGAAAGTCTACAAGTTGTTGTGTCTTTGCTATCGGTGAAGGAGATATCGAGTAGTATGGAAGAGTTGAAGCAATTTATGAACTTAAATTCTATGGTGAAAACCCACCAAACGTCATAGTCTTCAGATGTTATTGGTTCTAGCTGAGGGAGACTAGAAGGACTCATGAACATATAGGGCTAGTCGAAATCAAACAAAGCACCCATTTGGATGTTCCCGGTGTCTATATTACGACTCAACAGCCAACCCAAGTTTTCTATCTACCGTGGGCCTGTCAAAGTGATCCAAATCACAGTGGTTGGGATGTCGTTTATGAAGTGCCGCCACGTGTTAGACCACCTCCCCCAATGAAGAGGATTATGAACCTCACATTAACCAAGACACATATGTTGAAGGAGAATTCTTCCAAGAAACACGTCTTTCCAAAAAACGTTTCAAGAACCTCTCTACTCCACCCAGAACATTGAAGTAGACAACGATACTGAATCCGACTTCATCCCTGAGCCGGAACAAGAAGAGCCAGAACAAGAAGAAGTTACTGCTGCAGATGACCTGTCAATGCTTGAACGATTACGTAAAGGAGGCCTTCCACATGTTGATGCATTTATTGATGATGATGATGAGCACGTCACTAATAGTGATGATGATAATGCATATATAGATGATTCAGAGTAATATTAGTATTGTGAGGTATTCAATTTTTTTATTATGTTCATGATGATGATACACTTAAATTATATACATATTATTCATATCAAGTATTCAATTTTTTTATGTTGTACTAATTTCGTTTACTTTTTGTCATTGCAGGTGTTGACAGGATGGTGGGCAAGGGTCCAAAGTGCCCTGAGCCTCCTGCGAGCGCTAATGGGAGGGGTGGTTCCATTATTCCACCCCAGCCCCTCTGGAGAGTGCTGCTAGATAGTATGCAGACAACAGCGGCGGGTGCTTCTTCTTCGGCTGGGAGAGGTCGGGGGAGGACGAAGAAGGCTGCTAGAGGTGGATGATACGTCTCCAACGTATCTATAATTTATGAAGCATTCATGCTATTATATTATCTGTTTTGAATGATTATGGGCTTTATTATACACTTATATATTATTTTTGGGACTAACCTATTAACCGGAGGCCAAGCCCACATTGATGTTTTCTTGCCTATTTTAGTGTTTGGAAGAAAAGGAATATCAAACGGAGTCCAAACGGAATGAAAGCTTCAGGAAAGTTATTTTTGGAACGGAAGCAATCCAGGGGACTTGGAGTGCACGTCAGAGAAGCTTTGAAGAAGCCACGAGGGTGGGGCGCGCGCCCCCCTACTAGGCGCGCCCCCTGTCTCATGGGGCCCTCGAGCATTCCCCGATCGACTTCTTTCACTTATATAAGTCCATATACCCTAAAACCTTTGAGGACAACCATAGATCGGGAGTTCCGCCGCCGCAAGCCTCTGTAGCCACCAAACACCAATCGTGGCCCTGTTCCGGCACCCTGCTGGAGGGGGGATCCCTCACCGGTGGCCATCTTCATCATCCCGGCGCTCTCCATGACGAGGAGGGAGTAGTTCACCCTCGAGGCTGAGGGTATCTACCAGTAGATATGTGTTTGATCTCTCTCTCTCTCTCTCTCTCTCTCGTGTTTTCTCTATGGCACGATCTTGATGTATTGCGAGCTTTTCTTTTATAGTTGGATCTTATGATGTTTCTCCCACTCTACTCTCTTGTAATGGATTGAGTTTTCCCTTTGAAGTTATCTTATTGGATTGAGTCTTTAAGGATTTGAGAACACTTGATGTATGTCTTGCCATGCTTATCTGTGGTGAGAATGGGATATCACGTGATCCACTTGATGTATGTTTTGGTGATCAACTTGCGGGTTCTGCCCATGAACCTATGCATAGGGGTTGGCACACGTTTTCTTCTTGACTCTCCGGTAGAAACTTTGGGGCACTCTTTGAAGTACTTTGTGTTGGTTGAATAGATGAATCTGAGATTGTGTGATGCATATCGTATAATCATGCCCACGGATACTTGAGGTGACAGCGGAGTATCTAGGTGACATTAGGGTTTTGGTTGATTTGTGTCTTAAGGTGTTATTCTAGTATGAACTCTATGATAGATTGAACGGCAATAATAGCTTCATGTTATTTTACTATGGACTCTTGAATAGATCGAGTAGAAATGATAACTTTGAGGTGGTTTCGTACCCTACCATAATCTCTTCGTTTGTTCTTCGCTATTAGTGGCTTTGGAGTGACTCTTTGTTGCATGTTGAGGGATAGTTATATGATCCAATTATGGTATTATTGTTGAGAGAACTTGCACTAGTGAAAGTATGAACCTTAGGCCTTGTTTCCTACCATTGAAATACCGTTTATGCTCATTTTTATCATTAGTTACCTTGCTGTTTTTATAATTTCAGATTACAAATACCTTTATCTACCATCCATATTCCACTTGTATCACCATCGCTTCGCCGAACTAGTGCACCTATACAATTTACCATTGTATTGGGTGTGTTGGGGACACAAGAGAGTCTTTGCTATTTGGTTGCAGGGGTGTTTGAGAGAGATCATCTTCATCCTACGCCTCCCACGGATTGATAAACATTAGGTCATCCACTTGAGGGAAATTTGCTACTGTCCTACAAACCTCTGCACTTGGAGGCCCAACAACATCTACAAGTAGAAGGTTGTGTAGTAGAAATCAGTGGAGGTGGCAGTGGGAGAGGTAGGAAGGCTGCGATGCCTTCCTCGCCGCCACCCCCAGCTGATTCACCCGACCACGGGACTGCTCCGTCTAATGTGGACCCATCTCGGACTCCGGTCCATGAGCCTCCGGTCGCCGATCCTTTGCCCCACCACACTGGGGTCGCCGATCCTTCGCCACACATGAGTCCAGTCCCAGAGTCTTCGTCCCAGAAGACCGGGAGTCCCGGAGTCTTTTTCCCACGAGACTCCGGAGGCTAGTGGCCCTACTGATGGTAGCGAGGACACCTTTTCTGATGATAGCTACAACGACGACGAGCTGGTTGAGAAGGGAAAGAAGGTCTACAAGCGTGGCTGTACAAAGCTCCCGCCAGTGCCGACGACCCCCGACCAAAGGTGGTTGATTGCGCCTAATGGGTTGAAGTAAGTGCATTTACTCTTTTTTAACCTTTTGCCTTCACGTTTCTTAAAATTAATATCTAATGCATTGGCCTTGTCATACTGCAGGGGCTGGGTACACCCCTGTGGTGTCCGCAGGCCCAACTAGGTCCTTGGTGTGCTTTGCCGGCTGCACTTCCCTGGGTGGGTCACGTTGCCTGGGGAGGGTCAGGTTCCACAGCTAGCACTAAGCTGGGAGTTGTACTCGGTTGCCCCGACCCTGCCATAGGAGATGGTCGCCGGTGTCTTGTGTGAGACGGTGGCCGGCACTGTGTTCCGTCGGTTTTGGGTAATTTCTCCTTTACAGAATTAAAAATCAACACTACCTAGTGATTGTACTAATCAGTGTTGTCTTGTTTGATTGCAGACCTTCTACAGGGTTTTAGAGGGAGAGCAGGAGGCCGCGTCTATGGTTTTCGAAGCCGAGTGCAAGCGCCTACTTCAGAACTTACGGCACGAGGCTCGGGTGCAGGACATTCGAGACTACTACGCCTGAATGGGTATTACGAGGGGCAAGAAGAAGTGTTGCAGCAAGTTTCTGAGTGAGGAGAAGTACCTGCAAGTAATTACCTATTCGTAAGGCCTTGAACTTAGTTTTCTTGATTCGATTCGTAGGCGTAGCGCTGAAATTTCTCTTGACTAACTTAGGTGCCCCCGAGATGGTGTGCGGATAAGATGGACTGTTGGGGGACATTGGTGGATACGTGGTGCTCTCCCGAATGGCTAGTCGAACACCATAGGGCCAAGGATAAGCGTGACCAAATGGTTGGTGTGCCACACCATCAAGGGAGCTCCAACCTGTTTGAGTACGGGGATCACTAGGTATGTGGTTTGCTTCATGATTCATGCAATTTCATTCTTCATGCTAGCATTTTTCCCTTCCAAAATGACTTAATATGCTTAGTTAGTTAAAAAATGGCATAACTACCTTGGATAGTACCTTTATGACATAATTATCTCTAAAATGACATAATAACCTTAGATAGCTCTATAAAATAACTAAATATGCTTTAGTTAGTTAAAAATGACATAACTACCTTGGATAGCTCAATAACGACCTAAACTAATATTAGCTAGTTCATTCATGACATAATTAGCTCTAAAATGATATAGTAACCTTAGATAGCTCTATAAAATGCCTAAATATGCTTTAGTTAGATAAAAAATGGCATAACTACCTTGGATAGCTCAATAATGACATAATTAGCATACTTTCGTCAAAAATGGCATAGTAATCTGGGTTACCTCCAAAATGACCTAAACTTAGCTTATTTTCCTCGAAAATGACATAATAACCTTACTTAGCTCCAAAATGACCTATTTACATAGCAATATCATTCTTCATGCTAGCTCCCTTAATTATTTTTTTTGTTCCCCTCTCTCAGGCGCACCACAACAAGAAGCCTGTGCCAAATCTGTTCGACCTCTATGGCATGGCCCATAGTGCCCCTTATAAGAAGGCCAAGGCATTATTGTAGTCTGGCCTCGATCATCCAGAGAGCATCACCAACATCTCCTCCCACCACAAGCTCATGAAGTACAAAGACGAAGGGAAGGCGAGGAAAGGGGAGGACTTTAACCCGAGCAAGGATCCTTTTGATACAGAGCTAGTGATGATATCTGGTGGCAGGAGGTCCCATGGCTCCGTAGCCATTGGTGATGGAATGATACATTATCCTGGGACTCTCCCACAGATCAAGAAGCGCCAGAGTAACTCTGATCCTGAGATAATGCCTAGTGCACGGCCCGCGGAGCTCGCCATGCTGGTTAGTTATACAGACTCTCTCACCTTTCCTCATTTACATTGTGTGTGCGCCCATCAATTATTACAATGCTAACGAGTAGTGGTGTGTTGCAGGTATTGGTTGAGAAAGAGAGATTGAACACCCATGCACTTTTGGAGGAGGCAAAACGGGAGGCGGCAGAGAGGGAGAGGGAGATGGAGGAGAGGACGGCTAAGTCGTTGGAGGAGGAAAGGAACCGGAACGAGGCGTCTCACCGGGCCCTATACGAGCTCCTCGTGGTATGTTTCTCATGCATATTAGCCAAATCATGCACGTAATGTTCGCATTACTAACTAATATGACTGACTCGTGAGAACCAAATGTGTAGACCATGTGCGAGAAAAACGGTCAGACCCCTCCGTCGATACCCCAGATTGCTCTGGCGACCACGGTGAGTTTGATTTGAATGGCCGTTAGTTACTAGTATTCACATTTCAGTTGCATCATGCTAACGAGACATTATTGGAAATGATATTTGGTGCAGCATGCCTCCCGACAAGCATCGACGAATCCTTCTACGTCTTCCAATGCCGAAACCCCGACCTGTCCTTCACCTCCGTCTGCCACTGGCACAGCCCCGACCGTTCCTTTACCTCCGTGATAACGGTATTTTTCTTCTTATTTAGCCTATTTATTCCATTTATGACATAATTTAGCCTATTTAGTCCACTAATGACATAATAAGATGAAGAAAATCAAGGAAGAGGAAGAAAAGAAGGAATAGGAAGAAAAGAAGAAGAAGAAGCAGCATAAGAAGAAGTCTTCTTCTTCTTCTTCTTCTTCTAAGAAAAGAAGGAATAGGAAGAAAAGAAGAAGAAGAAGAGAACTTCTTATTCTTATTCTTCTTCCTCTTCTTCTTCTTCTTCTTCTTCTTCTTCTTCTTCTCCTCCTTTTACTTGTTTTTATTCGTAAATGGCATAATAACATTCCTAACCTCATAAATGTCATATACTTAGCTTGTTGTCCTCTAAAATGACACAATAAGCTTAGTTAGGTCAAAAATGGCATAATTAGCTAGGTTTGCTAAAAAATGACCAAGTTTACCTAGGTTAGCTCCAATATGATCCATTTAACCTATGTTAGCTCCAAAATGACCTATTTGCCTAGCTTAGCTCTAAATTGACCTACACACTTAGCATTTTTACCTACCTTAGCCCAAAAATAGCATTTTTACCTACATTAGTTAGAAAAGAAGAAGATAAAGAATAGGAGATGAGAGAAAGAAAGAGAAGATAAATTCTTCTTCTTCTTCTTCTTTTCCTCCTCTTCCTTTTCTTCTAGCTAGTCTTCTTCTTCTTCTTCTAACTTTCATCTTTCCCAATTTGCAGATTTGCTTTAGATGAGGAAGCTTGCATTGATGGAGTGTACTATTCTTCTGCTACTTCCTTGTTGTTTATGAAAACTTGTTTGGATATGTATGTCTATATGGATATGTTGTTGGAAACTTGTTTCTAGATATGTATGTATATATGGATATGTTGGATAGGATGGTATTTGTTGAACTATGTTGTTGGATATGTTGAATTTGATGAAATATGTTGTTGGACGTGCTGTTATATGTTGTTGGATATGTTGGATATGTATGTATGTATATCTTTGTGTGAAATCCTGTCAAATTAAATGGATTCAAATAAAAACAGGGGATATATATCCTCTTTGCCGTATGCTAGCAGACGGCAAAGAGCTTTGCCGACTGCTAGCGGACGGCAGAGAGGCCACGTTGCAGCTACCTGTAGAAACTGGGAACACTGGGCTGCCTATTTGGGAACTTTGCCGTCTGCCAGCAGACGACAAAGTGCCCAAATAGGACTGGCAAACAGGGCCAGCTATGCCGTCCACCAGCGGACGACATAGATCCAAAGCTCTTTGCCGTCCGCTGGCAGACGGCATAGCTGGCCACGTGGCAGCTTCCCAGTGCTGGCCGAGCTGAGCTCTTTGCCGTCAGTCAGCAGATGGCAAAGAGCTTTGCCTCTTTGCCGTCCGCTGGCATACGACAAATCACATCGTTAACCCCTAACAACTCTCACCCCACACCACTGTCGTCCATGATCTTTGCCGTCTGCTAGCCTCCGACGGCGGACGACACAACTCTTTGCCGTCCACTTCTATGAAGCAGATGACAAAGAAGGCCTTTGTCGGGACTCGTTCAGACGGACAGCGGACGACAAAGAAGCTGATTCCAGTAGTCTCCATTGGTGGTGTTGCAACTTAAGTGGATTTCTCAACAGATGTGCTTGTGGCTGGGTATCGAGGTATCTTTCTCAATCGCTGGTGTTTTTATTTGTGGGATTGACCTGGTGTCCCTGCGCTGGCCTCCTAATTCGTTCGGGCTAGTGCTAGTTTGTTGCTGGTTGTGCTAGTATGAAGCTTCCGGCTGAGTTGAAGCAAGTCAAAGTGTAGTACTATTTCTAAGTAGGAAAAATCAATTAAGCTAGTTGCATTAGTACAAGTCGTGGATGAGGCTTCCTTTGCTTCGGCCAATAGCACACCGAATAGTAACATCACATGTTGGCCCAGTCATATGAGAATGCAATTAGGATAAAGTTATATCAGCAAGTTACTGTACGTGTTAGAGAAATAAGTGTTGATTTATTTGTTGTTCTTTTATTCTTTCTAATTTTTGCATGAGAGCAAACTGGTGTAGCTAGCTGGACTATGTAGCCATGAATCAAGAAGTAGCATATTCAGTTTTCCTAATAGAAAAAAATGTATTAAAAACTTTAAATTTGTCTGTTAGAGATAGCAGTACCGATTGTACCCGTTAAATAAGCATTAATTCTTCCTGGAATGTTTGTCTATCAGCTAGTTTGATGGCACATTAACATCTTTCTCAGGGTGCTAGAGTCACATACTCTTGGGTTCCATGTTAAAACAAACTAATGGCTATATATCTTGTTCCTAAACATTTATTCTATTATTTATTGTTAAATATGCTATTAGATTTACTTTTATTTTGTTCCTAAACATTTTGTTCTGTAACATGCAGATGCTGGGCTTTCGTGTTTCTTCGTGAGCATCAGGACAAAGAAGTCGGAGGAAGAATAGTTCTATCTCATTGGAGCTAGTTCTGAGAGTAATGAAGCCTTTTATGCTGCTCCTATTTGTATGTGTGTTATATGATGTAGCAGAATCTGGCTCATGTGATTGTACACTTGTGGAGCTTGTTATTTGATTGTAAACTTGATGCTGATCACATTTGTATGTGTGTTATATGATGTAGCACTTTGATGGTTGATAATATTTGAAGTATTTCGTGTGTTTTGTGTGCTAATTTAAATACTAGGTATTTATTTGCGTTAAATTAAAAAATCGAAGAATACTGCCCCGACGTCTAGGACCCAACACTAGAACCTGACAATGGGGACCCACCTGACTAGTGAACCCACTTTATAAAAGAAGAAAAAATGAAACTGTTCACACAAAAAGACCATGACCCAAAAATAAAAAGGCTGCAATGTTGGGCTTGGTTCATGAAGCTGACAAAAAATTCATAGGAAAAATATATAAATGTGCTGAATTAATGGGCTCGGCCCATGTAAAACACCGAACTGGACCGGGCTGATTCTTATCCATGTCAGCTTGCCATGATGGATCCTACGTGGTCTGGGGAGGCTGCTAGTGACCAAAAATTTGGTCGTGGAACCAACGACCTTTTACATATCACAAAGAAGGTCGTTAATTTCAGTTTACGACGACCAGCTTTTGACCATCTGTTTTTGGTCACAAAAAGGTTGAAAATGAAAAACAATGATCATTCAGCGACCAATAGTGATGGTCGCTAGTTGACATATTTCTTGTAGTGCTATTAATGATAATGATGTAGAGATTGAACCTGATGTTGATCTTGATAACCCACAATCAAAGAATCAACGTTATGATAAGAGAGAATTTGTCGCTACGAAGCACGGTAAGGAAAGAGAACCATGGGTTCAGAAACCCATGCCTTTTGCTCCTAATCCATCCAAGAAAAAGGATGATGAGGATTTTGAGCGCTTTGCCAAAATGATTAGACCTATCTTTTTGCGTATGCGTTTGATTGATAAGATTAAAATGCCTCCTTATGCTAAGTATATGAAAGATATTGTCACTAATAAAAGAAAGATTCCAGAACCTGGAATTTCCGCCATGCTTGCTAATTATAATTTAAAGGGTGGAATACCTAAAAAACTTGGAGATCCAGGAATATCAACTATACCATGCTCCATTAAAGGAAACTATGTTAAAACTGCTTTATGTGATTTGGGAGCCGGTGTTAGTGTTATGCCTTTCTCTTTATATTGTAGACTTGATTTGATTAAGTTGATACCTACTGAAATCTCATTGCAAATGGCCGATAACTCAACCGCTATACCCATCATTATTTGTAAGGATGTGCCTGTTGTGGTTGCAAACGTTACTACCTTAACAGACTTTGTTATTCTTGATATTCCCGAGGACGGCAGTATGTCGATCATCCTGGGTAGACCCTTTTTTAATACTGCAAGGGCTGTTATTGACTGCAACAAAGGCAATGTCACTTTTCATGTTAATGGTAATGAGCATACGGTACACTTTCCGAAGAAACAACCTCAAGTTCATAGTATCAATTCTATTGGAAAATTTTCAACTATTACTATTGTAGGTTTTGATTTCCCTCTCCCTACTGTCAAAAAGAAATATGATATTCTTATTTTTGGGGTATTGCATATCCCCATTGAGTTAACCTAGTGGTATTAAAAAATTCCCCGATTTCATGTCATTGGGAAGAAGTTTGTTAATAAGACTTGGTCAACCTTGTTAAGGGATTCCTTTTAATGAGCATGAGATGGATGAATTTAGGAAGCACAACTTCCTGTACCCACCTTTTACATTCTGTTATTTAGATTAAATAAAGAAAACAAAGTATTTTCTGTCTGTTTTCTGAATTATCCGTGAAACAAAAAAATACCTCGAAAATAGAAGTTCTCCAAATGCCCTGAAAATTTAGTATGATTTTTTTAGAATATTTGAGAATTTCTAGCACTAAGAACACACAGAGGGATGCACCAGTGAGCCACAAAGATGGAGGGCGCGCCCTACCCCCCTGGGCGCGCCCCCCTCTCCTGTGGTTCCCACATGGGCCCCCTCCACTTATTCCAGCACCCATCCACTTCAATTTGCTCCAGAAAAAATTATCCCATAGCTCAAACCCGTGTTCTTGCTCATTTTGCTGCCATTTTCGATCTCCTTGCTCAAAGCTCCATTTGCAAAATTGCTTTGGGGGATTGTTCTTCGGTATGTGACTCCTCTAATGGTCCAATTATTTTTTGTTCTAGTGCTTTATTTTTTGCAAATTTTTGCTGCTGTGGTGGCCCTGTTCTTGAGCTTGCATGTCAAATTTATATGGTCCATAGTAGGTTTGATGCATGATATAGCCTCTAGGCACTTGTGGGAGTAGTTGCTATCAACCTTGTTGAGTTTGATTAATTTTATTTCGAGTCACTAAAAATTTCAAAGGAAGAAAAATGTCTAGGAAAATGTACCAAGGTGGTTCTTTGAGGAAGCAAACACCAAGGCTCGCGATACGTGAGCCGGACCTTGACCACCAATGGAAGCTCAAGTGCGGTCTTGTGAATGGTCGTCGGATGAATTTATGGTCCATGCGGGCTTCATGGTTGAATTTGATGTGTATGTACGTAATGCTGATCTTGAGGACTCGTATCAGATAAGTGCCAACAATACTAATACCTCACCGATTGTGCGGAGGTTTGAATTTTCATCTAAGTGCAATACCCATACTGTTTTATTTGATCTTTATGATGAATCATATACCATGGACCCTTAAGATTTTAATACTGCCTGCAAGTTCCCACAGTGGGTCATTCATGGTGAGCCTCACAAATCTGAATACAACGATTTCCTTGCTAGCATCACTATGGGAGAAACTAGAAATATCACACAAGCTACCATAGGGAGCATTCACTTTCCTGCTAGACATTATTTTGCTCTCTTTATAGGTAGATGCATTAATGGTAAGCATGAACATAGCCACCTTTGTGTTCCAGATCTTAGTGCCCTCAAGTGTGCGGTGTTAGGTGATAATCGATATATCTTGGGGGCTATTTTTGCGAGGAGCTTACATCTTAATGCTAAAGATGGAGATTTATTTGATGGGATTTATGCAACTCGCTTAGCTAATTATCTTGGTGTACCCATAAGAGGGAATGACATTGAGTTGCCACCTGCTTTTCTAGATTATAATGCTACGGTATGCTACGAGTTTCTTGAGAGTAAGAAATAGCCCCTCCAGTACCGACTAAGCTTTGACAGACGACGTGTTGTCCATATTACCCTTCCTGCTCCTGCCTTCTTTAACTTTCATGTAAAAGGGGGATATTTTATAACCAGAGAGGAGGCAAACGAGTATGAGAGAACAGCAGAGGCCGCTTGCCTCCAAGAAGCAGCTCGTTAAGTGATAGGTGTCGCAGCATAGTATGACCCCAACTATGATTTAGGATATCATCCAGGCTAGTGGTGGTCCTAGAACAACTTAGGCCAAAAGCCTAAGCTTGGGGGAGTACGTATTTCTCATTGACAGTACATTCATGTTCACACACTCATTCTAGTTGTCGGTGTTCATACTCTTTCATTGTATAATCCATGCTAGTTTATTTTCTTTTACCCGCTTTATTCTTGTGTGTTTGAAAAACTTTGAGAAAAAACAAAAAATTAGTTGTAGCTTCTAGCTAGTTTACTTTCCATGTTTACTTAGTAATAGTATAAAAAGGAAAACCCAAAAAGGTTTCTCGTTCTTCTTTTGCTTGTTGGGAGCTTTCCTGTGTAAATAGTTTTTCTTGTTCCTATTTTACTTCCTTCAGAAAAACAAAAAATCCAAAAACATTTCAGTTTGTTTATATGAAATTATTTTCTTTTCTTTGGGGGTTGAGAGGACAAGACCACGATGAAAATGATGAGTGGCTCTCATATGCATTATTGTTGATCTAACAAAGAGCCCATATTACCTTGTCTTCTCCTTTGAATAAATGTTTGCAGATTCCAGCTTAGCCCAATGCACGTGCACTATTATTATTATTCACACCGTTCGGTTATGCAAGTGAAAGGCAATACTGACGATATATGATAAAATTATTGAGATGAGGAAAAGCTGGTATGAACTCGACCTATCTTGTTTTGGTAAATATGATTAGTTCATCGTTCCTGATTCAGCCTATTATGAATGAAACATGTTTGCAATGACAATTACAGATTATAGTTATTCATGCCATGCTTAATTAGCTAGGAGTTTTGTTCGCACACAAACACGTCACCGTGTACCCTCGACGATGGGGTTGATGCACCGCAGCTCACGTTGAAGGAGACCCGTCTAGAAGCGCGGTATGCAAGAAATTTGGCAGACGCTTTTGAGGACTCGAAAGCCCACACGCTCGGGAGGGACCCCGTCTGGATGCGCGGCGGCTATGGTCTGTCCTAGGTTGACCTGACCGCCCCTAGGTCCTTGAGGTTCACCGCCTTACAAACGAAGAATGATAAGAAAGATACAAGGGAGAGAGATAATGAACACGAAAAAGTGGTAGATTGATTTGTTTGATTGTGTGTTGTTCAATCGGCCGTCACCTCTCATCTATTTATGAGGCGGCTGGACTTCCTGTACAAGAAAAGGACTAAAAATTCTGTCCGAAACATCAAAAACCCTAACCTAACTCGGACAGGAATCTTTGGTAATTTCCCGGATAAACTTGGTCCCACCGATTGGTTCGTTTCGGTCCCACCGAATGTATTTGCCAACTCTCTATATCCTTCCGTAATTTCTCAGGTCAACTTGGTCCCACTGATTGGTTTGCTTCCGCCCTACCGAGTGAACATTGCCAACTCTCTGGTAAATTTTTGGACCAACTCGGTCTCACCAATCAAATCAACTCGATCGGTCCGAAATGACTCTGCAGCTTTTGTTTCTGACCTTGTGTTGCCACCACAGGTTGCATTGGACCTCGGAATAAGACAAAATTTATATCAAAATCAACCGTTTCAACGAGACACACAACTTTTGTGTTGAAATATTTTCCATTAGAGGCGATCTTCACTGAGTTTCATGTCATTCTTTAATCTGTAGTTAACATGGGCATCTCTGAACTTGTCACAACTGTTGTTTCTGAGCTCCGTTTTAAACCATCTTCATATCCATCACGATCTTCTTAAAGAGATCCATTCAGAGGTGACCTCCAATCATAAGTTTGAATTTGTCCTGATGCAGCCTATGCTAATTTTATGACTGTGCCACTTTTGAGCGTCAACACATGCCCTCCTGCTTTTCGGCAAAGCTTGTGTGCCGAAAAATAACTTGCGCATAGCTTGTTCTAAGGATTATGTCAACACTCCATCGACCATTTTGCATGTTCTTAGGACGATAAGTATATATCGGCCATTGCTTGTTTGAACCTCTTGATGCAAACTTGGGTGAAAACTTCTCATCGTCTATAACAATTCGGTGATAAGGTTCCATAGATCAAAACCATCCTCCGAACCATATTATTCTCCCTTTCGCTGGGATTTTGCAGATAATCAAGAATGAACTTCCTCCAATCTTTACTTCGTCTGCATAAACGTTTCATTAGTGGCCAAAGTTATGGACTTCGGTTCGGCCTTACCTATCTTGACGAGACGAAGCATCAGCTATTGAGAGAAATGCAGTACACCATGATTAACATAGTAGCCAGATGCTTGTTGTGCCAACTCATTCGAATTGTCATGTCTAAATATATGAACAATACTAAAGCAACCCAACATAAATTCTATATCTAGACATACCTCAAGGTAAACTATGAGTGATTCGTCAAAACATTGATAACCCTTGGATATTTATTGCACTACTCATAACAAATCACTGAAAGCCTCAATGTGATTAGCACCTATGGCATCAAAAAGCTCCAAACAGAATAACATTGCGTATTCGGCTTTAATCATTTGTGCATAAATATTTTAAGCGGTATGAGGCTTCATAGAATAGCACCATAAGGAGATATATAAACAACACCAAGACCTTGGCTATTGCTACAAATTTAATCATCAATATATAATCACCATGGTACTAGAGAGATAAAGGTAACATCAGTATTATGCATGATGCCAATATGATGCTCAATAATAAAATCAACCATGATTTGGCTTTACATAAATTCTGAAAACTAATAAGCCAAAGCACACCCAATCAAAATGTAAGTCCACTTTGCAGTTTTGGTGGATTGGTCTATGCGTAATATCTTCAATGGCATCAATTTGACAGATTTCTATGCAAGCACTTATCTCAATCTCTACTCAAACTAAGGACAATGTTAGAATACCACACCGACCATTCTTAGGTATATTCTTAGGGCGATGGATAAATATCGGCCATTACCACAAGGTCCATGTAGAATTCACGCACCAAAGTATGTGTAGCCAAAATAAACAAATGAAATAGCAATAAAATATTGTGGCCCCTTTGTATTAGCAACAATAGTGTAACTAACCAAATGTATAGTTATTTAGTAATACCCTATCATGATATAGAAAATTATGTTGCATCCATGGACCAAAATAAGTCCATGGAGGGTAATTGATCATACCTGTGGATGAATTCCATGGCAAAGGCATCAATGGCATTGTTGAAGAAAATGGATGATGTGCTAATCGAAGATTTAGATGTTGTGATGCACACCTTCGACTTAATTGTTTGTTGCTTCTGTTCTTCTCTTTCTTCACTTTTATTGCACTTGTCGCAATAGAAGCATGCACATCATTTTTGTTATGAATGATCCTCTTGGAAACCCATGCCATGTTCTTCTGTCTCAGCTCTTGTGCACTAAGATTTTGTAATTCCTTCTTTTGCCAATACGATAATCCGAGTGGGCATCTTGGATGCGATTCCGTTTTGACCAACGGCAATTCCTTTTCGGCCTTATGCCTTCTCCACTTCTCTTCTTCAGATTTGCCACTTTGATTCTCAATAATTGGTTGGTTCGTGTCATTGCCTTTACTAGCCAATGTCAACACTTTAACTGGCTCTTTTTCATTTGAGATCAAATCTGAAGTTCCACTCTTACGACCATCTCTTTTAACATGGTAAACTTGCTTGACCACCTCTTTCTTCTTCCTTGAGTTCTGGACCGATTCCTTATGATTGAATTGGTCTTTAACATGTGATTGTTCAAATGTTGATCTTCTCGGAGCTGCATAATATTGGTGAGATGGTCTAAAATAAGATGGAGAATGCGCCCTTGTATCATACCTGTCCCATAATGGATATGGATCTATATGAGCATAGGAAGGCATCCATGACATTGGCATTGGCGGCCCAAAATAAGGATATGAATATGTTGCATTAAAATTCTCACTTTGCCAATACCGATCCTCATATTTGCGCCTTGGGGGTGATCTTGGTTTCTTTGCATGATTTGGCTGATAAGCATTCTTCTCTTCACTCTTCTTTTGATATTTTTCCAATAGTTCTAAGAAGGTGATTTTTGATCTCTTACACTTGCGCTTTCGGCCTTTATTTTCTTTTGGTTTGCTTTCATTGATCATTGGATTTGCTTGCTCCCCCAGTTCTTGGTGACTCCATTGTAGATTTGATGGAATTATCGGCCTCGAGATTATGTTCATTATGATCTTCAACAACTTCTTTACTTGAAAGCTTGATCCCATCACATGCAGCTTTTACATTCTCTTTAAATGGATCGGCTTGAAGCAGCCAATGCAAAAACCTTTTGCCATCAGGACCAATCAGAATAGACTGGTCATCTCTTGGTGTTTCAACAAACTTCAATCGTCCTTTTCCAATGGCGGATTTAACTATTTGATGAAACATGTTGCAATCCTCAAAATTATGCTTGGACGAATCATGCAACTTACAATACATTCGTCCTTGGATTGATGGCTTAACAAGGTCATCAAGAATTGTAATGTAATTATTTTTCAGCAACAAATCAAATATTTGATCACACATGCTCGAATTGACGGTATACTTATTGTTTTCTAGCCGATCTTGCTGTTTGAACGACTTTTGAAATAATTAAACAAATGGTTCAGATTTGGAATCTCTCCATTCGGCTATGCATTGTGTTTTCCACTCTATCTCTGATGTCTTTGGATAAGATATTATATTAGCATCGGTTTTCCCAATAAAATTTAACCTTGGCTTTAAATTTCTGAAACGAAGATATTTAGAACATACATGTCTCAGTTGAGACCAAGTGCAAGCCAAGTACAAAAATAAGCAAAGCTACCCAACTAGATATGAACTTTAAATAAAGCAACGGGGAAAGCTTTTGCTGTAACAATAAGTCATTATCGGTCTTTATAAATGGCGCAATGGGTTGACCGATATGTTCCATAACAATTTTATTGCTAACAAGTAAATTACCCTTCTTCATTGGTCTTTCAAAATTACTTATGAGAATATTTCTTATAGATGTATTAATAATGAAGTTGCGACCAAATTTGAAAATAGGTAAATTACTCGCTATGCATACCTCTTCAAATACGTTGGGAGAGCATGATGGTGGTGTGACTTGAACAATATCTAGCTTCGTCTTTGGATGACTCTCCAACACCTTTTCATCATCTTTTTCTTTATTCCGTGCATCATTACCTTGAATATCCTTATCAGCCGAACTTTGTTCGGCTACTTGCTCTTGTCCTTGAGGCTTGTCAATTTCTACGACAAAGAACTCATAGGGCTGGAAGTAGGTTCCCTTAACTTTCTAAAAATCAAGCACGGTCGTTTTCCTATGCTTGTCATGCCCTTTCTCAATAATGCTTGTCGCTTTGGGTTTGATGGACTCAGAATATAAAATACTTGATTCGGCTTTTTCAACTGAAGCACCTTCATGTTCCGAATCATCCTTCTTTTCATGTATTCTACCAATTGGCAATGCTTCTTTTATTTGAGCCGATTCTTTGTCTGTTTGTTTCTGGCGATGAGCGGCAAAAATGGCTTTAAGTTTTTTCTCAATTTCAGCCCACTCCAGATATGATTGCCCCCCAATGCTTTTAGATTCTTTCAGCAATGACACACGAGTGTTGCCGAAATTTTGCAACTATGTAGGGGGTGTATAATATGATGTAGTACTAGGTGAAGGCATATGCTTTATTGTAAAACCATATTTTTGCTCACCAATTTTATCAATTGGCAAAGATTCATCTTCTTGCAAAACTCTAGCTTTTATTGCATTATAATCAGGAACTAGCCCCTTATCATGTTCTTCAAGGCAAAGAGCACTAATCTTGTTATTTTGGGCTATATCCTTTTTTAACGTAGCCACTTCCCATTCTGTAAGAGATTGCTCCGCAATATTTTTAGATTCTTTCGGCAATGAGGCGTTGCCGAAGTTATGCAATTTCGTAGAGGATGCATTATATGCTACAATATTAGATGATGGCATGTGCACCCTTGGAAATTTTTCACTTATTCGGCTATGACCATGAATGCGCGGAGCCAAATTATGAGCATCTACAATTGTATACGGTGCCAAAAAATTACTAACACGAGTTGTAGCATAGGATGTTTGAGAGTAACTGGCTGAATAGCTAGTAGTTGCATGGCCAATTCTCGCATCCATCGGCATGTTCGAACTAGTATATTGCAAATTAGTTGCCGATGAATAAAAAGGTGAAACACTTTCTTGCATGTCATTGGAAATTCTAACGTGAGGTGTTTCAAATTTATTAGCTGAACTCACCATGTTGTTCATCGGCATACCAATTTGTGGGGTTGCCGATGTGTGAGAGTTGGGATACATATGGTGAAGGTTACTAGTATCATAAGAAGTTGAAGCATGCAAATTACTTTGAATCGGCCCTTGCACGTAATTAGATGCATTATAGAAAAAACTAGGGCTGGCCGATAGAGTATACTCATTGAACAATCTAGTAACACCACATGAATTATTTGCATCTACAGTAGGGAATTGGGTATTCATATTACCTTTGTAGATTGCAAACCATAGATGACGATCCCTTCGTAGCAAGAACATGCCGGAGACCGTTCAAAGCTTCGTCCCCAGCGGAGTCGCCAAAAAGTGTGTTCACACATGAACACGTCACCGAGTACTGTCGACACCGGGGGTGATGCACTGCAGCTCATGTTGAAGGAGACCTGTCCGGAAGCGCGGTACACAAGCAATCCAGCGGGCGCTTTTGAGGACCCGAAAGCCCACACGCCCGGAAGGGACCCTGTCTGGACACGCGGTGGCCATGGGCTGCCCTAGGTCGACATGATCGCCCCTAGGGCCTCGAGGTTCGCCGCCCTGCAAACGAAGAACGAACGAAGAACGAGAAGAAAGATACAAGGGAGAGGGATAATGAACACAAAAAAGTGGTAGATTGATTTGTTCGATTGTGTGTTATTCAATCGACCGCACCTCTCATCTATTTATGAGGCTGCTAGACTTCCCATACAAGAAAAGGACTAAAAATTCCATCCAAAACATCAGAAAACCTAACCTAACTCGGACAGGAATCTTCGGTAATTTCTCAGATAAACTCGGTCCCACCGATTGGTTCGTTTCGGTCCCACCGAGTGAATGTTGCCAACTCTTTGTATCCTTCCGTAATTTCTCAGATCATCTCGCTCCCACGGATTGGTTTGCTTTGGTCCTACCGAGTGAACATTGCCAACTCTCTGGTAAATTTTCGGACCAACTCGGTCTCACCGATCAAATCAACTCGGTCGGTCCGAAATGACTCTACAGCTTTTGTTTCTGACCTTGTTTTGCCACCACAGGTTGCATACGACCTTGGATTAGGACAAATTTGATATCAAAATCAACCATTTCGACAAGACGCACAACTTTTGTGTTGAAACGTTTTCCATTAGAGGCCATCTTCACTGAGGTTCATGTCATTATTTAATCTGGTGTCAACATGAGAATCTCTGAACTTGTCACAACTATTGTTTCTGAGCTCCATTTTAAACCATCTTCATATCCATCACGATCTTCTCAAAGAGAGCCATTCGGAGGTGACCTCCAATCATAAGTTTGAATTGGTCTTGATGCAGCCTATGCTAATTTTATGTCTGTGCCACTTTTGAGCATCAACAAGTTTATAATTGTTTACCTTGCATGCCAACATGGTTTAAAAATGGTTGTGATGTAGTATGATAGGATGGTATCATCCTTTGAATGATTCGAGTAACTTGACTTGGCACATGTTAATGTATGTAGTTGAAACAAAATCAACATAGCCTCCACGATATTTATGTTCATGTTGATTTATATCCTACTCATGCTTGCACTCAGTGTTGGTTAATCTAAATGCATGTTTATGACTGTTGTTGCTCTGTAGTTGGTCGCTTCCCAGTCATTTCTAGCCTTCACTTGTATGAAGCGGGAAGACTGCTTGTGCATCCACTTCCATAAACCCAAAGTTGTTCCATATGAGTCCACCATACCTACCTATATGTGGTATTTACCTGCCGTTCCACGTAATTTTGCATGTGCCAAACTCTAAACCTTCAAATGAAATTCTATTTTATATGCTCTAATCACTCATGTAACAACTAGGACTGTCTATATCGTCCATGCTAGGTGGGTTATTCTCACGATGAGTGGACTCCGCTCATCATTCACGAGAAAATGCATGGTAATCAGGATGCCCAGTCCCATGCTCAAATCAAATCAAAATAATTGCAAACAAAACTACCCCAGGATTGTTGTCAGTTGGACGATACCCGTTGTTTCGGACCAGCCGTGGAATGTGCTTGTTGGTGGTGGGGGGGGGGGTATAAACTTTACCATTTCGTTTGGGAACCACCTATAATATATCTAGAATGGAAGATACCGTGATCTCTTGGTTGTTATGTTGACAATGAAAGCATACTGCTCAAAATATTATTTATCTCTGTTTCAAAAACTCGAGCTCTGGCACCTCTACAAATCCCTGCTTCCCTATGCGAAGGGCCTATCTATTTACTTTTATGTTGAGTCATCATCCTCTTATAAAAGGCACTAGTTAGAGAGCACCACCGTCATTTGTATGCATTGTTATTAATTGATATTGAGTATGACTGTGACTGGATCTCTTTTGCATGAATTACAATGTCTAGTCAGTCCTTGATCTTCAGGGGTGCTCTGCATTTATGTTTTGTGGTCTCAGAAAGGGCTAGCGAGATACCATCTCATTATATCATATCATGATTGTTTTGAGAAAGTGTTGTCATCCGAGATTTATTATTATTACTCGCTAGTTGATTATGCCATTGATATGAGTAAACGTGATACCTAAATGTTATTGTGAATATGGTTAGTTCATAATCTTTGCTAAAAACTTGAATGCTAGCTTTACATATTTGCAACAACAAGATCAAACAGAGTTTGTAAAAGTTTTTCTTTATCACTTTCAGTTTATCAACTGAATTGCTTGAGGACAAGCAATGGGTTAAGCTTGGGGAGTTGATACGTATCCATCATATCTACTTTTCCAAAGTCTTTTGGCCTTGTTTTGGATTCTAATTTGCATGATTTGAATGGAACTAACCCGAACTGACGCCGTTTTCAGCATAATTGCCATGGTGTTATTTTTGTGCAGAAATAGAAGTTCTCGGGATGACCTGAAACTTCACGGAGATCATTTTTGGATTAAATAAAAGTATTGGTGAAAGAATGAACCGAAGGGGACCCACACCCTGTCCAAAAGGGTGGAGGGTGCGCCCACCCCCCTGGGGCACGCCCTTTGGTCTTGTGGGCCACCTGGACCTCCACCGACCTCAACTCCAACTTCATATATTCACGTTCGAGGAGAAAAAAATCAGAGAGAAGGATTCATCATGTTTTACGATATGGAGCTGCTGCCGCCTCCTGTTCTACCTCGGGAGGGCAGATCTGGAGTCCATTTTGGGAACCGGAGAGGGGAAATCATCGCCGTCGTCATCATAAACCATCCTCCATCACCAATTTCATGATGCTCACCACCGTGCGTGAGTAATCCAATTGTAGGCTTGCTGGACGGCGATGGGTTGGATGAGATTTACGATGTAATCGAGTTAGTTTTGTTAGGGTTTGATCCCTAGTATCCACTATGTTCTAAGATTGATGTTGCTATGACTTTGCGATGCTTAATGCTTGTCAGTAGGGCCCGAGTGCCATGAATTCAGATCTGGACCCTTTATGTTTTCATATATATGTTCTTCATCTGGTCTTGCAAGTTATAGTCACCTACTACGTGTATGATCCGGCAACCCCGAAGTGACAATAGTCGGGACACTTCCTGGTGATGACCGTAGTTTGAGGAGTTCATGTATTCACTAAGTGCCAATGCTTTGGTCCGGTTATTAGAAGGAGGCCTTTATATCCCTTAGTTTCCAAATAGGACCCCGCTGCCACGGGAGGGTAGGACAAAAGATGTCATGCAAGTTCTTTTCCATAAGCACGTATGACTATATTCGGAATACATGCCTACATTATATTGATGAACTGGAGCTAGTTCTTTGTCACCCTAGGTTATAACTGTTGCGTGATGAATGCCATCCGACATAATTATCCATCATTGGGCAGCGCTGACCGTTTCAGGCGCAAAGCGCGCGCAGGTGAGGGAGGCGGTCTGGGTGGGCCAGGGTAGTCAGACTCGTGCTTGGAAGTGGGTCGGTCTAGCAGCCGGACATGCTGGCTCGCTAGCAAGCTCGCCGAGCTGAGCGACGACAATCAGACGATGGACGTAGCTTCCGACCAGGAGCCGGCGCCACTGTCCAAGCCGGTTCATGCCATGTTCACCATAGATCAGGTGTGGCCACACTTTGACGCCCTAATGGCAGAAGAGCTACCAGCGCAGGAGGACCTGTGCTGCAACCTCCATCTCCTCAACGAGCACCGATGAACAAGCAAATGACAATGCCATCACGGACATGTGGCCCTATGATCCTGGCTTCCCGAATGAGCAGCGGGCGCTGTATCAGACCATTCGTAGGGCCCGCGAGGCCCTCTCTGTCATCCTTTGAGTTGTTGCGCTCGCCGTGGCGCCGCTGTCTCGCGTTGTCAACATGGTCAACGGACATGCGGATGAGGAGATGACTTTACTTGGAGAGGATGACAGTGGGGACCCACCAGGGCCATAGCCGCACGTACGCAAGTGCCTCCTTATTATATAAAACTATAATTTTTTTTGCTTCCTCCTAGTTTCCTGACATCACGGTCCCACACCATTGTCAACCTATGTAGTCAATAATCGAGAGAATTGCACAAGGAGCGGCCGACAGCTGGGACCAAGCAGCTCGAGCAGTATTTGTGTTTTTGAGGTGTGAGCACTGCACAGTTTTTCTTGAGCGATGTTTAGCCCAGATATTAATTTCTCTCCTCCAAACAACAACAAAAACATCGCTGCAGGAATTAACTGGGCGGGCTGTGGCCCGTCTAGCCCAGGCGAGATATCCAGCCCAGATATTTATTTTTAAGCTGAAAATGGCTAGCCCAGCTATACTTTTTTTAGGAATACCCAGGCAAGGTCAAGTTGTTCTTCTCCGCCCCGCTGGGCTGGAAATCTTTCCTAGGAGGGGTGCATTAGGCTTAACAACAAAATGGGCTTTAAGAAATAATAAATGGGATGTAATTACAAAAACTAGGTAGTAACTACAAAAAATGTACCAAACATGTAATTACTTTATAAAATATTATTTTTGGATATTGAAAATTTTAATTTCATGAATTGTTAAGCGTGCAATGTTTCATTGGATTTTTACGTAATATAATTTTATAATTAAATTATATTTAATCTGACCAAAAATTTCGGGATAAAAATATTTGGGATCCCATCAAAATGTGGGAAATTTGATTGAATTCTGTTTTGAACGGTTGGTTGAAATGGGTTGTATTTTTAACAAACTGTAAATGGGCTGTAGTAAATTCCATTAGAATTCAAAAATGGGCTGCACATTCTTACAAATCTCAAATGGGCTATAAGTTCTCTGCCACACACTTGTGGCCTTACTAAGTTGACACGTCCCTCAAAAAAAGAGAGTTGACATGTATGCAAGGCTTTGTCAACTTATAGTCAACACACGGTTCTAGCAGCAGTGGCTGTTGGATGTCCATCCAACAGATGCCGTGCTTCTTTCTTCAATCTCGGATATTCTAGCTTCACCCGCCCAAAAAATGATTCCTCCCCTGACATCTGGGGCACACCGTTTCAGAAGCTGACTTGTGGGCCTACTAAGTTGATGCGTACCAAGGGCTTTGTCAACTTAGTCAATATAAATGATTAAAATCTGTAGTGACCGTACGATGTCCATCCAACGGCCATCGTGCTTCTTCAACCTCTGGTCTTCTTGCTCCAGCCACCCAAAGCAGCGCCGGTCGTGCCGCCTACTCTTGCCTCTCGTGGCCGGTTGTGCTGCCGCGGAGACCTCACCGCCCCCTACTACTCCCGCCGCTGGACAGATCATCCTTCCACTCACCCACACCCCCTGATATTCTGCGGCGACAGCAGCCTCACACCGCAGCCGAATGAGTGAACCCTCATACTCCTCTCCGTGTGGGCATCCACTACCGCATCTTCCATGGCTCCACGTCGTCCCCTTCCTAGGCCTCGCTGTCGTCCACCGCACTGGTGCTCTCGGGGCGGCATGGTCAATGTGGTCAAGGAATGACTTCTATCGGAAGAGTACTGTACATTGATAGGCTGACAGCTGGGTCCCGGGCAACCGCAAGGAATTGGCTCCTTATTACGTGCAAAATAATTATTCCTCCACCTGACAGCAGGGACCCATCGGAACGACCACTGTATTTTGCAAAAAAAATGTTTCCCCCCTGACTGCTGGGACCCACCAGCTACATCTTCTCATGCAAGGAAGTGCGTTCGGGCAAAAAAACAATGATTCGCCCACCTGACTGCTGGGACCCACTAGCTACATCTTTGCATCCAAGGAAGTGCCTAACAGTCGGGACCCACCTGGTCAAAGCGTACGTAGTGTTGTCATTCTGGTCGCAAACGTGTACGTACGTACTGGTCGATGTATAGGCGCGCACATGTCGTAGTAGAGGCGTGCACGTAGCATGTACACGTACGTACCCCGGCCAGTGTGCAAGAAAGAAAATATGGCGACGTACATACATACGGGCGGGGTCTCGAATGCCTACTCGCGCATACGTACGTCCAGGGGTCGTGTAAATGGCTAGGACAGAACGGAGAAACTGCGTCGTCGTCATGTTCATGGGGAGGAAACGGAATGCGTTGTGTTCATCAGGAGGCAACGGAACACGTGGGAGTCAACCGGCTTGGATGGAATAGCCGATGGAAACGAGGCCTAGCGTACCGTAGAACAGAGGAAACAGTCTTGTGTTCGACCAGCCACGTTTGAAACAAGATCCTGTTCACTGGGAGGGGTCTTGCGAACCGCAAAACGGAGGAAACGGACTTGTGTTGGACCTCCTATGGTCAAAACGGGGTCCTATTGATCGGGAGGGGTGTGGCGTACCGCAAAACGGAGGAAACGGACTTGTGTTGGAGTGCTACGGTTGAAGGGGGGTCCTGTTCATCGGGAGGGGTGTGGCATACCGCAAAACGGGACTCCATGGGATACTGTTCATCTCCACCGTCGACCTCCTCCAGCCTCCACGGGCTACTGTTCATCCACCGTCGACCTCCTCCAACCTCCACCTGCGACTGTTCATCCAGCCTCCACCGCGTGCTACCCCATCGGCCTATTGTTCACCAGCCCTCTCCACGGGCTACTGTTCATCCAGCTCTCCACATGCTACTGTTCATCCAACCCTCCACCGGCTACTGTTCAACCAGCCCTCCACGGGGTCGCCTTGTTCATCCAGCCCCAACCGGCTCGATCGATCGGGGTCCTGTTCATCCAGAGGCAACCACGGGGTCATGTTCATCCACCCCCATCGGGAACTGTTCATCCACCCCCCCAAGCAATGCTCACTGTTTGTCCAAACCCCCCAGTTGTAACACTCACTATTCATCCAAACCCCGCAGCAACGCTCACTGTTGATCCAGAGGCAGCATCGATCGGCTTCAGTTAGCAGCAGTAGCGAAGAAATCGCTCGATCGCTTAGGTTCAGTAACACGTAGCCTGTAGTGCAATCGCTCGGGTTTAGTTAGGCGACGCCTCGCTCGGGTTCAGTTAGAGCCCAACACCTCATGCCCACGCATGTACGGTACGAGAGAAACGCGCATCACTCGGCCCCCGACCACCCACCATAACCGGGAACTCCCTGAAATTTTCCTCTCTGTCACTTCTACCACGGTTTTTTCCATCATGGACGGCCCAAAGAATGTCATGCAGCTGTGTCTCCGGCCCGCCCAGGACGAAAAGACCATTTTCGGTCATGATTTTTTGTCATAGAAGTAGGAGCCCACCACATCTATGATGATACCAGGTTTTGTCACAATTATCGTCATAGAAGTGTCATAAGTATGACAGGAAAAAATTCGTTTGGCCCAAAAATGTGATGGATGTGTCTTTTTTTTGTAGTGCACCCGGTGCCAAATCGAGGAGCGCATATCCAAGATTGAGCAAGACCTCAAGGATGCAACTCGCAAGTGCAAGATCCTCGAGAAGGGGAATAAAGCGGAGGAGGCCGAACTCACCAAGGCCCTTCAGGACGCCCAAGAGGCGAGGTCTGAATCCCGAGCGGCTCGCGAGGAGCTCCGACAGGCCGGACAGATAGCGGCTGGTAAGCCCTTTCTTTGACAGTCTAAGATTGGTGATCATAGGTATGCCTTACTTAATCGACTATGGAGTTCTCCAGACTCTTTTGTAGATCTACCAGAGAGCGCCGCTGATGCAGCGCAATTCTACCGGTCCCAGGAGGGGCATACGACGGAGAAATTGTTCTGGTCGCAATATGCGACGCAGGAGCGTTCAACGCTGCTGAACGACCAGATGGCGTAGTGGCACGAGTTGCACAAGATGTCCGGAGCATCCATGAAGGAGGTTATACTCCAGCTGTGGTCAGCTGAACCCATTCCGAGCAGTTATTTCGGCCTAGTGCGTCGACTCATCGATGCCGTGCCCCATATTGATGCCGTCAAACGGTCAGTGTGCATAGAAGGTGCACAGAGGGCTTTCGTCCGTGTCAAGGTGCACTGGGCCAAGATGAAAGCCGCTATTGTCGCGGTGGAGGATTCTCCCGAAGGCAAAGGCCACCGCACACCAGAACGTTATTTAAACGACGTCCTAGAGGGTTCTTGTTTGATAGAGGGTCAATGCTCAAAGGACATCATATTCGAATAAATGATTCTGAATGACCCGGTCGTGTGTATTATAGATATTAAGCCTTTGTAATATATTTTCTGCCATTATCTAAAGTTGCTTGCCTCCTGTGCGGCCGTTTTTGTATGCCTAAGAGTTTTCCACTCGTCGACTTCGACCCCCACGTAGATACTATTGAGGTGTTCAAAATAGCACATGAGCACTCTTTATCCAACGTCTCGGTCCATGATGGAGGTGTCAGTGCGGCGAACTAGGCAATCGGACTATACATCTTTATCACTCTCACTTAGCCATATGAGTTTGACAAATGGGGTTGTAAAATAGCCCCCAATACGTATCTGGCTATCCGAATGCGGATGTGTTATGTATATGACTAGAAAAATAGTCCTTCGTGTAATACGGCAAAATCACTAAAGATTTAGAAAGTCACCGAATGCCTGACCAGCTCTTGCCGCATCATGACAGTCAGTTTTCGGCTTTCTCTACTGAGGTGCTTGACCGGATGAACCAGAAGCACAATCGCAGTAGTTCTCGCTTTACTTCCTTAGCCGAACAAATGGAACGTAACGTAGCAAACACAGGAGCCGGGCAACCCAACTATTGACCAAAGACATGATTCGGAGCCGATGCATATAATGCCAAGCTCGGGACACCGAACTATGCTACAAAGTTGTTAGGGCTTTTTTGTAGCGGCACATATGTGGCCGTATAGAGCCCCTGGCAATGGGTGTAGAGGTATGTGAGACAACTGGAGGGACGGAGTACAGTTTTATAAATAAAGTTGATACCGAAAAATTGTCCCTACTAGGACATGATTGATAAGTCAAGACGTGATCTTATAGAGGGTACCATAAGTACCAAAATCATTTTACATTCCCGGGATCTAATAGTAAGGAGAAAAGCTTAGTACAAGCCCTTTTAAATAAGGTTTGGTCTGAAGAGTCCTTTGGATGTCCTGCCGCACGTCTGCGCCACTTTCGCCTTTTAGAGAGGGGTTCCTTGAAGGGAACGGTCTTCTATTGGCCACACGAAACCGGGCTCGGAGTGAGCCCTTGTAAGTCCGTAGGATACGTGGGCTCGAATGCACCTATGGTAAAAAGGTAAGCGAAAAAGAGTGGAATATCATATAGGGTCGAGCCGCACTATAGACCTTCCCATATTGGGCCTCCGTCGATGCCCAAGGTATTTTGAGTGCGTAATGATGCAAACGCGGTACAAATTCCGCGGGTGTGTGTGGCGATCGACGGAGGAAAAACTGCTAGTCTATCTCTGGATGTACCGAGCCGCTAACTTGCGGGACTGATCGGACGCTTTCAACGAAGTCGTGCGGCTTGATGGCCGACGAGGTGTGCGGCCTAAGTGGGTCATTTTGTATCTCGGCCACGAGAGCTGCGGTGTGCTCCTCGTTATGGAGGGAGCGTTCCGTTTTCTATTGACTGCTATAACACCATGTGGACCGGGCATCTTGATCTTTAAATAAGCATAGTGCAGCACTGCGTTAAATTGAGCTAAAGAGGCCCGTCCGAGCAGTACGTGATAGCGACTTAAAAAGGGTACGACATCGAAGACCAAGTCTTCACTGCAGAAGTAGTCGGGCGAGCTGAAGACAACTTCCAACGTTATTGAGCCCGAGAAGCGGGCCTCTACGCCAGGTATTACTCCTTTAAAGGTAGTTTTAGTGGGCTTGATTCTCGATGGATCGATACCCATTTTGCGGACGGTGTCCTGATAGAGTTGGTTAAGGCTGCTGCCGCCTTCCATGAGGACTCGCGTGAGATGTAATCCATCGATGATTGGGTTGAGGACCAAAGCTGCCAATCCTCCATGACGGATACTGGTCGGGTGGTCCCTTCAATCGAAGGTGATCGGGCAAGCTGACCATGGGTTGAATTTTGGGGCGACCGACTCTACGACGTAGACGTCCCTTAATGCGCGCTTGCACTCCCGTTTGGGAATGTGTGTGACATAGATCATATTCACCGTTTTTACCTTGAGGGAAATTGCTTCTGCCACCCTGTGTTCGGTGGGCGAGGCTCTTCATCGTCACATTACTGGGCGGCCTTTTCCCCTTGCGTTCGACATTGAGCTTGCCGGCCGATTTAAAGACCCAACAGTTTCTGTTGGTGTGATTGGCAGGTTTATAGGGGGTGCCATGAATCTGGCAAGGCCGATCAAATATTTCGTTCAAACTAGCTGAACCATCTTGGTTTCCTTTGACTCGCTTCTTCCGCTGACCGGATATTGAGCCACTGAATCCAGCGTTTACCGCCGTGTCTTCGGTGTTGTTTCAGCGCTTGTTCTTATCGTGTTGTGGTTTTCCATTGTCGTCCCTGGCTTCAGAGGTACCTGGGTCGCTGGTGCTATTTCTTCTATGAGCAAGCCAGCTGTCTTCTCCCATGCAGAAGCGGGTCATAAGTGCAGTAATGGCTTCCATGGACTTCGGTTTCTCTTGGCCGAGGTGTCGGGCGAGTCACTCATCTCGGACACTCTGTTTGAAGGCCGCGAGGGCTTCGGCGTCTGGACAATCCACAATATGGTTCTTTTTACTTAAGAAACTGGTCCAGAGCTTCCGGCCTGATTCACCGGGCTGCTGGATTATGTGACTAAGATAATCGACATCCGGGGCCGAACATAGGTACCTTGGAAGTTGTCTCTAAAGGCGTCTTCCAACTCTTCCTAGCTTCCAATAGAGTTTTTTGGGAGGCTATTCAGCCAATGCCGTGCAGGTCCCTTAAGTTTTAGGGGGAGGTACTTGATGGCATGTAGGCCATCACTGTGGGCCATGTGGATATGGAGAAGAAAGTTTTCAATCCATACTGCGGGATCTGTGGTGCCATCGTATGATTCAATGTTCACGGGTTTAAACCCTTCTGGGAACTGGTGCTCCATTACTTCATCGGTGAAGCAAAGAGGGTATGCGGTTCCTCTGTATCGGGCGACATCACGACGCAGTTCGGATGGAGTCCGTATGCGGTTTTCGGCCCGTGTCAGGTTGTGTTTATCGTGCCAGGCTTGATGGTCGTCTTTTCGCGCTGGTGCACACCCTCGTGATCTATAAATTGATCTGGTATGACCGGTTCTATTGTCCAAGTCCTGTCGTAGGTCGTGCGTGCTTCCCGCGGCTGCTGTTTCTCTGCCTGTGGGGGGAGGTGGCGCAGGTTGGTGTTCGGCTTGGGTTGCCGCTCTATGCCGACCACCAGGTGGTCTGTCAGATCTGTCAGCTGCGTTACACGCTGTCAGTATAGGCTCTGGGACCTCTTCGTCGAATTGGGAGAGTAGCCTGCGTTTTGGGTAACTCTTAGTTGGGTGCTCGAGGCTGTATTGCTCGGCTGCCAGGACATTAGTCCATCTTTCATTGAGTAAATCCTGATCGGCTTAAAGTTGATGTCGTTTATTTTTTAGGCTTCTTGCTGTGGCTATTAGCCGGCGCTTGAAGTGCACTTGTTCAAGGGGGTCCTCTGGTACGATGAAGTCTTCATAGCCCAGGCTCTCATCCTCTTCGGAGGTTGGTAGGTAGTTACTATCCTCCGAGTCCTCGTCCTCGATAGGATCATCGGGGTTGACTTGCCCCTCCTCCCAATTATCATGTTCTGATGTTGGTTCGATAGTGGCTTCTTTGTCTTCGACATTATCTGGAATATTGTTGTCTCTCGTGCCGGTATTGCTATCTTTCCCTTGGTGCGGTTTAGAGCGGCGCTGCTGACGACGACGCTTTGGTGGTGCCACAGGAGAATTATCCTCGACTGGGTCCTTCCCACCTTCGCCGTCATCCTCTTTGGGTGTGTCCACCATATACATGTCATATGTGGAAGTAGCCGTTCAGCGTCCGGTAGGCGGCGGGTTCTAGCTTTGCTCTTCTTCGGCATCGTCGTCCATGCCGTCGATGTCCTCGTAAGCGTAATCAAGAATGTAAGTTAAGTCCTCGACTATGGCTATGAAGTGGGTGGTGGGTGGGATGTAAAATTCCCCGCTCTCAGCCCCTAGTGTGGGTTGGGCATAGTTCGGCAATGATCCTTTTGTAATGGCAAGAGATAGCATTAAGTCCAGAGCCTCGTTTAAGAGTGGAGTCTGGACAGGGAAGCGATAATCTGCGGAGTGGGGCGGGACAGGAGTTCCCTGGCCGAGCTCGTATAACACGGACCTCGAGAGTTCAGAGCTGGTGCATGGAAGTGAGTCCGGCTTGATGAGGATGGAGAGAGCTTGGAGTGATTCCAAGCCGGCCGGTGTAATGATCCCCTCCGTATCTCCAGTGTTGAGCTCTATGACTGCCGAGAGTCTGGCGGGCTCTAAACTCCCGTCTTCGGACTCGGCGAGGTGTTCCGGATCTAAGGCCAGACCTGCGGTTGAGGCCGCGAACCCTTGGAAGATCAAGTCTCCTCGTATATCAGCGACGTAGTTTAGGTTTCCGAAACTGATCTGATGACCAGGGGCGTAGCTATCGATCTGCTCTAGATAGCCAATCGAATTGGCATGCAGTGTGAAGCCGCCGAATACGAAGATTTGGCCGGGGAGAAAAGTCTCCCTCAAGGCGGTGTTGTCGTGGATGGTTGATGGACCCATCGAGCCTTCTGGTGACGACACAGTGGAACTCTCCATGAAAGCACCAATGTCAGTGTCAAAACCAGCAGATCTCGGGTAGGGGGTCCCGAACTATGCGTCTAAGGATCGATGGTAACAGGAGGCAGGGGACACGATGTTTACCTAGGTTTGGGACCTCTTGATGGAGGTAATACCCTACTTCCTGCTTGATTTACTTTGATGAGTATAGGGGTTACAAGAGTTGATCTACCTTGAGATCGTAATGACTAAACCCTAGATGTCTAGCCTGTATGATTGTGATCTTATCCTATGGACTAAACCCTCCGGTTTATATAGATACCGGAGGGATCTAGAGTTGTACAGAGTCGGTTACAGAGAAAGGAAGGTACATGATCCTAACACCAAGCTTGCTATCCACGCAAAGGAGAGTCCCATTCGGACACAGGGAAGGCTCTTCTATCTCGTATCTTCATGGCCCATAAGTCCGGCCCAAATCACGTAGCCCGGACGCCCGAGGACCCCTTAGTATTGGATTCCCTCACTAGTGCACCAAAGATTGTTGAAAAATCACATGTGTGTCTTTGGGTGAATTTATAGGTCCCATACAAGAAATGGGAATGAAATTCAAACATCTGGGCATCATGGCTCGATTGGGAACATTGAGAAACTTGGTTTTTAAATTCCTATAAATTCAAAACTCACCTGAAAATCATGAAACTTGGCATGGTGTCATTCATGGAACCAACATGCTGTGGGAAAAATTGGCCGCATTTGGACAAGTTTTGGTATAAGCTTCTAGCAAACCGGGGCTTCTCTCGAGAAGACTCGTGGTTCCCGAGGGGGGCATGTCACCTTTGTGTGCGAAACTATAAACGCTGCCTCCCCCTTTGAATTTTTATAGAGGCAACATAGAACTATATGAGTGCCATGTTAAAATTTGGAATTATTCCGGGTTCGTTTGGACTTTTTTATACATTAATTGAATTTCTGGTCATTTAATGTGGATAATTCAAATTTGAACTACAAGCACATGCTCTAGCACACCAAAGTTGGTTGAAAAATCACATAAGTGTCCTTGGGTGAATTTCTAGGTCCCATGCTAGAATTCAAACATCTTGGCGTCGTGGCTCAGCCGGAAATATTGAGAAACTTAGTTTTTTAATTCATGTAAATCCAAAACATGCCTGAAAATCATGAAACTTGGCATGGTGTCATGACATGGCACCAACATGCTGTGATAAATATTTTGGCCGATTTGGGACAAGCTTTAGTATAAGCTTCTTGCAAACCGGTGCTTCTCTCAAGAAGGCTCGTGGTTCCGAGAGGGAATGTGTCACCTCCGTGTGCGACCTAACCTACACTGCTTTTTCCCGCCTTAATTTTTTATAGGCACCTTAGACCAAATAGGAGTTTCGTGAATTTTGGAATATTCTGGGTTCATTTGGCGTTTTTTATACATTAATTGAATTTTTGGGCATTTGATGTGCATAATTCAAATTTGCACTAGAAGCACATGCTCCAGTGCACCAAAGTTGGTTGAAAAATCACATGTGTGACCTTGGGTGAATTTGTAGGTCACATGCAAGAAATTGGAATGGAATTCAAACATTTGGGCGTCGTGCCTCGGTCGGAAATATTTAGAAACTTGGTTTTTTAATTCCTGTAAATCCAAAACATGCCAGAAAATCATTAAACTAGGCATGGTGTCATGACATGGCACCAACATGTTGTGGTAATTTTTTTGGCTGAATTGGGACAAGCTTTGGTATAAGCTTCTTGCAAACCAGAGCTTCTCTCAAGAAGGCGCGTGGTTCTGAGAGGGAATGTGTCACCTCCGTGTGCGAAATAACATACACTGCCTTCTCCCTCCTTGATTTTGGAATTATTCCGGGTTCGTTTGGCCTTTTTATACATTAATTGATATTACACACATTTAATGCATATAATTGAAATTTTAAGTACAAGCAAATGTCCAGTGCGCAAAAGTTAGTTGGAAAATCATTTATGTGTACTTGGGCGAATTTCTAGGTCCCATGGTAGAAGTGGGAATGGATTTCAAACATCTGGGCGTATTGGCTCGGCCGAAAACATCAAGAAACTTGGTTTTAAAATTCCCGTAGTCCAAAACTTGCATGAAAATCATGAAGCTTGGCATGGTGTCATGACATGGCACCAACATGTTGTGGTAAATTTTTTGTCCGATTTGGGAAGGCTTACACATTAACAATCAACAAAGTCATTTTGGAACAAGTGTTGTCACGTTACAAATCAGAACACAAGTATTATTGAAACCGTGGGCGTTCTACTTACCATTTACGTGCCGCCACGCGTCCCCTTTTTTATTGGCTAGGAGGTCTCATGCGGGGTAGCTATTTGATTACGGGAGGCGTGCGATTAGACCCCTGAGCATGCTCAACGGGAGGAGAGCCCTTTGACCTCTATCGGCCACCCACCTCCCTCCCAACGTCTCCATTAATGGCGCCCGAGCCCCTATTTCATGGCGTGGCTATGTCTCACTCGACTGAGATTTAAGAGAGAAAAAAGAAAATCTGAAAAGAAAGTTTTGCATGGATCTTGATGTAAGATCCGACGGATATATATAGCATCATCTGCAACTTATAGCAAGATTAAGGAATATAAGGACGATGACAGTGGATAATGATTGTCTTACATATTTAGGAAGATAATTAAAAAAGCCACATGCGGCAATGCCTGAAATATACAAGGGCAACAAAAGAAGGAAGACAACGATCTAGCTCACTGATCTCTCCTTTCTTGATGCGTCACTGCAGGCCGCGAGAACTAGTCTCTGCGGCAAGCGGCGATGAGGTCTTTCGTGTCCTCAAGACGCTGCTTGAGAGCATCCACGGATTCATCCACCAGCCTTTTGCGCTTGATGCGGAGCATGGCATTCTCGTTCATGAGTTTCTCAACGATGACACCGGTCCTCTTCAACAAGGTAGTGGTCTCCTCCTGCTGCTCCGCACTTCCGACGATCTTTGCCCTCAGCAGGTCATGCTCGGCCCGGAGCTTCGAATTGATCTCCCTTAGTGGCCGGATGACACTGGTAGCCTATTCAAACGAGGCCTTAATGTCGTCCTGCAACCTTACCCAACTAGAGATCTGATCCATCTGGCTATGGACGACCGCATGCATGAACCTGTAAGAGTCCTCGCCTGCCCGCGAGACATTTTCACAGGCCGCCGTGGAGCGGGAGAACATCTTTGCTACATTCACGGCGCGGCGGGACATCTCCGTTGTTTCCGCGGCACGGCCGGACCAGTCTCCTACATTGACGGCGCGGCAGGACCTCTGTGCTTCTTCGAAGGCGCGGCGGGACCTCTATGCTGCTACAGCCGCATGGCGGGACATATTGGCTGCTTTCACGGTGAGGCAGGACATCTCTCATGCTTCCGCTTCCATGCTCGCCTCTCCCTGGTGGTAATCTCTCTACCCCGAACTCGCGCTGGCCATGGAAGACGCAAGGGAACGATGATGAATGACTTGTTTGTTTTTGTGGATGAGGAGTTGAGGAGGAATATATGCAGTCATCTTGGAATAGTAGTATTTATAACCGAGTACTAATACACTCCTAAGTGGGAAACCATTTAGGTTTTGATCGGTATGAACAGGTTTGCAATTAAATATAGCGTGGTAGTAATTTGGAATGTGACGGGACGCAGGCTCAATTTTTTTGACGGTTCTATAATTTCTAAGTGCGACACTATTCCCGAACGGCGTAACGTGGGCATGCTTTCTTGGCCGCGTACGTGGCGTTTCCACCATACGGTGCACCCCAATAGGCAATGTCAGCACATGTCTTGTTCCAACAACCATGTGCGCTCATTATTACCATCGCACACGCTTCTTTTAATTAGAATGTGTGCCCGTCTAGCGCACACACCTTGATCTATCTAGCTATTTCTGTTTGTTGTGGCTAATTGCAAACAGTTCATCAGTGTGAATTGTATGCCATCGATCGCAGACACTTTGATCTTGCAGACCGTTTCTGTTGTGTTACCCAATCGCAAACAGTTAATCCTTCTTAAGTGTATGCCCTCAATCACACAAACCTTTATCTGGCTTCCCGTTTTTGTTATTCGCCTCATCACAAATAGTTAATCCGAGTGAAATGTATGCCGTATATCACACACGTCTTCATTTGGCTGCCAATTTATGTTCTTCTTCCTCATCGCAAACAGTTAATTGAACTGAATCGTATGCCCGACATCGCACACGCAACTAAAATCTGAACCGTGTTTGATGAATCCTTCATCGCAAATGTTTTGCATCTTTTTTGATGGTTTTTTGTCATCACCATTTGTGATTAATGCATCGCACATAGTTTTGTCAAAGGGTCTCTGATTGTAGTGTCATGTTAGTAGCATCCTGCTGTAGTGTGGTGTTGCAGCAGAAGAAGACGAGCCTTTATATCAAACTTGGAGTCCCTTGAACTGTTTATGATGATCTTGTGAACTGCCCTCAAATGATCCCTCGAACGGAAGACTGAAAGCACGACCTCTCTACTTCGTTGCAAGCGTACGGTCTTCATGGCTCGGCAGTGTTTCGCCGTTCCGAGAATTTAATCGCCAGAGAATTAGAAGGAGGAGATTAGAACCACATTGTGCTTCTAGTTATGAGGATTAGGGACTAGACCAAGCTCTAATTAGTCAACTAGGACCAACTAGAACTAGGGCTAGATGAATTAGAGGAGGTGATACGTCTACAGCGTAGCTATAATTTTTTATTGTTCAGTGCTATTATAGTAGCAATTTTGGATGTTTTAAATACATTTAGAAGCAATTATATACCATTTTTGGGACTAACCTATTAACTTACTGCCCAGTGCTAGTTGTTCTTTTTGCCTGTTTTTGGTATTTTAGAATATCAGTACCAAACAAAGTCCAAATGCCACGAAACTTTTTGGACATTTTTTCTGGACATAAGAGACCCAGGAAGCTTCGGGGAAGAGAAGATGGAGCAATGGCCCACGATGCACCATGGCGCGCCCTGATGGCTCGTGGGGCCCACGTGGCTCTGTTTGACCTAACTCTGCCTCTATAAATTCTCTAAAATCGGGAAACCAGCATAGAGCCAGCCAAGATACTTTTTCCTCCGTCGCAAGTTCCAGAACCACGAGATCCCATCTAGAGGCCTTTTTCGGCACTCTGCCAGAGGGGGATTTGATCATAGAGGGGCCCTACATCAACTTTGCTCCCCTTCCAATGATGTGTCCGTAATTTACAACAAACCTAGGGTTGTTCTCCTTGATGCTCTTGGAGTTCTATCTGATGTAATGACTTTTTGCGGTGTGTTTGCCGGGAACTGATGAATTGTGAGTTTATGATTAGATTTATCCATGAATATTATTTGAGTTTTCTATGAACTCTTTTATGCATGATTTTTATAACTTTGTATTTCTCTCCGATCTATTGATTTGGTATGGCCAACTAGATTGATTTATCCTGCAATGAGAGAGGTGGTTTGTAACAGGATTGATCTTGCGGCGCTCAATCCCAGCGATAGAAGGGGACATGACACGTATTTGTATCGCCGCCATTAAGGATAAAAAGATGGAGTTTATTCATGCTTGAGCTTACTTTGTCTACATCATGTCATCTTGCTTAAGGCGTTACTCTGTTCTTTACGAATTTAATACTCTAGATGCATGATGGATAGCAGTTGATGTGTGGAGTAATAGTAGTAGATGCAGGCAGGAGTTGGTCTACTTGTCTCAGATGTGATGCCTATATGCATGATCATTGCCTTGGATATTGTCATGATTATTTGCTTTTCTATCAATTGTCCAATAGTAATTTGTTTACCCACCGTGTGCTATTTTCAGGTGAGAAGCCTTAGTGAAAACTATGGCTGCCGGGTCTACTTTTATCATATATAAAATCCAAAAAATACTTTGCTACAATTTTACTTTATTTATTTTATTTTGTATTTTTGTTCAATCTATCTATCAAACACCATATAGTTTAATCTTGCACATAAGCGTCGAGGGATTGACAATCCCTTGTTTGCATTGGGTTGCAAGAATTTGTTGTTTGTGTGTAGGTGCCACTAACAAGGTGTTGTGTGGTTCTCCTACTGGATTTATAACCTTGGTTCTTAACTGAGTGAAATACTTATCTCTAATGTACTGCGTCATACTCTCCTCTTCGGGGAAATCCAAATGTTGTTCACAAGCACAGGACAAATTTCAGGTGTCATTGCAAGGGAGACATCATCAATATATATCAAGTACCTGCGCATAAACTTTCATCTCCTTGCATTTACATTATTTGCTATTTGCCTTTCATTTTCATCTCCCCCACTTCTAAAAAGCTTTACAAAAATAGAAAAATATTTCCCATTGTCTTTTGGTTGTTAGCTCGTTTGCTTGCTTTTTGCCTTCATGTCAACACTTAAAAATAAAATAATAAATAAGAAAAATTAAGATAGATCCTAATCCTCTTGCTAATCTTTTTAAAAGATTATTATGATGAACTAATTGCTAGTGAGTTGAGTGCACTATATTATCTTTATAAAGTTTTGCTTGAAATTCGTGAATCTAAAAATTATGATGAAGTGTTAAAATAAGAAATTTATAAGGTGATTCATGATAGCTCCTCAAATGAAAATCACAATTGCAATGATATTATTATAAATTCTATTAGTGACAATTGTGTTAATGATATGCAAAACCCCAAGCTTGGGCATGATGATTTTGTTATGTTCACTACTTAGTGCAATCATCATGATTGGGGTGATAATGCTTCTTATGATCTCGAAAATTTATTTAAGCCTCAAGATGAATATGAAACTGATAATAATTTTTGCAACAATATTGGTAAAAGTGGGTTTGGAGAGGTCATGACTACAGTTGATGTTAATCCCACTATCTTGGAAGATTATAAGACTTTTATGCATGTGGATCATGAAACGAAAACCTTATATGATAGCTATATTTTTAAATTCGATTATGATCCTACATGTAATTATTATGAGAGAGGAAAATAAGTTTCATGTTACTAAATTACCTCTCGTTATGTTGAGATCATAAATGTTTTATTCTTCTACCTTGCATATGCTAGATATTTCTTGTTTTGATAATTTGTTTGCTTATAAAATTCCTATGCATAGTAAGTATGTTAGACTTAAATATGTTTTGCACATGCTACATGATGCTCTCTTCATGTTTCAATTGCTATCTTTCATGTGAGCATCATTGAAATATCAAGCCTATCTTAATGGCTATGAAGAAAGAGTTTGTTGGGAGATAACCCAATAGTTATCTTTTCTATTTTCCTGTGTGGACACAAATATGCTACTTTTATAATTGTGTTTTTGTGTTTAGTTTAGTGTTTGTGTCAAGTAAAGTCTTTGGGGTGATTTGGATGATAGTTGTTTTTATTCTGTGCAAAAATAGAAACTTTTGCATCTAGTAGCAGAATTGTTAAAATTTGCTGCAGCACGATAAAATTCTGAACATTTTTAAACATGATTGATACATAAATTTCCCACGTTGTCCTACTTATTCAAAAAAAAATGGAGTGACAGAAGTATAGTCAATGTTCGGATTTCTACAGACTGTTCTATTTTTGATAGATTCTGTTTTATTTGATGGATTGTTTTGCTTGTTTTGATGGAACTGTGGATTGTATCAAGGGGTATAAGACATGGAGAAGTTAGAATACAGTAGGTATAATTAAAAGAAAGAATGGGTTTGCAATAGTACAGAAAGTAGTGATTTACTTTATTATACTAACGGATCTCACGAGGTTTTGTTGAGTTTTGTGTCACTGAAGTTTTCAAGTTTTGGGTGAGATCACGATGCATGAAGGAGTAAGGACTGGCAAGAGCCTAAGCTAGGGGATGCTCGAGGCACCCCAAGGTAATATTCAAGGACTCCCAAGCAGCTAAGCTCTCCTTCTTCTACCAACCATCGGTAATTTGACTTGGAGCTATATTTTTATTCGTCACATGATATGAGTTTTGCTTCGAGTGTCATGTATTATATGAGCCTTTTCTTTGTTTGCTTTTTAGTTTGTTGCAATCATCTTTGCTGAACACCTTTTTGAAAGGTACACGCAGTATTCGTGATTTGTTAGAATACTCTATGTGCTTCACTTATATCTTTTGAGCTAGGCAGTTGCTCTAGTACTTCACTTATATCTTTTTGAGCACGACGGTGATTATATTTTAAAGAAATAGATGAACTCCCATGCTTCACTTATATATTTTTGAGAGTTGATAGTAGTAACGATAATTTGCACAAGATATGAATTTGGTCCCAATATGATGAATATCCAAGAGGGATATAATAAAAACTTACATATAGATCATTGGAAATGATAAGAACAATTCGTTGCAATAGTTTTGTGATATGGAGATGATAATATGTGGGTCATGCTAGTGAGTAATTGTGGTTTAGTAAGAATATTGGTGTTCAGGTTTGTGATTCCCTATGCATGCACATAAAGTCAATAGTTATGCAACAAAGTTATATCCTACTTATGGTGCATTATTGAGTTTTAGTTATTCTCAATGCATGTTTATGACCGTTTTTGTTTTTTGGTTGGTTGCCTCTCAATATATTTTCTAGACTCCATTTATAATAAGTGGAAATACTACTTGTGCATCCAACTCCTTAAACCTAAAGGTGTGCCAAATGAGTCCACCATACCTACCTATAAGCGGTATTTACATGCCGTTCTAAGTAAATTTGCATGTCCCAACTCTAATCATTTAAAATAAATTTCCATTTTGTGTGCCCGTACTTCTCATGGTGCGGCAGGGGTGGTCGATATCTTCCATGTTAGGTGGGTTATACTCACGATAAGTGTTTATTCACTTGTCATTGCATGAGAAAATGGCAAGGTAATATGGATGCGCAGTCCCGAAATGAATCAAAATGAAAAAAATCATGGAAAGTTGTTGGTATGGAGGGCACAGGTGGATACAACTAGCCATTGTTTGTGAAAGAATGGTGGAAAGTAAACAAACTTTATTTTCAGTTTGGGAACCACCTATCATGTGTCTATCATGGAAGATATTGGGAACTTTTCGTCGTATTGTTGACAGGAAAAGCATGCCTCTCAAAATAATTTTATCGCTGTGTTTTAAACTTTGAACTATGGCACCTCTACAAATATCTGCTCACCTCTGCGAAGGGCCTATCTAATTTACTTTTATGCAATTTTTTTTTATTTTTTTTATTCTGAGTCTCCATCTTCTCTTATAAAGCACCAATTGAATAGCACTATGCATCGGGTGTAGCTAATATTGAGTGTGTTTCATGAATGGATCAATGACTGAGCATAATGGGCTAGGGATAACTTTATTTAGCATTAATATTATGAAAGGCATGGTTGCTTGTTGGTATGCTTGGGTATTTATATTTTCATTTCAAACTATAGACTATTGCTTTGAACCACTCAAGTCCAAATATCCATGTCACAAAGAAGAAAATTATATGATGAATGTGATAGATAGCATTACACATCAAAAATTATCTTTCTATCATTTACCTACTTGAGGACAAGCATGAATTAAGCTTGGGGATGCTTGATACGTCTCCAACGTATCTATAATTTGTTATTGTTCCATGCTATTATAGTATCAATCTTGGTTTTATACACATTTACAAGCAATTATGTATATACCATTTTTGGGGACTAACCTATTAACTTCGTGCCCAGTGCCAATTGTTTTTTTGCCTGTTTTTGTTTTTTCAGAATATCAGTACAAAACGATGTCCAAATGTCATGAAACTTTTTGGAGAATTTTTCGAGACATAAGAGACCTTGGAAGCTTTGAGAGGGGACGAGAAGATGGATCAATGGCCCACGAGTCACCAGGGAGCGCCCAGGGGGCTAGGGCACGCCTTGGTGGCTTCTGGGGCCCACATGGCTCCATTTGACCTAACTCTGCCTCTAGAAATTCTCTAAAATCGGGAAACCAACAGAGAGCGAGCCAAAATACTTTTTTTGCCACCGCAAGTTCCAGAAACACAAGATCCAATCTGGGGGTCTTCTCAACACTCCGTCGGAGGGGGATTCGATCACTTAGGGGCTCTACATCAACCTTTCTGCCCTTACGATGATGCGTGAGTAGTTTACCATAGACCTATGGGTGCATTGTTAGTACCTAGATGGCTCTCTCTCTCTCTTTGATCTTCAATACAATGTTCTCCTTGATGTTCTTGGAGGTCTATCCGATGTAATGACTTTTTGCGGTGTGTTTGTTGGGATCCAATGAATTGTGAGTTTATGATCAGATTTATCCATGAATATTATTTGAATTTTTTACAAACTCCTTTATGCATGATTGTTATAGCTTCGTATTTCTCTATGATCTATTGATTTGGTTTGGCCAACTAGATTGATTTACCTTGCAATGGGAGAGGTGCTTTGTAATCGGTTCGATCTTGCGGTGCTCCCCATTGACAGAAGGGGACATGACACGTATTTGTAGCGTTGCCATTAAGGATAAAAAGATGGGATTTATTCATGCTTGAGTTTACATTGTCTACACCATGTCATCTTGATTAAGATGTTACTCCATTCTTTATGAACTTAATACTCTAGATGCATGCCGGATAGCGGTCGATGTGTGTAGTAATAGTAGTAGATGTAGGCAGGAATCGGTCTACTTATATTGGATGGCATGCCTATATACATGATCATTGCCTTGGATATCGTCATGATTATTCGCTTTTCTATCAATTGCCCAACAGTAATTTGTTTACCCAGTGTATGTTATTCTCAAGAGAGAAGCCTCTAGTGAAAACTATGGCCCCCGGGACTACTTTTATCATATATAAAATACTAAAAATACTTTGCTGCAATTTTACTTTATTTATTTTATTTTGTATTTTTGTTCTATGTATCTATCAAACACCATACAGTTTAATCTTGCATGTAATCCTTGAGGGATTGACAACCCCTTGTTCACGTTGGGTTGCAAGGATTTGTTGTTTGTTTGCAGGTGATGCTAATGAGGTGTTGCATAGTTATCCTACTAGATTGATAAACTTGGTTCTTAACTAAGGGAAATACTTATCCCTATTGTACTGCATCATCCTCTCCTATTCGACGAAATCCCAATGTAGTTCACAAGTAGCAGGAGACTCCAAAACTTGTGTGTCAAATAGGGCCAACACCATGTATATATAGGTTAGAGGGGGAGGAGGGGCTGCCACCAAGTAGGTAAAGCCCCTCCTTGGCGTGCCGGCCAGGGCGGAGGAATTGGACTCCTTCCCCACTAGGATCCCCCCCCCCCGCCCCATGAGTTGCCTTCCTCCTCTTGGCCTTTTAAAGCTCGTTGATATTTAATTTATAATAAAAGCCTTCTAATGATTACTAGACCCTTTTATATATAATTTAACATCATCTGGAACATTTTCCACGTATATATTAATTATCAGGAATACCAAGTATTGCCCGATAAACTTTGAAACCCTTCTGGTGACCCCGGAACGCTTCTGGTTCCTCTCGGAACTATTATGTATATTAATGAAACAATCCCACAAATAAATCCTAGATACTCTCATCCTACTAACACTCAACAGATCGTGCTTAACTAAAGCTTGTGACCCCGTAGATTTGGTAAATCATCATAAACAAGACCACTAGTTTCAAGAAAGGCAAGGGAAAGAAAGGGAACTTCAAGAAAAATGGCAAGCAATTTATTGCTCCTGTGAAGAAACCCAAGGCTGGACGCAAACCAGAGACTGAGTGCTTCTATTGCAAGGGGAATGGCCACTAGAAGAGGAACTGCCCCCAAGCACTTGGCAGATAAGAAGGTTGTCAACGTCAACAAATGTATATTTGATATACATGTTATTGATGTGTACATTACTAGTGCTCGTACTAGTGCCTGAGTATTTGATACTGGCTCGGTTGCTAATATTTGTAACTCAAAACAGGATCCGCGGAATAAACGAAGACTAGCTAGGACGAGCTAATGATGTGCATTGGAAATGGCTCCAAGGTTGATGTCATCGCCATCGGCACGCTCTCTGTACGTCTACCTTCAGGATTAGTTATAAACCTAAATAATTGTTATTTGGTGCCTGCATTGCGCATGAACATTATATCTGGATCGTGTTTATTGTGAAATAGTTATTCATTTAAGTTAGAGAATAATGGTTGTTCTATTTATATGAATAATATCTTCTATGTTCATGCACCGGGTGTGAATGGTTTGTTCTTGTTAAGTCTCGATCGTAGTGATACACATGTTCATAATATTGATGCCAAAAGATGCAAAGTTAATCATGATAGTACCACATACTCGTGTCACTACTACTTAGGTCATATTGGTGTAAAGCACAGGAACAAACTCCATGTTGATGGACTTTCTAAATCACTTGATTATGAATCATTTGAAACATGTGAACCAGGCATCATGGGCAAGATGACCAAAAATCCATTATCCGGTACAATGGAGTGGGAAAGTGACTTGTTGGAAATAATACATACTGATGTATGTGGTCCGACGAGTGTTGAAGCATGCCGTGGATATCATTATTTTCTTACCTTCACAGATGATTTGAGCATATATGTGTATATTTACTTAATGAAACACAAGTCTGAAACATTTGAGAAGTTCAAGGAGTTTTAGAGTGAAGTAGAGAATCATCATAGCAAGAAGATAAAATTTCTTCGATCAGATCATGGAGGTTAATACCTGAGTTACGAGTTTGGCGCACATTTAAGAGAATGTGGAATTGTTTCACAACTCACGCCACCCGGAACACCATAGCATAATGGTATTGCCCGAACATCATAACCGTACTCTATTGCATATGGTGCATTCAATGATGTCTCTTACTGATTTGCCACTATCGTCTTGGGGTTATGCATTAGAGACAGTTGCAGTCACTTTAAGCAGGGCACCGTCTAAATCCATTGAGATGATACCGTATGAATTATGGTTTGGCAAGAGACCTAAGCTATCGTTTCTTAAAGTTTGGGGGTCTGACGCTTATATCAAGAGGCTTCAGCCTGATAAGCTTGAACCCAAAGTGGAGAAGTGTTTCTTCATAGGATGCCTAAAGATACCATTGGGTATATGATACGTTCATTTTGCATCATGTTTTCTTACTATTATTTATAGTATTTTCAATCAATATAACACTTTGTGGCGCAATTCTAATGCATTTTCTCTAATAATATGCAAGGTTTACATGAAGAGGGAGGTTACCGGCAGCTGGAATTCCTAACATGAAAAAGCTACGTCAGAGATACCTATTCTTCACATCTCCAAATGATCTGAAATTTTACGAAGATTTATTTTTGGATATACGAAAATTATTGGAGAAAATAAGTACCAGAGGGGGCCATCCAAGTGCCCACTAGGCACTAGGGGGCGCCTACTCCCCTTGGTGCACCCTCATGGGCAGTGGGGCCCCTGGCCTGCCTCTGGTCCCCATATTATGGTATATAAGCCCATTTGCCATAGAAAAAATAAGGAGAGGACTTTTGGGACGGAGCGCAACCGTCTCGAGGTGGAACTTGGGCAGGAACACTTTTACTCTTCAGCGGAGCGATTCTGCCGGGGATACTTCCCTCCGGTAGGGGGAAATTGAAGCCTTCGTCATCACAAACAACCCTCTCGTCATGGGAGGTGCAATCTTCACCAACATCTTCAACAACACCATCTCATCTCAAACCCTAGTTTATCTCTTGTATTCAATCTTTGTATCAAAATATCATATTGGTACCTGTGGGTTGGTAGTAGTGTTGATTACATCTTGTAGTTGATGCTAGTTGGTTTATTTGGTGGAAGATCATATTTTCAAATCTATCATGTTATTTAATATCCCTCTAATCTTGAGCATGAATATGATTTGTGAGTAGTTTCTTTTTTTACTGAGGACATGGGAGAAGTCTTGTCATAAGTAATCATGTGAATTTGGTATTCGTTCGATATTTTGATGATATGTATGTTGCTGATTCCCTTAGTGGTGTTATGTTTGAACATCGACTACATGAAACTTCACCATCTTTGGGCCTAAGGCAATGCATTCTGGAGTAGCGATTAGATGATGGGTTGCTAGAGTGATAGAAGCTTAAACCCTTGTTTATGCGCTATTCCATCACTACAACAAATATGTCAACTTGCGACCATCACTATTGGTTTGTAAATGGTCACTATTTTTCATTTGCGACCTTTTTGTGACCAAAAACAGATGGTCAAAAGTTGGCCATCGTAAACTAAAATTAACGACCTTCTTTGTGATATGTAAAAGGTCGTTGGTTCTATGACCAAATTTTTGGTCACTGGCAGCCTCCCCGGGCCACGTAGGATCCAACGTGGCAAGATGATGTGGATAAGAATCAGCCTGGTCCAATTCGGTGTTTTACATGGGCTTGGGCCATTGATTCGTCCTTTTTTGCTTTCTGAGTTGCAGCCTTTTCACATTCTATATAATTTCAGTTTTTCTTTGTTTTTTTGTTACATTGAATTTTCAGATTATTGTAGTCAACTGGGTGCACATTGTCAGATTCTTCTAGGCACTAGGTCCCAAACATCAGGTTTTAATTTTTCACAACTTGTAACTCAACAATATACCAATCAGAGAACACATTTAAAATATATTTAAATAAGAGCCAAATCATCGATGTATCAATCAAGTTTATTACATTCCACCAATCACAATATAACTATACAATATTACACCAATCACGATATAGCACTTGATAGATAAAACGCTCAACAAGTACAGGCACATCTCCAACACCTTAGTGCCTTCAACCTGCAAAACATCACATCCAACCACATATTAACGATCAAATCAATTCACCCCTTGACAACAATAAAAAATTGTGCTCGTGTATGAACAAAAATAAAATAAACAATCTTTGAGGACACATGGAGCACATCCTACATGCACCAAGCATCAGGCATATGTTCAAGAAGATAATTAATTTAAGATGGAAACAAGTACAGTTAACAATCTAACATGTGTAGTAGCACCAGCAAAAGAGCAAGACATGGAAGAATTTACAAGAACAGCACCCTCGGAGTCCAATTACATGTACATGAGGTACTGCTGCTAGTGTATATAGAACCAATCAAGCCGCTACTGTATACAGAGCCACATAGGAGCAAACAACAGATCCACATAGGACCAAACAACAGATTAAGCACTGCTCCAAACCAACTTAGCAAATCCAGAGCAACCCCATATCACCAGAGCATCACAGGAGCACATATATAAAGCAAGTACACACGGGCAGCTACTAACATACCCTAGAACCACATGAATTTATCACCACATAGCTCTAGTAGGAGTTGATGCTTGGTTACAGCATCTAGCAGCAACTAGTAGAGCCCCACATCCAACGCAAATCATGGCCAAGGCCATGCAGGAGCTACATCAAAGAAGGAGAAACGGGGAGGAGCTCACCGGAGGGAGGTTGTAGCCGTAGCAGAGGCTCAGCCACACCACGGCTGTGGTGTGACCATCACCACATCCAGGAGAGGGTCTGGAAGCCACCAAAGCACCACTGTGGTGACCAGGGCAAGCGCCGAGTACAGTGGCGCCACCCCAGGGACATCACCGCACGGACATCACCGGCCTCGCCCTGTTTCAAGAAATGTTCAAAACAACTTTGTCAGACTCGATCAATTCTGAAGAAACCACCTTCGCCATCATACACATACATACATACAGGAAGCAAAAGAAGAAGAAACAGAGTAGGGACCTGGTCGATCAAGAGATAGTGTTCATATCATTAGGAAGAAACAGGCCATTGTATAGCTCACATAAATAGATCTGCTACTATGCACAACACAAGCACCCACTTACACTTGGTATATTTCTTTATCTAGGACACCCAGCAAGCTATTTTGTATTTGAGAAACTGAAAAATGCACGAACAGTTTTTCCAAAGGTAACTCAACTTCTGTGCACGCTTTTAGACAGGAAAACAAGGGCTTGTAGTATACACATTAATTAGAACAGGGTTGTAAGACACAAATATAAGCTAGAATTTACAAGTACACATTAATTTAAAATAGCATCACTAGCTCTGTTGTTGTCTTCAATTACACCATATGGAAAAATGCTTAGGTCATTATTTAACCTTTGTCATGAAAACGGTACATAGGAGGCTACAACTTTTCACTGAGGCATGATAGACAGCAACAAATGGACATTCTATATGAGAACAAAACAACAATCAAACAGATGTTACGAGGACATATATGTGACTGCTACAGATTAGTGAACTATCAAAAAAAGGGAAGAGCTACAGATATGCATCTGCCTGCCAAATACACAGGACTAGTGCAGCTAAAGGATGATGGACAATTTGCATCTGATGCTACCACTTAATTTTAGTGCATGACAAGACAAAAAGCATGGCATCAACAAAATCATCATCAGCATACTACCATCATAAATAGATGGACTAAATTGATGGATGCCCATCCATCCATGAGAGAAGACAGTACCTCTGGTTGATGTAGATAAAAGAAGAGCTAATGTTCCTATGACCAAACCATCCATCCATGCATCAAAGGAGACCAACCCATCCACCATGAGAGAATCACACAAGTCAGACAAGGGAATGGAAGGAAGAATGTGAAATCGCAGGAAGAGAGGGGGTACTGACCTTGATGGCGTTGACTGCTTGACCTTGAGTAGCACTTGAGCGGTCTGCGCGAGCTGGAGACGCCTCTCGACATGCGACGTACACGTATAGGTGACCGATCCAGTAGCGCGTAGTAGAGCACCTGCACCCTACATCCACACACATATGAATCATTCAACAAGCCCATCAACAAGAAAGGAGATCGAGATTTCAAAGTGGGGAGAAAGCAGCTAACCGTCCAAAGAAGGCGGACCAGTTATAGATGGAGATGTAGGCACGCTTGAGTGTGGACGCCATCGCTGCTGCCCGCGTGTGGATCGGGGTGTCAAGGAGGAAGCAATCCAAAGCAACAACTGAGAAAAATGAAAAGTATTAGCGGCCAGAAGCATGTAGGCAACAGTACTGGATAATATGTTGCTGCATATAAATACTAAATTACAACAACAGACATGCTTTGAAAACTACACTACGTATTAAAGCAGCATGATAAAAATGTTACTCCAACATATTCACAGAAGCACACACACTATATAGTCCTTCCACAATTGGATTAAGAATGTAGAGAGCAAGTACTACTTGCACAATTGCACAACCATGTCCAAATTCATGTAAGCAAGTAATTTTCTGAACCAAACAACAGGAACATGGTAACTCCAAAATGTTATACAAGTATCTCCATGCCTAAACATAGAAGAATGATATGGGGACGGGAATCAAACGACACCTGGTTTTCAGGTTCTGCACCGGCGGAATTCCTGGTGGTGATGTTGAGAACATTGGTGGGCATCCTCACGGTACCTCCACCCTCATGTTGTAGATCCATGCAGGGCTCCATCATCGCCTCCGTGGGTGCCTGTAGAGAGACAGAGATTCAGATAGAGAGATCAGGGCAGAGAGAGAGTGGGGAAAGAGAGAGATGGCCAGATCCGATGAACCCTACCCAGGAGTTGGAGGGAGATGAACCATCCTGAAGAGCTTGGCACCGTGCTCACGCAGCATATCAACAGGAGGCTGCAAGGTCGGAGACGGCAGGCTCCCAGGGCTAGCAGAGGGTAAGGACCTTGGCCCACGGAAGAGCAGGGCGTCGATGAGGACATCGCCGGCATGGAGGAAGCGCGCGGTGTGATCTTGGACTGGCCACAGCCATGGCAGTGCACCTACCGGTCGAGGCGGAGCAGGGAGATGGGGCGAGGGAGGCGGGGAGAGCAGCAGGGGCCGGAGGCCATGCGTGTGCGGGTAGCAGAGGGGTTCGTTGGTGTAGATGGGCGATGAAGGTGGAAAACAAAGGGGAGGAGGGCCGGAGGATGTCGGGGAAACTGATCCACGAGCACCTATGGGGCCGGCAGACCGAGCCCCTTTCGGTTCGGCGAGGGGCGGAGGTCGCACAAAGAGCAGATCGAGGCGAAGCACACGAGCAGTTTACCCAGCTTCGGAGCTCTCCGGAGAGATAATACTCCTACTGCTGCTTGTTTGATTGTATTGTGTTCTTGCCCCAGAGAGCTAAGTGTTTTTCTGGCTTCGAAATGATCCGAACCCCCTCTACGTTGCGCATGGGCCTCCTTTTATATGCTCAAGGGGTCACCGACAGGTGGCAATGCAGAGAAGGGTAAAAATGTAAAAAGAGTTGCAGTTGGTACAGCTACCTGCATAGTGTATCCTACCTAACCCTGACGGCAGGGGACAAAGGCATTGAATGCCCGTCTGCGTCGCCCAAACAGTGCAGAAAAGGACCGTCAGGGGCGCCACCGATCGCCATGATGGCGATCTTGTCAGCGTCGCGTGCCACCGCACACCGCTGGCTGCACAGCCGCCTGCCACGCGCGCCTGGAAAAGCCCCAGGGCGACACATTGGTGGATGTGCTGGAGCGCGGGTACAGGGTGGCTACCTGCCGCGGTAAGCGTCTTGCCGCGGTCGTCATCTTGTCGCGCCCGAAAGCTTGTCGCTCACCAGGCCTTGAGATGCCTTGGTTCGTTTTCCCGGCAAGCTCCTCTTGCCGGGGCCTTGTCGCCTTGCCGGGACGCGTGGCGCGTCGTGGCAAGTTCCTTGGGATGCCTTGGTTGGCCTTCCCGGCAAGCTCCTCTTGCCGGGGCCTTGTCTCCTTGGCTTGAATACTTTGTTCTTGAATGGCTCCAAAGGGACCACGGAAGACCTTGGCGGTCGCCCGGCAAGCCTTGCCGCGGGGTATTGCAACTGCCCGTGCACAAGTTCAGGATACTAGGGTACCCCTATTCTAGTACACCGACAGGAGCCCCCGGGCCTCGGCCACACACGATGCCGATCGTCGTTGGGCCAGGCCCAAAACAGGGCACGGGCACGCGTGGCTCGGGTAACGCCGAATCTTACTCCGTATCCACCGCGCCCTCCCCCAACGGCACGCGTTGAATGCGGCATCATGGGAGAGATCGTGGGTGGTTTCTTTATTCGGAAGGGCGAAACGTCCGCCCCCTCCCTCTTTATAAGCAGGGGAAACAGGGGCAGTTTCCCCACTTCGCCGGTTGTTACTCCTTCCTCGAAAATCTCCGCCACTCCCCCTTTCTTCTCAAAGCCGAAAGAGAGTAGCGCTCCGCCCCCCATTGCCACCAGCATCACCAACGCCGCCGATCTCCCCCACCACCTCCGTCATGGCTCCAAAAGCCGACAAGGGGAAGGGTGTGAAGTCGGCCGAGGCGCGGCGGCTCGCGGCGCTGCGGAAGGAGCGGGCCCTCTTCTCCCCTCAGCTCGGTGCGAAGGAGCTGAGGGAGTACTACTACCTCTTCTGGTCGACGGAGACGCGAGCGCATCTGCGCACGAGGGTACTCCTGGCCACCGCTTCGAGACTGGCTCCGAAAGGCTACCCTTTTTTCGCGCTGTTCTTCTACTGCGGGCTCTGCCCGCCTTTCTCTGAATTCTTTTGCGACATCATGAACACCTACGGGTTCCGCCTCCTTGACTTCACCCCCAACACCATTCTGACCATGGCAGTTTTCGCACATTTGTGCGAAAACTTTGTCGGAGTCCACCCAAACGTAGCCCTTTTCCGCCACTTCTTCATGCCTCGGGTTGAGAGAGGAGAGCCTCTTGCCGGCGGGATCGCTTGGATCTCGAGAGTCAGCAAGAAGGAAGCATATCTGGAGGGTGAGCTCCGCAGCAAGTGGGAGGAGTGGAGAGCAGAGTGGTGCTGGATCGTCGAGGAGAACCCGCAGCCATTTACTGCCCTGCGACAAGCCCCAATAGCGCGCGACAACGATTGGAGCAACGTGGCCTCGGAAGATGGCAGGCTGAAAATTGCCATCACTCGGATCCTTCGCCTTAGGCTTGCCGGGCTCACCGTAGGCGCTGTCGGCGCAGATTTTCTTCGCCGCCGCATCGCCCCCCTGCAGGAGAGGGGGAGACCGGCCTGGGAGTTCAAGAACTCGGCGGATATCATGAGGCTGCACCCGGGCCTCAACTTCAACTTCACCGTCTTGGAGCTGGATGCGATGCTCCTGGAGTTGCTCAAACGCGATCCTCAGCATCCATTCACGTTGCCGAGGGATGTTGTTCCGTTGTGCAACAATTCTTCGCTCGACCGAATCCGCGCAATGATGTCGTTGTGCGATTCGCACAGAATCACCCCAACTTGGCAAGAACCTGCGGATGACGTCGTGCGGGCGTTCTTCGACGACTTGGTAGAAGTGCCGGTCCGCGCTGACGAGCAGAAGAGCCTCACCCGTGACACCACTGATGATGAGATGCAGCGCATCGCCACCAGGCTGGAAGAGGTGGCGGCAGCAATGGCCGCGGGTGAGTTCGGGTTCACCGTGGAGGAGGCAGAAGCAGCAGAGGCGGCAAGCCTTACCGAGCGCGAGGAGTTTGCCGGCGAGGAAGATCTTGTCGGGCCTGAAGCTAAGCCGAGCGAGCCCGGCAAGGAAGAGCCTGTCGGGCCCGAGCCTTCAGACAGCTTGCCGCAGGCGGAGTCCCCGGCCCCGCCAAGGAGGCGTCTTCGCAAGGCCGTGGACGTAGCGGGGCGGCAGATGGGTCAACAGCCGCCGAGCCGCGCGACACGCTCTACCGCGGCAAGCACCGTTGCCGCGGGAGCGCCTCACGCCGCTGCGGCAACTGGAGCGGGGTCTTCCCGGTCCACCGCTGCTGCTCCTGCCAAGCGGGCAAGGGAGCCTACTCCTCCGCCTCGTCGCACCGGAGGCGAGCCGGACTTCGATCTTTCCGCGCTCAGCTCCGACGAGGAAGAAGAAGAGTAAGATTTCTTGATGTCCTCGTAGTTCTTCAATCTTGTTGCTTTCATCCTATATCTGACTTGCTTCGATCTGAATCCATTCCTTTTCAGGACGCTGGCCCAGAGAGCGGCGAAGAAAGCCAAGGCCTCGGTGATTGTCATCGAAGATGATCCCACTGTGTCAGCAGGGGGTGTGTCTGAGACCACCTTGATGGACCTGGCAACTACTCCCCAAAGTAGCCCCCAGCGCAGCCCCCAGCGTAAGCTTATAGTTTGCTTCCTGCCGTCAGGCGCGCATGGGTGCTCTTTTCTCTTACTGATATCTTGACTGTTGGATTTGTATAGGAGCAGAACAGCCCCACCAGGAATGCCCAGAAGCTGCTCCCGAAGTGCCATCTGCTTCGACTATACTGCCAAGGGAGGATTCCCCGGCAAGGGAGCGTTCCCCGGCAAGGGAGAACTCACTGGCAAGGGAGAATTCTCCGGCAAGGGGCAGTTCTCCGGCAAGGGACAGCGCCAGTGATCCTCCGGTGGTGGAGACCATGACTGCAGATCCCAGCACAGGTACCCCTTTTGCCTGAGAACTTCCCTTGAGTTCTTCTTCTTCTGATTTTCTTTTTGAATATTCGCTTGACTTCTCTCCCTTCTTCGGTCGTCAGATCCACCTGCCACGGAGCCAATGGAAACTGAGGCCGCCGGTGAGGAGAACGCGTGCGGCAACAATGACGACGCCGCCGCCACCGAAGGAGAGGCCGGCGCCGATGATCCCGCCGGCGAAGAGGCCGCCAAGGCTGCCGTCGCAGAAGCCGGCGAGGAATCTGGCGATCGCACTGACGGCCCCGAGGCCGCAGGAGCGTCAGGCGCTGCACCGACCGCCGACCCCTCCGCCGTTGCCGCAGCGCCGGGCTCCGAAGATCCCCAGCCCGGCGCCTACTTGAAGGCCGGCGATGGCGTCTTCATCAAGCTCACCTGGGCTTCGAGATCCAGGGCGCCGGTCGAAGGAGAAACCTTTGATGGAGAGGTGCTCGCTTCCGCCAGATTGACGCTGGTTGACGCGCGAAGCAGCAGCGATGAGCCTGAAGAGGAGCGGCTGCTGCGGAAGCTGACGTCGCTCTACCGCGCCCGACAAGCCAAGCCGGCCTCCCGAGAAGCGCTTGTCGCGAAGGCGGGATTCGACATTGAGAAGCGTGCGGAGGAGCTCCGAGGTCTCAGGCAGGAGGCTCTCAGGTCCCTAGCGGAGGAGCCGGAGCAACTTCTCAAGGAGCGGAAAGCTTTCCTCCTCGAGAAGGCTGAAGCCGAAGAGAAGCAACGGCTTGTCGCTGAAAGCCTATTTGCGCAGGAAGGAGAGTTGGCGCAGCGCAAGGTGAACCTTGACAGCCACGAGGAGGAGCTCGCCGCGCGGGAGCTAGCGATTGGCAGGGCTCTCAAGGAGGCAAAGGACGCTGCCGCAGCTGCCGAGGCCGCCAAGAAGGAGCTGGAGGCGAAAGTAGCGCAGCTGGAAGCCGATCTCAGGGTGAGCGGCGAGGAGCTTGCCGCGCTCAAGCGCGAGCGCGAGAAGGATGCTGCCGCTCATTGTGAGCTGCAGGGTCTTCTCATTGAGAGGGGCAAGGAGCTTAGCGCCGCCAAGGACTCCAACGCGGATCTTGAACTAAAGTTGGCCACTTTGACCCAGACGTTGGATGGCGCCAGGGAGCAGGAGGTGACGTTGAAGGAAAAGATCAAGGCCGACGAGGCGCTGCTGACGAACGCCGCTGCCGCCCATGATGCTTTCCGGGAGACTGTGGAGCACTGGACTGAGGGTCTTCTGGATGCCGTTGCAGCCATTGACGGGGAGCTGGCGCAACTGGGGATGGAGGATTTTGGATATCCTTCCAACGAGCATCTCCAACCCAGCGCCAAGCTCAGCCTATTCTTCAAAGGCGTGGCGATGGCTCTCCAGCAACTCCGGGAGAAGATCCCAAAGCAGCTGGCTGACGAGTCGTGCATGATTTGCGCGGGGGCTCTCCAGAAGGTGCTGGTGGCCTTCCGCAACCCAGGCCTCAACTTCACCAACGTCCTCAAGTCCTTGCCGCCGGATGCTGACGTGGAAGCGCTCAAGGCCCTTGTCGCACCCATCATGGACAAAGTGAGCGGTATCAAGAGGGTTGAGGGCGATCGCGTAGATTAGGCCGCCCTTCTCTTCTTCTTCTTTGTCGACGCTGGTTATGTCATGAGAACATTCTGTTAGAGCTGCGACAAGTTATCTTGTAATATAACTTTGTTTTGGGTAGAGATTTGCTATGTTATTTCCTTTACTTGATTCCTTGCTTTGTATGTTTCTGCCCTACGCTTTTAGGGAACTTGCCGGCTCAGGCACCTTTGCCGCGAGCGCTGAGTGCGGAACGTCAGCAGCCTGCTGGCGGCGCCGCCACCGACAAGAAACCTTGTCGCAACTAGTCGCAGCTCACTTAAATTGTTGAGCGGACTCAAAACAAAGTAAGGGCGCAACTAGCTACGAGTCTGTTCCTCCGCGCACAGGTTTTCCATACAAAGTACGGTCGTTCGAGGAAGATAACTTTAAAAATTAAAACTGATTGCTCAAACTTTGGCAACTTAGCTTTTCTGTCGCTTGCTTTCCGGTAAGCTTCCTCGGACGATGTTTGTCCCACACCATTATCTTCTCCTTCCCCCTGGGCAAACTTGTGTGCGAGGGAACCTTCTTTTTTTGAGAAAAATAAAGAAGAGAAAATAAAGATACAGTGCCTTATGGCTCGTTATTACTTACCGGGGTAGGTGCTGCACAAAGTGTCAGATAAAGCATGCAAATATAAAGTAAAAAGCATGAAATTGACAAGATGTGCGGAGCACATGAGCTTTACTTATGCACGGGGTCTGCGCCCGGCTTTGTACAAAGGATTACATGCAACATCGGCAAGACTTGTACAAAAGGTGGTTTCCGGAACAGGTTCCGGCAACCGCGCCCTACGGGTAAAACTTACGAAGATGCTCAATGTTCTAGGAGTTGCTCACCGGAATGCCATCTTCGGTCTCAAGGCAGACAGCGCCAGGCCTAGTGACTCATTTCACCCGGTAAGGGCCTTCCCACTTCGGCATCAACTTGTTGGAATTCTTGGCGGACTGAACGCGCCGAAGAACAAGGTTGCCTTCCTCGAAACTTCTGGCATTAGCTTTGGGGCTATGGTAGCGGCGCAAAGCTTGCTGGTATCGAGCAGCTCATACAACAGCCTGAAGACGGTCTTCCTCAAGGAGCAGCGCGTCATCTTGTCGCAGCTGCTCCTGCTCAAGCTCATCATAAGTGAGCACTCGAGGTGACCCGTATACGAGTTCCGTGGGGAGAACTGCCTCTGCTCCATAGACTAGAGCGAAAGGTGTCTGGACAGTGGCTCGATTTGGCGTCGTCCTGATCGACCAAAGAACCACCGGCAGCTCCTCGATCCAGTTCTTTCCGCACTTGTGCAGCCTGTCGAAAGTTCTGGTCTTGAGCCCGCGCAGCACTTCAGCATTTGCCCTCTCTGCTTGACCGTTGCTTCTCGGATGAGCAACAGAAGCGAAGCAGACCTTGGCGCCAAGATCTTGGACGTACTGCATGAAGGTGCGGCTCGTGAATTGCGTGCCGTTGTCGGTGATGATCCTGTTAGGGATCCCGAAACGGCAAACAATCGACCTGAAGAACTTGACTGCTGACTGTGTTGTCACCTTCCTCACTGGTTCCACTTCCGGCCACTTTGTGAACTTGTCGATTGCAACATACAAGTACTCAAAGCCCCCGACAGCTCGGGGAAAGGGGCCAAGGATGTCGAGCCCCCAGACCGAGAATGGCCAGGATAAAGGGATCGTCTGGAGAGCTTGAGCTGGCTGGTGTATCTGCTTGGAATGGAACTGGCACGCTTCACACTTGGTTACTTGTGCAGTTGCATCCTGGAGGGCTGTCGGCCAAAAGAAACCTTGCCGGAACGCTTTTCCGGCAAGTGCTCTCACGCCAATGTGGTGACCACATATGCCTCCATGTATCTCCGCCAACAGCTTTTGTCCGTCTTCCCGGTGAATACACTTCAATTTCACGCCGTTGAGTCTTCTTCTGTACAGTATGTTGTCGACAAACTGGTACATACTTGACTGTCGGGCTACTCTTTCCGCTTCTTCTTGCTCTTCGGGAAGTTCTCCTGTCTGAAGGAAACACACAATCTGCTGTGCCCATGCTGGAGCTTGTGGCTCGATAACAAGGACTAAAGGCACATCTGCTGCTGCGGGAACATCCGCTTCTACGGCAAGAACCTGTGGCTCGGCCGGAGCTTGATGTTCCCCGGCAAGCTTGCCGGAGCAAAACTTGTCGGGAGCGTCTGCTTCGACGGTACGAACCCTAGGGCTCGCCGGAGCAGACTGCTCCTCAGCATCCTTGGCGTTGATCTTGAGGGCTTTCTTGGCGGCGGCTTCGGGGAGCTCTGCCGGAAAGTAGTCTCCAGAAATCAACTTCCTCTTCTTGCTCTGTCCAGTTGATGGTGTTACAGACGGTTGAGTCAGCTTGAGCACAAAGATCCCTGGTTCCACAGGTAACTTAAGTGCGGCGCACTTTGACAGGCCGTCAGCAATGTCGTTCTGAACTCTTGGAACATGTTCCATCTGCATGTCGTCAAAGTGTTCTTCTAGCTTCCTCACTTCATCAACGTAAGCTTCCATCAATGGACTCTGATAATTCTTGTTCACTTGGCGGACGACAAGCTGTGAGTCTCCCCTGACAATGAGCTTCTTGATCCCAAGGTCTGCTGCGATCCTGAGACCGGCAAGCAAACCTTCATACTCTGCAGTATTGTTTGTTGCTTGCTCCTTGGGAAAGTGCATCTGGACTACGTACTTGAGGTGCTCTCCGGTGGGTGCGACAAGTAGCACGCCCGCACCGGCGCCTTGTAGTTAGAAGGCACCGTCAAAGTACATCAGCCACTCTTTACTTGCTTCCTTGACGGGGATGCTTGTCTCTGGAATTTCTTTATCTGGTGTCGGCGTCCACTCTGCTATGAACTCTGCCAATGCTCTGCTTTGGATAGTTGAAGTGCTTTCAAACTTGAGGCCAAAGCTTGACAGTTCCAGTGCCCACTCGACAATCCTGCTTGTTGCTTCTGGATTTTGCAGTATCCTCTTCAACGGAAAGCGAGTGACAATTGTGATCTCATGTGCTTGGAAGTAATGGCGCAGCTTTCTTGAGGCCATGAGAAGGCCGAAAAGCAATTTCTGCACACCAGAGTACCTTGACCGAGCCCCCTGCAGAAGGTAACTGACAAAGTAAACCGGGCGCTGCACCATTCTCTTCTGCATCTCCTCACGCGCCTGCGCAGATCCATCCTTGTCGGGACCATAGCTTGTCGGTGAAGTTCCTTGCTTGTCGCTGGATGCACTTGCCGTGGTTGCCGGCTCGTCATCCGTCTCCCTCTCCGCCACTAACGCAGCACTAACCACTTGATTGGTTGCCGCTATATATAGGAGTAACTTCTCTTGTGGCTTAGGTGCGACAAGTGTCGGAGTGGAGGACAGGTATCTCTTCAAGTCCTGCAGCGCAGCCTCCACTTCCGGCGTTCATTTCATTGGACCTGCCCTTTTCAAAATTTTGAAAAACGGCAGGGCGCGCTCAACAGACCTAGTGATAAACCTGCTGAGAGCAGCTACGCAACCGGCAAGTCTTCGTACATCCTTGACGCGCTTTGGTGCTTCAATCTGCTCGATGGCTTGATCTTGTCGGGATTGGCTTCAATCCCCCGCTGGGACACAAAGAACCCGAGAAGCTTGCCGGAGGGGACCCCAAACACACACTTCTCGGGGTTAAGCTTGAGGTTGATCTTGCGCAAATTCACGAAGGTTTCATCTAAATCTTGGATCAGAGTCGCTTTGTCCTTGCTCTTGACCACTATTTCATCCATGTAGGCTTCCACATTTCTGTGCATTTGCGGCTCAAAAGCGTGATGGACAACCCTTGCAAATGTTGAACCAGCATTCTTTAAACCGAAAGGCATCCGTACAAAACAGTATGTGCCACATGGGGTGATGAACGCGGTTTTCTCCTCATCCTCTTCTGCCATGAAGATCTGATTGTAGCCTGAGTATGCATCAATAAATGAAAGCAAGTCACATCCGGCTGTGGAGTCAACAATCTGGTCGATGCGCGGCAAGGGAAATGGGTCTTTGGGACAAGCTTTATTGACATCGGTAAAATCGATACAAAGCCTCCATTTCCCGTTGGCTTTGCGTACGACAACAGGATTGGCCAACCACGTTGGATGGAGCACTCCTCTGACAAGGCCTGCTGCTTCCAACTTCTTGATTTCTTCTGCAATGAATTCTTGGCGCTCCACCGCTTGTTTCCTGACTTTCTGCTTGACGGGCCGCGCATGAGGATAGACGGCAAGACGGTGCTCGATTACCTTCCTGGGAACACCGGGGATGTCAGACGGTTGCCACGCAAACACGTCGACATTCGCCCGCAGGAAAGTAACGAGCGCGCTTTCCTATTTAGGGTCAAGAGTGGCACTGATGGTGAAAGTAACACCAGTGCCGTCCTCCTTGGCGGACACCTTCTTAGTCTCTGGTGGAGCTGCCATTGCCTTCTTACACTTGCCGGTGGAGCTCGATGGTGCGTCCTCGACGGTAGCGCAGCACTCCGAAGAGGTGCGCTTGCCGGAGTGGGCATCAGAACTCTTGCCGGACTGGGTCTTCTTCTTCCCCCCGGGAGCTTCAGCGGCAAGTGACTTGCGATCTGTTGCGGCCGTTGCCTCCCGGTAGATTTTGTCAGCGCAGATAAGAGCATCCTTCTTGTCTCTAGGGACAGAGATGATACTTATCGGGCTTGGCATCTTCAGCACATTGTAGGCATAGTGAGAGGCTGCCATGAATTTGGCGAGTGCTGGGTGGCCAAGTATCCCATTGTAGGGCAATGGGAAGTCAGCAATGTCAAAAGTGACCCTCTCAGTCCTGAAGTTCAACTCGCTGCCAAATGTTACCGGCAACGTGATCTTTCCCTTCGGCTTGCTCCTCCCCGGATTGATTCCTTGGAATGTGCCGGTTTCTTCGAGCTCGTTATCAGGGATCTGGAGTTTCTGGAGTACCGCAGAGGAAATCAGGTTCAAGCCGGCCCCGCCGTCAACTAGCATCTTTGTGACCTTGAGGTTGCGGATAGTTGGTGAAACCAACATCGGCAAGCACCCGACCGCAGTTATGCGATCAGGGTGGTCCTCAATATCAAAGATGATAGGCGTGCTGGACCATTTACTTCCCGCACCCATTGCTTGAGCTGGCGGTGTGAAGTATGCAGAGAAGCACCGCCATCAACGCACAAGACCTCTGTGGCTTTCTGGAACTCCTGCTCATCGGCCTCGTCATCATCCATATCCTCTTCGTCGTCGTCATCTTCATCCTTGTCGCGGCCACGGGGAGGTCTGTCTCCTTGCCGCTGCTTGGCCTTGCCGCGGCGTCCCCCTCGGCCGGGACGTTTCTTGCCAGCTCCTCCAGCACCTTCCTGGCCCTTCTCCTTGTCGCGCCGCTCGTATTCAGCTTTCTGCTGCTCGACAAGCTGCTCGACTTTCTTGCAGCTCTGGAGATCATGGCCCTTGGTGCGGTGGATCTTGCAGTACTGCCTGTTGGCGCCGTCCTGCTTGTCGGCGACCGCCGCAGCTGTGGCAACCTCCTTGCCGGAGCCACCAGTTTCGGCTTTCTTGCCGGACTGCTCGACGACTAGGACCTCTTTGCCTTCCTTTTTCCTGTTGTTCCGCCGCCGGTTTTTCTTTGCCGGGGCAGTATCCTCGCTATCAGATCCTCCTGCTAATGTGTTCTCTCCGGGGAGTTTCCTCCCTTCCTCAGCACGCGCACACTTGTCGGCCAGGGCGTATATCTCACTGACGTCTCTGATTTTGCACATCGCCATCTCCTCCCGCATCCTGCGGTTTCGCACATTTTGATGGAACGCGCTGATCACCGCGGCAGGGTGGACATCTGGGATGTTATGCTGTACGCGGCTAAATCTCTGAATGTACTTGCGCAGGGGCTCTCCTTCCTTCTGGGCGAGCAGATGAAGGTCGCTTTCTTGGCCATGAGGCTTGTGGCCGCCTGTAAAGGCGCCGACAAACTGATGGCACAAATCAGCCCAGGAGGATATGGAGTTGTCCGGCAAGTGCATGAGCCAGGATCTGACATTGGGCTTGAGCACCAGCGGGAAGTAGTTGGCAAGGATCCTGTCGTCTCGCCCCCCAGCAGCTTGCACCGCAATGGTGTAGATGCTGAGGAACTCTGACGGATGCGACTTGCCGTCGTACTTCTCGGGTACATCTGGCTTGAAATTCTTCGTGCTGGGCCACTGGACTTGCCGCAGCTCACGAGTGAATGCAGGGCAACCTACCGCGTACGGCAAGTCGCCTGGTTCCCCTGGCGCATGCATGTCAACAGAGGGCCCAGCGCGCTTGTCGGATTGACGTCGCGCTTCTCTTCGGCGCTCGATGCGAGTACGAGCGTCTTCTTGCTGTCGTTCGTGAAGAACTTGGCGCTGATCGCGACGAGCTCGGGGATCTGATGATGCGGTGGCGTCACCGTCAAGGTGGATCTGACGAGTCGGCGATCTTGGCCTTCGGGGTGGAGAGTGCATGGTAGTCGCACCATCACCAGTTTTGTCGCCGTCGGCTCGCGCCTGGTAACCCTGCCGCGGCAACGATGTGCTCGGTTGCCGCGGAGTGTCACCGTTGGCGAAGCCGATGAGACTCTGAATGGTGTCCCTCCATTGGTCGATCTTGTCTTCCACAGGAGGGTAATCCAGGAGCAGTTGAGCTCGCTCCAAAGCTTCTGCTGGAGAGGTGGGCGGTAGTGGCGATCGGTGCAAGGAGCGGGATGTGCTCGCACTCCTAATTATGTTAGAAGGAGCAGTATCCCGTCCAGGCGACCGTGCCTCACTCGTGCCAGCATGTTGGCGTGCACGCTGATCTCGAGCATCCCGAGACCCACCAGCTCGATCTTGATCCAACAAACGTATGGTACTGCAAATACCATGGCGCTGTCGGTCCTGCGCCTCCTGAGATGGGCGCGGTACATGCACGGACGCCGAGGTCTGTGCCGCCTTCTCCTTGGATCTGGCAGCATCGTGGGTTTCCTCGTCGACGTCCGTTCTTCCGCCGACGTCTACCCCACCACCCGCTTGCTCCGGTGGCGGTGGGATCACCGCGGATGGAACAGCTGCCTCCGAAGCCTTCTTCTTCGGTGGCATGTCGATGAAGAAGATGAGGATCTAGCTCGCGTGAACGCCGGATCAGGTTCACACAATCTCGACGCCCCCTACCTGGCGCGCCAAAGATGTCGGGGAAACTGATCCACGAGCACCTATGGGGCCGGCGGACCGAGCCCCTTTCGGTTCGGCGGGGGGCGGAGGTCGCACGAAGAGCAGATCGAGGCGAAGCACACGAGCAGTTTACCCAGCTTCGGAGCTCTCCAGAGAGATAATACTCCTACTGCTGCTTGTTTGATTGTATTGTGTTCTTGCCCCAGAGAGCTAAGTGTTTTTCTGGCTTCGAAATGATCCGAACCCCCTCTACGTTGCGCATGGGCCTCCTTTTATATGCTCAAGGGGTCACCGACAGGTGGCAATGCAGAGAAGGGTAAAAATGTAAAAAGAGTTGCGGTTGGTACAGCTACCTGCATAGTGTATCCTACCTAACCCCGACGGCAGGGGACAAAGGCATTGAATGCCCGTCTGCGTCGCCCAAACAGTGCAGTAAAGGACTGTCAGGGGCGCCACCGATCGCCACGATGGCGATCTTGTCAGCGTCGCGTGCCACCGCACACCGCTGGCTGCACAGCCACCTGCCACGCGCGCCTGGAAAAGCCCCAGGGCGACACGTTGGTGGATGTGCTGGAGCGCGGGTACAGGGTGGCTACCTGCCGCGGTAAGCGTCTTGCCGCGGTCGTCGTCTCGTTGCGCCCGGAAGCTTGTCACTCACCAGGCCTTGAGATGCCTTGGTTGGTTTTCCCGGCAAGGTCCTCTTGCCGGGGCCTTGTCGCCTTGCCGGGACGCGTGGCGCGTCGTGGCAAGTTCCTTGGGATGCCTTGGTTGGCCTTCCCGGCAAGCTCCTCTTGCCGGGGCCTTGTCTCCTTGGCTTGAATACTTTGTTCTTGAATGGCTCCAAAGGGACCACGGAGGACCTTGGCGGTCGCCCGGCAAGCCTTGCCGCGGGGTGCTGCAACTGCCCGTGCACAAGTTCGGGATACTAGGGTACCCCTATTCTAGTACACCGACAGAGTCCATGCGTGTGCGTGCTTGGCTTGTTCGTCCCCGATGATGGAGAACTCGTGGTCGAGATCGAGATCAAGACAGGAGCTAGGGACTGGGGCAGTGGTGGATCTGGCTCGGGATGGGTGGCGAGGAGCAGCAAGCGGTGAGATGGAGGGACTGGAGTAGCAGCGGATCTAGCTTGGGATGGGTGGCGGCGGGGAGGAGAGAAGAAGATAGGTAATGTCAGGGTTTGGGAAATGCATTGCGGTGGGCCGACTAGACGAAAACCTGAAAATTAGTTTCGCCGAGCGCGCCCTTGCTTCTGATGTAATTGCCTCTGTTTTAGAATGGTCCCACAGGCCAGCCTTTGTTTTTAAGTGGGTTTGCTTAATTGTGTGCTGGCTATGAATGAAAAGTAAATAAAATACTAAATAAACCTCCAAAAATAATAGTAAATAGAAGAAAACAAGTAAAATAAAGTAAACTAAGTGTTTGACTTTGATACAGAGTTGCATCTTGCATTACCTAACAATTTTCATTTTAAAAAAAATCCACTTTACAAATGCCAAAAATGAGATTTTATGTGAAAAACATACCATTTTATTTTTTTGCAAAATGGCATAGTTTGTTCAAATGAACTCATATATTGCACATGGGTGCATAATGAAATGGCAAACCATGTTGTCAAAGACAGTTTTCATGCTATGGCAAACAATGTTATGGCCACATTCGTGGAATATTTTGTTCAAATGATATCATATTTTGCACAAGTTCGCATCTTGGAATGATAAACAATGTTGCCTAAGAAAGATTTTTTATTTTCTTTACTCCAAAATTTCATTTTCCATTTTTCGAGTGCCAAAATAAGTTTTTTTGTGAAGGAGCTATCATATATTTGTTTCAAAATTGGATCAACTCAATTGTCTAAAATACTAGGCCATATTTAATGTTGAATTGAACAAATGGTTGGGTGTCAAAAGCTTTGATCCACCTCTCATGAAAAGGACAAATTTCCGCTGATTCGGTAGGAAGCGGATCAAATTTGAACTGTAGCTGACTTATAGTTTCCTCTTTATTTTTTCAAAATATCATTTCTAGGTACATAAGAGTATATTTCACCAGAGAAATACCAAAAGTTTTCCAAGATTCAACCACTAGCTAGGAACGGCCATTCCCGCTATTTTGACCACATTTTGAAATGGACATGAAAATTTCAAAAAAAATTGGAAAACATTCGGATTGTGTCATTATATGTGACCTAGTTAGCAGGAAAAATAATAAACTTGTAATACGGCAATTATTTTAAAAAAGTGTTCTCAGAAACAAGCTATCATGTGTGAAGATTCATGGCTTTCAAGCCAAATGAACAATCTTATGGCCACATTCATGGCATAGTTTATTGAAATGATCTCATATTGTGCACAAGGGTGCCTATTGGAATGGCAAACAATATTGCCTAAGAAAATTTTCTTTTTCTTTGGACAAAAAATTCATTTTCCATTTTCCGAGTGCCCAAACTAAGTTTTTTTTGTGAAGGACCTACCATATAGTTGTTGCAAAATTCAACCAAATCATTTTAATAAAATATTAGGACATATTTAATGCGCAATTGACCAAATGGTTGGGTGTCAAAATCTTTGATCCACCTTCGGTGAAAAAGACAAATATTTGCCAATTCTGTAGAAAGCGAGTCAAATTTGAACTGCAGATGCCTCATAGTTTGCTCTTTATTTTTTGCAAAAATTATTTCTAGGTACATAAGTATCTATTTAATAAGAGAAACACCAAAAAAATTCTAAGATTCAACCACTACCTAGGAAAGATCATTCTCGCCGTTTTGACCGCATTTTCAAATGGGCATAAAAAATTCAGAAAAAATCAAAAGATTGGAAAACCTTCGTATTGTGTCATTACATGTGACCACGTTACCAGGAAACATAATAAACCTATAATGCGGCAATTCTTTTAAAAAAGTGTTCTAAAAAAGGAGCTATCATGTATGAAGATTTATGGCTTTCAAGCCAAATGATTAATCTTATGGCCACATTCATGCATATTTTGTTCAAATGATCTCATATTGTGCATAACGGTGCATCTTGGAATAGCAAAAAATATTGCCTAAGGGAGTTTCATTTTATTTGGACGAAAAATTCATTTTCCATTTTCTGAATGCCCAAAATGAGTTTTTTTGTGAAGGACCTACCATATATATCTTGCAAAATTGGACCAAATCAATTTTATAAAATATTAGGCCATGTTCAATGCACAATTTATGAAATGCTTGGGTGTTAAAAGTATTGATCCACCTCTCATGAAAAAGACAAATTTTCGCCGATTCAGTAGGAAGTTGGTCAAATTTGAACTGTAGTTGCCTCATAGTTTGCTATTTATATTTCCCAAAAATCATTTCTAGGTACAAAAGTATCTATTAATCAGAGAAACACCAAAAGTTTCCAAGATTCAACCACTAAGTAGGAACGGTCATGCACGCCATTTTGACCGCATTTTGAAACGGGCATGAAAAATTCAAAACAAATCAAAATTTTGAAAACCTTCGCATTGTGTCATTATATGTGGCCAAGTTCACAGGAAAAGTAATAAACTTGTAATACGGCAATTATTTTAAAAAAGTGTTCCCCGAAATGAGCTATCATGTGTGGAGATCTATGACTTTCAAGGCAAATGATCAATATTAATCCATATTATGGCCACATTCATGGCATAGTTTGTTCAAATGATCTCATATAGCGCACAAGGGTACATCTTGCAATGACGAACAATGTTTCCTAAGGGAGTTTTTATTTTCTTTGGACAAAAAAAATCAATTTTCCATTTTTTTAGTGCCCAAAATGAGGTTTATTGTGAAGAACCTACCATATATTTGTTGCAAAACTGGAACAAGTCAAATTTCCAAAATACTAGGTCATATTTAATATACAATTGACCAAATGGTTGGATGTAAAAAGTTTTTGATCCACCTCTCGTGAAAAAGAAAAATTTCCGCATATTCATTTTCCATTTTTCGAGTTCCCAAAATGAGTTTTTTGTGAAGAACCTAACAAATATTTGCTGTAAAAAAAACTTCTCCATTTTTCGAGAATATTAGACCACATTTTATGAACAAATTTTTGTACACTAGAAACATTTTTTATAGATATAAGACGGTTTTTAGTTACATCATTAACATTTTTAATAAATATTTTGATGTCTAATATTTTGAACACATGTCTACATTTTTTAAGACACATTGTACATATTGTTCATATATGTTTAACTTTTTTCAAATACATGATTAACATATTTTCATATATTCCCAACAAAAAACATCTTTTCATACATACGTTTTGATGTGTACTTTTCATACTGTACATTTTTGTATACATATAAAACATTGTTGATATTGGTTGGAAATATTTAAATACATGATTAACATTTTTAGAAAAACTTGTTTTGTTATCTACTTTTCCATATATATAGGACAGGGCAATTTTGTTACTAGTAACAGAATATTATTCTGTTACTCCCGCGCCCTATAGAGACGTCCCATCCCCATCTCACCTTCTGATGGCTCCCGCGCGGCTCGTCCTCCACCTTCTCCCCGCTCCCGGTGCCGGCGCTGGCCACCCCCCACCTCCTTCCTATTTCCCGACGCTGCCTCCCCCCGGTTCCCGGCGCCGCCCGCCCCCACCTCCCCCCGGCTCCTGGCGCCGCCCACCCCCACCTTCTCCCTAGATCCCGATGATGCCCCGCCCCTACCTTCTTCCTCGCTCCCGCCGCCTCCCGACTCCCCACCTCCCAGGATCCCCGCGATGCCCCGCCCCCACCTCCTCCCTCGCTCCCGGCGCCACCCGAGCCCCAACCTCCCTGGATCCCGGCGTCACTCCACCACCACCTCCTACATCCCACAGCAACGGCCGCCCATGCCGCATGTGCGCGCCTCCGTCCTCCTCCAGGCGCCGACAGCGCGCCTCGCCCTACGTCGCGTGCCACATGCGCACCTGCCCCAAACCGCTGGCTCGTCGGCTTTCCAGGCCGATGCTGGCTTGTTCTTCCTCTGGCCACCGCCATCTCGCCGGCCGTTCATCTTCGCCACTTACTGAAGGTCAGCTTTTTGAAATTGCCATCATGTGTACAACTACGGCAAAATGACCTCTCTCCCGTGCCGCTCTCCTCTCTCTCGCTGATATGCTTTTGTATCTGTACTCCAGCTTGTTCTATTCTACTTGTTTTTAGAGGAAAAGAGATGGTTCTTCACTGTCTTGCTCGTGTATGCCAATGATGTGACGCGGTTCAGCTGCTTGTGTGTTTGCACTAATGACAAATTCAGCCGTGTTTTCTTGTCTATGGTACTGAACTGACCATGTTACTGAACTTGTTCTCTCGCTAATTCTGTACTTGTGTTCTCACTAATTTTGTACTTGTGTTCACTCTTATGTATTACAGTGGCCATGGATGCACCCAGTGAAGGACAACGATGGGCAAAAAATGATAGTGCAGTCTCTTGCCTCCTCTTCATATTCCATACCAGAAAAACATCCTTCGCCCCTTTATTTTCTTCAGTAAGTTTTCATTAAAATACCTCAGAATAGTAAGTAGAAGTTTGACACAAGGACCTACATTAGTTAAACTGCAGAAAGAGAACAAGTCCATGAGATTATTATTAAGTTCAAGGTTACTACATGGTCCATTGTGACGCCCCCGGTTCAATCGTACACTAATCATGCACGCAAATGTGTACGATCAAGATCAGGGACTCACGGGAAGATATCACAACACAACTCTACAAATAAAATAAGTCATACAAGCATCATAATACAAGCCAGGGGCCTCGAGGGCTCGAATACAAGTGCTCGATCATAGACGAGTCAGCGGAAGCAACAATATCTGAGTACAGGCTTAAGTTAAACAAGTTTGCCTTAAGAAGGCTAGCACAAACTGGGATACAGATCGAAAGAGGCGCAGGCCTCCTGCCTGGGATCCTCCTAACTACTCCAGGTCGTCGTCAGCGGGCAGCACGTAGTAGTAGGCACCTCCGGTGTAGTAGGGGTCGTCGTCGACGGTGGCGTCTGGCTCCTGGACTCCAGCATCTGGTTGCGACAACCAGGTAGAAGGGAAAGGGGAAAAGAGGGAGAAAAGCAACCGTGAGTACTCATCCAAAGTACTCGCAAGCAAGGAGCTACACTACATATGCATGGGTATATGTGTAAGGAGGCCATATCAGTGGACTGAACTGCAGAATGCCAGAATAAGAGGGGGATAGCTAATCCTGTCGAAGACTACGCTTCTGGCAGCCTCCGTCTTGCAGCATGTATAAGAGAGTAGATTGAAGTCCTCCAAGTAGCATCTCCAAGTAGCATATCCAGGTAGCATCTCCAAGCGCATCTCCAGGCGCATCGCATAGCATAATCCTACCCGGTGATCCTCTCCTCGTCGCCCTGTAGAAAAGCGATCACCGGGTTGTCTGTGGAACTTGGAAGGGTGTGTTTTATTAAGTATCCGGTTCTAGTTGTCATAAGGTCAAGGTACAACTCCAAGTCGTCCTGTTACCGAAGATCACGGCTATTCGAATAGATTAACTTCCCTGCAGGGGTGCACCACATAGCCCAACACGCTCGATCCCATTTGGCCGGACACACTTTCCTGGGTCATGCCCGGCCTCGGAAGATCAACACATCGCAGCCCCACCTAGGCAAAACAGAGAGGCCAGCACGCCGGTCTAAACCTAAGCGCACAGGGGTCTGGGCCCATCGCCCATAGCACACCTGCACGTTGCGAGGGCGGCCGGAAGCAGAACTAGCCCCCTTAATACAAGAGCAGGCTTACGTTCCAATCCGGCGCGCGCCGCTCCGTCGCTGACGTCTGAAGTGCTTCGGCTGATACCACGACGTCGGGATACCCATAACTACTCCCACGTAGATGGTTAGTGCGTATAGGCTCGTAGCCAGACTCAGATCAAATACCAAGATCTCGTTAAGCGTGTTAAGTATCCGCGAACGCCGAACAGGGTCAGGCCCACCTGTCTCCTAGGTGGTCTCAACCTGCCCTGTCGCTCCGCCACAAAGTAACAGTCGGGGGCCGTCGGGAACTCAGGCCCACCTCTACCTGGATGGAGCCACCTGTCCTTTCAGCCCCCTCGTCAGAATCACTTGCGGGTACTCAATGAGCTGACCCGACTTTAGTCACCATCTGTATAGTATGTATGTAAGTATAGTATATACCCGTGATCACCTCCCAAGTGATCACGGCCCGATAGTATAGCAAGGCAGACTGACAAGAATGTAAGGCCAATGATGATAGACTAGCATCCTATACTAAGCATTTAGGATTGCAGGTAAGGTATCAACAGATGTAGCGACAATGTCAGGCTATGCATCAGAATAGGATTAACGAAAGCAGTAACATGCTACACTACTCTAATGCAAGCAGTATAGAGGAGAATAGGCGATATCTGGTGATCAAAGGGGGGGCTTGCCTGGTTGCTCTGGCAAGAGAGAGGGGTCGTCAACACCGTAGTCGAACTGGCCAGCAGCAGCGTCGGTCTCGTAGTCTACCGGAGAGAAGAGGGGGAAGAAACAATGAATACAAGGTAAACAGATGCATATCGATGCATGACATGTCAAGAAGCGATGCTAGGCGTGCCCTAACGTGGTACGAGGAGGTACTGGTTAAGGGGGAAACATCCGGGAAAGTATCCCCGGTGTTTAGGGTTTTCGGGCAGAGGAGCCGGAGGGGAAAAGTTGCAGGTTCGATAGGTTAGGGGTGTGTGGCTGACGAACGGACTGCGTATCCGGATTCGTCTCGTCGTTCTGAGCAACTTTCATGTTGAAAATATTTTAATCCGGATTACGGATTAAAAGATATGATTTTTAAAAGATTTTATTAATTTCAGGAATTTAATTAATTATTTAATTAATTTCGAAAATGCTTTTATGACATCAGCATGATGTCATGCTGACATCATCAGTCAACAGAGTTGACCTGGTCAACCTGACATGTGGGTCCCACTGTCATTGACTAAGATTAACTAAAACAGATTAATTAGTTTAATTAGTGATTAGGTTAATCTAATCAGGATTAATTAACTTAATTAAGTATTTAATTAATTAATTACTATTTTAATTATTTTAATTATTATTTATTTATTTAATATATATATATATATTTTTTATTATTATTATTATTTTTTATATTTTTTTTTACAAAACGTTCTGGGGCTGGGGCCCCCATGTCAGTGGCCCCAGGGGGCCTAACGGGCGCACGGGTAAGCGGCCGCTGGGCACTGGGTGCGGGCGCCCATCGAGGGCGAGGCCGTGGCCTCGGCTGGGCACGCCCGTGAGCAGGGGGGCCTCGGCCAGGGCCAGCGAGCGGCACCTGGGGCGGGGTGGAGGAGAGCCGGGGCGTGCGGTGGGGCGTGGGCACGCACCGGCGAGCCAGGGCGCAGCCGAGCGCGGATGTGCACACGCACAGCGGCGGCGAGTGGCGGTGCGGGAGCCGACGTGCAGCCAGTGGGGACGCGTGAGGCCGGACGGAGCGGGGGTGCGCGGCCAGGGCGCGACCCGGCCGCGGTGAGCGCGTGAGACAGAGGAGGGGAGGAGGAGTCGGGGGCGGGACGGCCCGGCGCGGCAGGGGAAAGGAGGCCCCGGCCGAACGGAGGAGGCGCGAGGGGAGGGGGGCACGCGGGCGCGGCCGTGCGGAACGAGGCCGGCACGGGCACGGCCGCCCGGGAATGGATCGGCGACGACTAGCGCGAGCGCGCGAGGGAGAGAGAGGGAGCGAGGCGGGGCTCACTGAGGCCGTAGGGGGAATGGCAGCGTGCTCGGGGGAGGTCGAGGTCGACCGGCGAGGAGGAGGGCGGGGAGGCGTCCGGCGGCGACGGGATCCGTCGAGGTGGGGGGGGGGGTCGGGGACGACCCCGCGGCGGCGAGGGGGGCCTTGCGCCCAGCGCGGCAGGTCGGGGAGGTGCGGACGGGGCGGCGGGGTCGTCGGCGTCGGGGGGGGGGGGCGACGGGATCGGGTAGCTCCCGATTCGGACGGCGCGGGGGAGGAGAAGGAGGGGATCGGGGGGGGGGGGGCGAGTGGGGAGTGGGTAGGTTAGGGTTTGGGGCGTGGGGGTTATGGGGGTGGCCGACTGGGCCTGGGGTCGGCCCAGTTGGGCCAGGGTCCAGGGGGGGTTTCTCTTTTTTTTTTGTAATGTTTTCTGTTTTCTCTTTATTTATTTTCTTTTCTGTTTTTATTTATTTATAAACACTTAGGCATTTTATAAAATTGTGAACCTTACACCATAATTATCTTTGTAATATTTGGCAACCACCGAACATTTTTGTTTTAATTTTTGAAAACTTTTATTGTTTTCTTTTATTTAAATTTTGAATTTGTTTCGGTTCCGAACTATCGAGAGTTTATCACAGTAACCGTGGCGACGTGGCATCATTAGCGGGGAATCACTGTAGCTTAATTATCCGGGCGTCACATCCATGTACGTATTTAATAGCAAGTCCATGAATTACTATATGAGAAGTACAAAAAATACTGCTGGTGAGAGTTCATTTAAATACCTTATAGTGTTTCTTTCAGTACACACTATATGATTTTATTTAGTTCAATGAATTCCAATAGAAAAAAATGTGGTTGTGTAATAACTCTTGAATTTGCGTTTCTTCTTGCACTTTGCTCTATGGAGCAAAAGTGGTACAGTGATGATTCAGCTTGGGTGGGCTCTCAAAGTTGGAGACATAATAACCAGTTATTTAGACCTTTCAGTCACACAATCACTTGTGGATATCCTCTTCTTTTCTTTACACCAATTATTTGTAAAAAGTTCAAATTATAAAAGCAGATAAGTCCAGGGTTCACCGGCGGAAGTTTGAGAAAAAAGAGATAAAAGAAAAGGACAATTCGGAAAATGCGCTAGTACTGGTTGCTACTATATGTTGTTGCATGAAGCCCCTACTGCTTGCATTGGTGCGCTGCTATTGTTTGTTGGTTCAGCAGGGTGATGCGAGTCTGTGAGAGAGATAGCAAAATGGAATGATCTTCTACATTGACTAAATCATGGCACACTCAGTTCAATTTCTTCATTTAGTCCAATTCAATTCCTAATTTTGTTTCAGTTCAAAGACTGTTATCTCTCTCAGTTTCTATGTTTAATTACAAAGTCCATGTACATTAACAGAAAATAAGTTCAAGTATATCAATAAATGGAAGCTTGGGTATATGGAATTTGATGCTTGTTGGGTGTATACAGGAGTATAAATGGATTTTCTTCTTGTTGAATGAAGTAGAACTTGTTGTTATGCTTCTGAACTTCTACCTCTTTCCCGCAGTTGGGTCAGAGAAGCTATCACATCTCTTTTTGAACCTTTTTTCTCTGGAATTTCTTTTCTGCTTGTGCGTCGGGTAAAATAGTACTAGAATGAGCTAGCCCCCCTGGTCAGTGGATTTCTTTCTTTCTGTGTGTTAGTTCCTAGCTAATACGGTTACACTGCATTTTGCCATTCTATGAGAGAAAGCAAAGAAATCAAAAAGCAATCAGAGTGAGAGGGTACTATCGAACTAATCATTGAGTTTTGTTCGTACTGATCAATATTTTTAATTCAAACCATTATTTTCTTTCTTGCACAAACATCAAATTGTCATGTACACTTTTTTTAGGAAGTAGCAATCATATAATCACAGACAGAAATTTTGAATGTGCAGCTGCTACTATGTGTATTGATTCCATTTTGTGGATGTCTCATTGCCTGCATCTAGTACTTCATCCTCAACCTGCTGGTATCGTTTGTCCTAGTAATCAGCATCGTCATCCTAGGCTTGAGCATTGGAGGAATTATTCCCCAGGGTGCCGCATCCGTACTCACTGTGACAATGTCTTTGTACTTACGAAACAAGTGCGTGGGAGAATAAAAAAACTATTTGGTGCTAACAAGAATAGAAACAAACACTAAAGAGCATGAAACAACCAAATTATCTCTCTCTCATATCAATTCTTTGTCCATTAGGGGGGCAGGGCTGTTGTTGGTCGCCTGGGTCAGTTTATGTGCAACCATTGGAGGAATTCAAAAAATCAGAAATCGTGCATTTCCATACAATTCTGTAGTTTTGCGTGTGTGCGGCTACAAATACGATCTATTTTTCCAATCTTACTAGTACTGATGCAATCACCTAAAATAAGTTGAAGAGAAATTCTGTAAGTTTGGTGCATGTGCTGCTACAAACTATTGTATGTCTTCTGAATAATGATGCATGGTATTCTTTGGTACATGTCTTTAGGGCGCGTATGGAAGGCCGAGAAGTTCTAATGCTAGTATACATCAAGTTCAGATAAGTTGCCGCGAACGGCGCCTGAGCAGCGGTCAAAATTAAACTCGGTTTAGTTTGTGCATGTGAGTTTATTATACATCAATTTGTGCATATGAGTTAATTGGTGGCCGCTGTGTGTGTGCAGGGTACCATAAGTATTAGACGGCAAGTGTATTGAGGCCAGCAGAAGACTCCCGATGAAGCATGCCATCATGTGTATGGGGTGAGCTGCTACAACACTAGTGCGGCTACTGTCGCAAATGAACTTGGCTGGTTGTAGCTGTTTGTACTAAACATGTGTGTGCCTGTGTTATCTTTGGTAGTCAAAGTTTTGTGGTGGGTTGCTACTGAACATTTGTTCTATTGCTTCTTAAGTGATGTATATTGAGAACTAGTGGAATTTGGATTGTAAATTTAAAAACACTTAATAGTTGTTCCGTGGACAAGAGACATAAACAAAGTTTCTTCCTATTTTTCTGCTTAGTTCGTATATGAATTGGCCCATTTGTTTACTGCGGCTACTCTATGTAATTAGCCCCTTTCTTGGGTGAATCTCCTACTACTTGATAGCTTTGGAATTGTAAAAACATAACAAGTTCACTATTTAAAATGTTGTAAGTTCAACACGACGTCCGAGATAAGTTTGGGAAAAAAAGCTCAAACAAAAACAAACCACACGGAAATTCAAATGGTCAAAGTTCAAGATGTAAAATGAGAGAAGTCCATAATATCGTTGAAAAACAATGTTGGGGTTAAAAAAGAAACACACAAAACTTTTTCTCTGTTCAATGATTAGAAGTCAATCTGACTTCATTTTGATCCATTCTCTCGTGATTATAGGCTGAACTCCAATACTTGCATCCGCCACCGCAACGCCGACGTGTTCCCTCAGTCCTCTCTCGAGAAATCCAACAGTACATGTTCTCGCCAGGTAAAACAAAGTAAAAAAATTGAAAATGTCATTAAAGACACTTGGAGGTACAAATGTAAAAAATAAATAACTTCTGATTCTCGCTAGATAGGAAGTTTCTGAGAAGAAAACATGAGTTTTTAAAAGAAGGAATGGTAAAAATGTAAGTCTGTTCAACTATATAAACCATAAAGGTACGATGGTGATGACATTGATAGTAAGGATAAGGATGAGAAAGAAAATTAAAAACTAAAACTAAAAGAACATCGAGTGATTATTTTTTTAGAAGTACAAACTCTCTAGTACCATAAGTACCATAAATTAAAAATTAAGAATAGCTTCAGTTCTGACTCAAGGGGACAAATTTGCAAAACAATCATAGCAGTAAAGGTTCGAAGGAAAAAGGAACTTAACAAATGGAAAAAACGACAGTGGATTTATAGTATGTTAATCACCGGTGTGCTCTTGTTTGTTAGTTCATGTGTGCTCTTGTTATAAGGTCGTGCGCCAACTTGTTATCAAATTTGTGTGTGTGTGAGTTGGTAAACCAAGTGTAGCTACTGCAGAAAAAAAGGCATGGGATGTGCTACCCTTAGTTGTCTCTCGACAAATCCAGCAGTGCAGGTTCTCTGGTGCACCAAGTATTGCCGGCGGCGATGCTTGCATCATGGCCCATTGAGGACATTCAATTTTCCTGGTTTTCACAGACAACACAGATTTTGGTTCAGCTACAGAAACCACGCAGGTTCAGTGATGATGATACCATAAGTTTGGACAAGAAAACAAATAAGAATTAAAACAGAAAATTTATAATTCTACAAGTTCAAGTGCTCATCCACACATGGTAATTCAAGTTGGTAAAAGTTTAAAATGGTAAAAAGTTCAAGTGGCAAAACAAGAGAAATCTAGAACATTCATTCCAAAAAAAATTGACTTAAAAAAAAGAAACACGCAAAAAAAATTGGCAAAGAAATAACATTCAGTTCAACAATAAAAACCATGCAAGTTCGGGGCTAGGATACATTCTTATTTGATTTAAGACATTACTTCTGGGATGGACCACATATTTATAAAGAAGGGGTGGATGGTATTATTAGACATTGTATGCCTGAAAATGAACAAAAAAGTCCTACGGAAGTGTCACTCCGGGGCATACGGAGGACACCATGCGGGAGACAGAACTGCACACAAGGTATTACAATCTGATTTTTATTGGCCTACTCTTTCAAGTATGCTCATAAGTTTGTCTTATCTTGTGATGGATGTCGAAGAATTGGTAATATTGGTAGACGTCAGGAAATGCCTAAGAATTATTCACTTGTTATTGAACCATTTGATGTTTGGGGATTTAATTATATGAGACATTTTCCTTCCTCTAATGGGTATACTCATTTTTGGTTGTTGTTGATTATCTTTATAAGTGGGTAGAAGCTATTCCAACTAGTAGTGTTGATCATAACACTTCCATTAAAATGCTTAAAGAAGTTATTTTCCCGAGGATTGGAGTCCCTAGATATTTAATGATAGATGGTGGCTCACATTTTATTCATGGTGATTTTTCGATAAATTGTTGCTAAATATGATGTCAACCATAGAATTTCATCCCCCTATCACCCTCAATATAGTGGTCAAGTTGAGTTGAGCAATAGATAAGTAAAGTTAATTTTGCAAAAAAAACTGTCAATAGGTCTCGAAAGAATTGGTCTAAGAAATTGGATGGTGCATTCTGGGCTTATAGAACTGCTTATGAAAATCCTATGGGTATGACTCCATATAAAATGGTTTATGGAAAAGCATGTCATTTGCCTCTTCAGTTAGAACATAAAGCATATTGGGCAATTGAAGAACTCAATTATGATTTCAAACTTGTCGGTGAAAAGAGGTTATGTGATATTAGCTCACTAGATGAATGGAGAACCCAAGCTTATGAAAATGCCAAATTGTTTAAATAAAAGGTTAAAAGATGATATGACAAAAGAATCCAAAAACGGGAATTCAAAGTGGGTGAGTATGTTCTATTGTATGTCGTTTTAGATTTTTTGAAGCAAAACATCTCTCTAAATGGGAAGGACCATATATCATTGAAGAAGTTTATCGTTCTAGAGCCATTAAGATCAATAGTGTTGAAGGCACAAATCCGAAGGTGGCCAATGGATAGAGAATTAAGCATTATATCTCAGGTACGCCTATTAATGTTGAAACTAACATTATTTAAACTATGACAATGGAGGAATCCATAAAAGAGACCTTCCAGAACACTCCAAAACCCTGGAAAGGAAGAGGTACGTGATAAGGTATGTAAACTGACTCAAAAAATTCCATAACAATATGTTCTGTCACTTTTGGCATATTAGAAACAATACAAAAATAAGAATCCCAGCAGGGGCCACCCAGGTGCCCACTAGGCACTAGGGTGCGCCTAATGTTGGGGATATAACTATTAGGCATGACCCGCCCAGGAGGGGCTGGGTCACACCTACGATGAAGCCCACCAAGACACTTGAAGATGACGGCTCACTTAAATGCCCAAGGCCCAGAGGCGATTTAAGGCATGTAGAGATAAACCGCCATGTATGCATAACTTGTATTGTAAGAAAGGAATAGAGAGAGACCGAGCCGGATGCTGCTTATGAACCGTCGGGACTCTGTGAGCCACTGGGCGTCAACCTCTGTATATAAAGGGACGACCCGGCGGCGGTTCAGGGCAAGAAACATCAGATCGAGAACTAGGTCAAGCGGATTCGCTCCCTGGTTATCGATTAATAAGCAATCCCACCAAAAACTGGATCATATGCTTTTACCTTCACCGCAAGGGGCCGAACCAGTATAAACCTTGTGTCCTTTGTCCTGTTTAACCCCTTTAAGCTTCCTAGTTGTGATGGCTCCACGACTAAGTCCTTACGCTAGGACATCTGACGTGACAATTCCATGACAGTTGGCGCCCACCGTGGGGCCAACGCACAGTGGATTTGAGTTCTTGAAGGGCAGCTTCGAAGGGCTCAATGGATATGTTATGGGCCGGATGACCAAGAGTCATCGCGGCAAGCTCTACATCGACGACGCAGGCTGGGGCCCCGACGCCGGCTGAATTGAGTACAGGTACCGGGTCCCCTTTGGCGGAATCCACGTCTTCATTGGAAGATCGGCGAGCCGGGCGCTGAGCCAGACATCTGCACCGACATCATCGAGACGGCTCAGCGTGCGAGACCCACCGGGCTCAACCCGCCATGAGGAGTGCCTTCGTGGGATGCATCCACGGAGGAGAATTTTCTGAGGGATCTATCTCTGGCAGTGAGACGGCCATCTACTCTGATGGAGACTCGTCCACAGGTGAGACACATTTGTTGTATCAACTACAAGACGACGTACTTGGGGCCTGTTCCGATGGCGGCAGTATTCCGGACCCCTTTGAGCCGCCGAGCAGAGTCGGAATCTTCATGGCAGGTACCCAACCCCCATTAACTTCATCAACTGTGGTGGCCTTGATCTCTGGGACAGCAGCAGCCGTGGCAGGAGGCCCTATGCGCTCGCCGACTCAGGTGTTGATGGATCTCACGGATAAGTTGATGACCCTATTAACCGCCGCGGTCAACCCGATGGATCAGGCTCAACATGATGCGGAGGTGGCACAATTGAAGCTTGATATAGCACAAGCTAAAGAAAACTTGGCGGCAGAAGACGTTAGGATGACCGCTTAGCTGGTGGCTCTAGATGCCCGAGCACATCAGATTCAGTCACAGGCTTTTCAGCTCACGATGGAGCAGAACGCGTCAAATGAGGTTATGAGGAGAAGGTACCAGAAGGCTCAATCTCGTCTGCCTCCAGTTTATGATCCTAGGAACCTTTTCCAGACACCCGGAGCGGGTCCCAGTAACCCGCCGGGACTAAACCAGGTCATAGTGCCCGAGACCAACATGTCGATTCAACCACCGATTATGGGACCCCACGTCTAAATACTGCTCCATCTCCTTATGCGCCGACACCGCCAGGTCATTATTCTAACCCGCTGGAGAACATGATTGCAGCGTCGGCACGACTGGCGGCTCTCACAGTTGTTGGCGATTCTCCAGCGGTGATTGAGACATGAAGGATCAGAGATCTTCTTCAGACAGCCTTAGCACAGCAGGTGGCATACTCTTACAGTAGAGACAAGATTCATTCAACCCCACGTCCAAGCTGGATCAAGAGTTATAGCAGGCATCTGGACTCGCCGGCCATTTCAAGCAATGCCCAGCGTCACGATTAGCCATGGAGGTACAACCCGGCTCAGGGCGGGGCTCCTAATGTGCATAATCAGGACAGAGTGCGTCAGCAAATTGAGCAGACGGCTCAATAGGCAGCGCAACTGGCGGCTCAATAGGTAGTAGAAATAGCAGCTCAGCAGGCGGCTTATCAGCCCCTGCCGGCTTGCGCGACATCATCAATGGAGGCAGGTGTGGTCACCAGGACCGGGGGTGTGCCTTGTTTGGTGCCGGCTCTACGTAATGAGCGGTTGCCCAAGGATTTTAAGGGGCCTCGTAAGGTGCCTAATTACGCGGCCGATTTGCAGCGTGTGGCGTGGATCGAGAGTTATGAGATGGCCATGGAATTACTGGAAGTTAATGATGCTGCAATGGCCAAGTACTTCACCATGATGCTGGATGGAACGGCTCGTAATTGGTTGAAGGCATTGCCACCTAATTCTGGTAATTCCTGGGCAGAGTAAAAGGAGAAGTTTATCCAGAACTTCAAAGATACATGTAAGCAGCCCATGGCGATTGTGGACTTGACTAGTTGCAGCCAACAGGAGGGTGAGTCCGCGACCCATTGGGTGCACTGGGTTAAGAAGATAATACATTCCTCTAATATGCTAGACGATGGTTCTGCAGTATTGATGTTACAGCAAAATTGCCATTTTGAGCCTCTCAAGATGAAGCTAGGGCGACACAAGCGTGATTGTTCTAACATGGGCCAGCTGATGGCGGCTCTCGTCAAGTATGCTGACTCTGATAGTACCAGGGATCCCGAGTCTGATGACGAAAAGGCAGGGAAGGTAAAAAAGAGCGGCAATGTTAAGGGTCCTCAGCCTAGCCCAGCAAATCAAGGCGGCAATAATAAACATAAGGCGGATGGTAGCTCAGAGTTTGTGGCTAACACCAATGCACAGGGCAACAATCAACGGCGTAAGGGGAGGTCACCTCGATCTGGCGGGTCAGGTCCTACTCTTGAGCAGTTGCTAAATGAACCTTGCCCGAAGCACGGCACTGAAGAAAAGCCGGCTACTCACCTGTGGAAGGATTGCACTATCATGAAGGCCTTCAAAAATTCCAACATATTCAATTGTAATCACGGGTCGGGTGGCGGTTCAGGAGGCGGCGACTTTCATGGCCCGAACAATGGATGTGGCAATTCTGGTTCCCTCTTCTAGGGCCACCAGAACAATGAAGACAATTTCAATCAGAGTGGTCAAGGCGGCTACAATCAACAGTCTGGCCAGGGGGGTCAGCAGTAGCAGCAGCAGTCTGGCTATCAGAGTAATCCAAAACAATTGAACAGTGGACAGTATCATGTTTTCACCACAAGTTTATGTACGCGGGATCAGAAGCTTCACAAGAGGGCAGTAAACGCCGTTGAACCGGCAGTTCCTCGATACTTGCGATGGTCTGAGCAGCCCATTACATGGAGTCGGGAGGATCACCCGCCCCGGGTTGACAATCCGGGTCACTTGGCTTAGGTGGTAGCACCTCAAGTTGGGGGTTACAAGTTCACTAAGGTACTCATGGATGGAGGCAGCAGCATCAATATCCTTTATTATGAGACCTTCCGTCGTATGGGGTTAACAGATAAAAATCTTAAGCAGTCCAATATTGTTTTTCACGGCGTAGTTTCTCGTAAGTCGGCATACCAAGTGGGAAAGATCGAGCTGGAAGTAGCCTTCGAAGATGAGTATGATTCTAGGGCCGAGAAATTAACTTTTGAGGTGGTCAAGATCAGGAGCCCGTATCATGCTCTGTTTGGGTGACCGGCTTACGCCAAGTTTATAGCACGGTCGTGTTATGTTTATCTGCAGCTGAAGATGTCGGGTCATAAGGGGACCATTACGGTCCATGGCAATCTAAAGGTGGCTCTGGAGTGCGAGGAAGGCGACACGGCTTATGCTGAGTCAGTTTGTGCTGCAGAAGAGTTAAAGTATTATAAGGACAATGTTGACCCGGCAGACATGAAATCTTTGAAAAAACCCACCACGGAGCGTGAACCGGAGATGAAGTTTAAGTCAGCGGAGGACACCAAGATGGTTGATTTTGTTCCTGGCGATTCATCTAAATAGTTCAACATCTGTGCCAATCTGGATCCCAAATAGGAAAGCATGCTCATCGAGTTCATCCTTGAGAATTGGGACATCTTCGCATGGAAACCTTCTGACATGCCGGGTGTACCGAGAGAACTTGTTGAGCACACTCTCAATATTGATCCTAAGTATAAGCCCGTCAAGCAGTTTCTTCGATGGTTTAATGAGGAGAAGCGCAAGGCCATTGGCGAGTAGGTGCCCCGGCTCTTGGCAGCCAGGTTCATCATTGAGGTATTTCATCCTGAATGGTTGGCTAACCCGGTGATAGTGCTCAAGAAGAACGGCACTTGGCGTATGTGTGTGGATTACATGGATTTGAACAAGGCTTGTCCAGCTGATCCCTTTGCTCTCCCGCGTATTGATCAAATCATTGATGCTACGGCGGGATGTGAGCGTCTGAATTTTTTGGATGCTTATTCTGGATATCATCAGATCAAGATGGCGGTTAAGGACCAGGAGAAGACAGCGTTTATTACTCCCTTTGGAGCCTTCTGTTATGTTTCTATGACTTTTGGGCTCAAGAGTGCCCAGGCGACTTATCAGCGTTGCATGCAGAATTGCCTTCATACTCAGATTGGCCGCAATGTGCATGCTTATGTAGATGATATTTTGGTGAAGTCTAGAGAAAAGCAAACACTGATAGATGCTCTCAAGGAGACCTTTGATAACCTCCGGGTCTACAATATGATGCTTAACCCGTCAAAGTGTGTCTTTGGTGTGCCAGAAGGCAAACTCTTGGGGTTTCTGGTTTCTAATAGAGGTATAAAGGCTAACTCAGAGAAGATTAAGGCTATCACCTCTTTGGCAAACCCAAGTGCATCAACTATGTTCAGCATTCGGTGGGTCATTGAGGGAGTCCTGGATAAGGGGGTATCCGGACAGCCGGACTATATACTTTGGCCAGACTGTTGGTCCATGAAGACACAGGATAGAAGACTTTGTCCTGTGTCCGGATGGGACTCTCCTTGGCAGGGAAAGCAAGTTTGCATTAGAAAAAAAAGACACATCCGTGACATTTTGGGCCGAACGAAAAAAAATTCTGTCATACATATGACACTTCTATTACGATAATTGTGACAAAACCCGGTATCATCATAGATGTGGTGGGCTCCTACTACGATGACAAAAAATCATGACAGAAAATGGGCTTTTCATCCTGGGCGGGCCAGATATGCAGCTGCATGACATTCTTTGGGCCGTCCATGATGGAAAAAACCGTGGTAGAAGCAAGGGCGAGGAAAATTTCGGGGATTTCCCGGTTATGGTGGGTGGTCGGGGGCCGAGCGATGTGCGTTTCTCTCGTACACGCACGCGCGTGTGTGCGAGGCATTGGCTCTAAATGAACCTGAGCGAGGCGTTGGGCTCTAACTGAACCCGAGCGATTGCACTGCAGGCTACGCGTTACTGAACCCGAGCAATTGATTCCTTCGCTACTGCTACTAACTGAAGCCGGTCGATGCTGCCTCTCTGGATGAACAGTGACCATTGTGGGGGGGTTTGGATGAACAGCGAGCCGTGGGAGTGAACAGGACCCGTGGCGTTGCCTCTGGATGAACAGGACACCGATCGATCGAGACGGTTGGGGCTGGATGCACAGGATCCCATGGAGGGATGGATGAATAGGACGACCCCGTGGAGCGCTGGATGAACAGGAGACGGTGGAGGGGTGCCCGTGGAGGGGTGGTTGAACAGTAGCCGGTGGAGTAGCGCACGGTGGAGGTTGGATGAACAGGAGCCCGTGGATGAACAGTCACAGGTGGAGGCTGGAGGAGGTCGACGGTGGATAAACAGTAGCCTGTGGAGGCTGGAGGAGGTCGACGGTGGAGATGAACAGTATCCCGTGGAGTCCCGTTTTGCGGTACGTCACACCCCTCCCGATGAACAGGACCCCCGTTTCGACCGTAGTGCTCCAGCACAAGTCCGTTTTGTCCGTTTTGCAGTACGCCACACCCCTCCCGATCAACAGGAACCCCGTTTCAACCGTAGGAGGTCCATTTTGTCCGTTTTGCGGTACGCCACACCCTTCCCGATCAACATGACCCCCATTTCGACCGTAGGAGGTCCGTTTCCTCCGTTTTGCGGTACGCCACACCCCTCCTGATCAACAGGACCCCCGTTTCGACCGTAGGAGCTTCGTTTCCTCCGTTTTGCGGTACGCTAGACCCCTCCTGATGAACATGATCCCGTTTCGAACGTGGTTGGTCGAACACAAGGCCGTTTCCTCCGTTCTGCGGTATGCCATGCCTCCTTTCCAAGCCCTCCCGATGAACACGACCACACATTCCGTTCCGACCCAGCCGGTTGGCTCCCCATGAACACGACGACGACGTTGTTTCTCCGTTCCGATCCAGCCAATGTACACGAGCCCTGGCCGTACGTATATATGTGCGAGTAGGCGTTCGAGACCCCGCCCGTATGTACACATACGTGGCCGTATTTTCTTTCTTGCACCTTGGCCACTGTACGTACTTGTACATGCTACGTGCGCGCCTCTACTATGACACGTGCGCGCCTCTACATCGACCAGTATATATGTACGTGCACGTTCGCGACCAGAATGACAATGCTACATACGCTTCGACCAGGTGGGTCCCGACTACCAGGCACTTCCTTGCGTGCGAAGATGTAGCTGGTGGGTCCCAGCAGTCAGGGAGGCGAATCGTTTTTTTTGCCCAGACGCACTTCCTTGCGTGCAAAGATGTAACTCGTGGGTCCCAGCAGTTAGGGGGGAAATGTTTTTTTTTCGCGAAATACGGTGGCCCGTCCGGTGGGTCCCCTCTATCTGGTGGAGGAATAATTAAATTCCACGTAATAAGGAGGCACTTCCTTGCTGCGGCCGTGGACCCAGCTGTCAGCCTCTCCATGTATAGTCCACGTCCGATGGAAGTCGTTCCTTGACCACGTTGACCACGCCGCGCCGAGAGCACCAGGGCGGTGGACGACGGCGAGGCCAAGGAAGGGGACAACGGGGAGCCGGGGAAGACGCGGCAGTGGAAGCCTGCGCGGAGAGGAGTACGAGGGTTCACTGGTTCGGATGTGGTGTGAGGCTGCCGTCGCCGCAGGGCCTGGCCAACGATGGGAATAGTAGGGGGCGGTGAGGCCTCCGCGGCAGCACATCCAACCATGGGAGGCAGGAGCATGCGGCACAACTGGCGTTGCTTTGGGCGGCTGGAGCAAGAAGACCAGAGGTTGAAGAAGCACTACGGCCGTTGGATGGACATCATACGGTCACTGGAGCTAGAATCGTTTATACTGACTAAGTTGACAAAACCCTCTGTCCCCGTCAACTTAGTAGGCCCACAAGTCAGCCTCCTACCAAGGCGGGTCCCAACTAGCAGGGGGTATTCATTTTTTTGTGCGTAATAAGGAGGCACTTCCGGTGCGTCCGAGCTGACAGCAGGGGAACGTTTTTTTCGCGAAATACGGTGGCCCGTCGGGTGGGTCCCAGCAGTCAGGGGCAAACATTTTTTTTCCAAAATACAGGTGGCCCGTCCGGTGGGTCCCTGCTGTCAGGTGGAGGAATAATAGTTTTTCGCGTAATAAGGAGGCACTTCCTAGCGGCTGACGTGGACCCAGCTGTCAGCCTCTCTACGTACAGTATTCTACCGATGGAATTCGGTCATTGACCACATTGACCATGCTGCACTGAGAGCGCCATGGTGGTGGACGATGACGATGCCTAGGAAGGGGACGATGCGGAGCCGGGGAAGACGCGGCAGTGGATGCCCATGCGGAGAGGAGTACGAGGGTCCACTGGTTCGGCTGCGCTGCCGTCGCCGCAGAATAACAGGGGGTGTGGGTGAGTGGAGTGGAGGGATGGCCTGGCCAGCGGTGGGAGTAGTATGGGGGCGGTGAGGCCTTCGCGGCAGCACAGCCGGCCATGGGAGGCAGGAGCAGGCGGCACGACCGGCGCTGCTTTGGGCGGCTGGAGCAAGAAGACCAGAGGTTGAAGAAGCACTACGGCCGTTGGATGGACATCGTACGGTCAGTCGAGCTAGAATCGTGCATATTGACTAAGCTGACAAAGCCCTTCGTCCCCGTCAACTTAGTAGGCCCACTATACTAGGTCCCAGCTAGCATGGGGAGTATTCATTTTTTTGTGCGTAATAAGGAGGCACTTCCTTGCGTGCAAAGATATAGCTGGTGGGTCCGAGCTGTCAGCGGCGGTAACATTTTTTCGCGAAATACAGAGGCCCTTTCGGTGGGTCCCAGATGTCAGGTGGAGGAATCATTATTTTGCGCGTAATAAGGAGGCATTTCCTTGTGTGCGACCGTGGACCCAGCTGTCAAATGCATGTCGATCATTGACCACGTTGACCACGCCACGCCGAGAGCACCAGGGCGGTGGACGACGGCGAGGCCTAGGAAGGGAACGACACGGAGGCAGGGAAGACTCGGCAGTTGTTTCCCATGCGGAGGGGAGTACGACTGTACGAGGGTTTACTGGTTCGTCTACCGTCGCGGGAGAATAACAACAGGTGTGAGACTGTGGGTGAGTAGAGGGATGGCTAGGCCAGTGATGGGAGTATGGTGGGGCGGTGAGGCCTGCGCGGCAGCACAGCCGACCGCGGGGAGGAGGGAGCACGCAGTCCCGCCGACGCTTGTTTGAGCAGCTGGAGCAGGAAGAGCAGAGATTGAAGAAGCACGACGGCTGTTGGATGGACATCCAACAGTATACATGCCATCTGTGGAAAGCCTCAAATCTGTGGAAAACATCTTACAGCCCATCTGCCATTATTTCAAATAATTTACAGCCCATTTGCTAATTCTTACGGGTTTTTTTGGAGCTCGTATTCTTTTTGTTAGCATTACATCCCATATTGTGGCCACGGTTAAAAAATTGTACGAAATTTTGCATACGTCGGTGCGGTCTAAACTGTTTTTAATCCCGAAATTTCGAGTCACATTCAGACTGATTTTAAAAATAAATGTATATCAATATAAAATCCAAATTGTCCACGCATAAAAAGCAATGCAATTTAAAATCTCGAAATGAAAAAAAGATATTTGAAACTAATTGCTGGTTTGATGTGATTTAAAAATGTACAGCTCATTTCTCATTACTGATAGGCCATTTCCTCAACCAGCCGAATGAAGCTCTCCTCATCTTGAAAGATTTGCAGCCCAACAGGCCTGATAAAGCGACTTACTTGACAAATCACAAAAAAACTGGGCTAGCCATTTTCTGAAAGAAAAAAACTACTGGGCTGGTCTGTGGTAAACATAAAAGAAAAGGCTGTCTAGACAGGACAGAGTGTCCCGTACAGCCCAGTTGACACCCTGCTTTTGTCTCAAAAACAAATTAGATAAATGCCATACCAATTATGGCGATTCATAAAAATGCCACTGCAATTTCAAAACTTTGAAAAATGCCACTGCAACTTTTGCAAACATTGAAAAACGCCACTGCAGTTTGCAAACTTTGAAAAACGCCACTCCAGACTTCGAAAAATGCCACTAGAAATGGCATGAAATGGCATTTTTCAAAGTTTGGAAATTGCAGTGGTATTTATCGGATACACCATTTTGAGTGGCATTTATCAAATTAACCCAAAACAAAAATAACTGGGCGAGCTGCTAGGTCCCTGGTGTCAGCCGCTCATTGTGCAATTCTCTCGTTTATTGACTACGTTGACAATGGCATGGGACCCAGATGTCAGAAATCCACTAGGAGGAGCCATTTTTTTATTGGCTTGAAATAAGGAGGCACTTGCTTGCGTACTGCCATGACCTTGGCGGGTCCCTGCTGTCATCCTCTCCATGTACAATCATCTCCTGATTGTGTACGCGTCAACTTGCTAGGCCCACAAGTCAGCCTCTAAACCCGTGGAGGACAAATACAATCCATTTAAAAAAATAACAGCCCATTCCATACGTTCAGACAGAAAGTTCAACATTCAGAGCAAAGTAACAGGTCTGATCCACATATAGAGTACTGAACCTCCACGTTGACAACCATCATAGCCAAGTTAACTAGCTACTCCCACTAATACTCTAGTAGCGTACAAGTACTAACTTACTCTTAGCTAACTAGACGATGCCGGCCGCCATCTGTGGTACACGCTAAACGCCGGCACCGGCGTCCTGCGCCTAGCCTCAAACTAGCAAGAGGTGCGATAGGGCGTGTTGCACGCTCGCATTGGCCCTTTCCATGCCGGCGTGGTCCACCGAAGCTTCGGCTTCCAAGCGGGAAACCCACTTGTCGAGCTGGTAGTAAAAATTAGCATCGCGAACGCGTGCGTGCACGACAGCCTCCAGGGCTATTTGTCGGGCGCCGCCCTCCACGTAGTCGGCCCAGTTGCGGGCGCTCTGCTCGCGACTTACAGCGTCGGTGCGCTACTATTCCATGTCCCGCTGGCGGCACAAATCGGCGATACACTGCTCCTCCGCCGAGCAGTAGCACTCCAACAACTCCTACTCCTCCTCCATGCGGTCGCACTCCAACAACTCCTCGATGTCCGCATTGCCATCTAAAGACAGATAGAATGCCTCCTCCCTCCGTCTGCCTTCCGGTGAAAAACCGAACACTAGTTCCGGCGGTGACCACCTCCGGCGTCGCCTACCGCGGACGGTCGGGGGCATGGCAGAAGTGGAGAGCGACGTAGGGCCGGTGGGGGCTTATGAGGATATGGCGAGTTGGGTCACGGTGGCACCGGAGAAGGCCGGGGAACAGTACTTATAGGGGGAAGGTAGCGCGACAGTCATCGGAATTCAATGCATAATGGCTTAGCGCGCCAGCTTGCAGTGGAAAACTAGAGAAACTAAAATTATGACTGTGTCGTCCCGTCCCGTCTGGGTCGCACGCCGGCATGGCAGTCAAACGAGTGCACTCGAATCATCTCCCTCCTTGTCAATAATGATTCCACGGATTTAAAAAGCCCGCAACAATTAAAGCGTATCTTTTTTCATATCAGTTAGCTGCCTTAATTACGGCCGGCTGCATGCAGGCACTCAGAATCGCTCGCAGGCAGTACGCAAAGCAGCATGCAATGAGTCGCAGTCGATGGCACGCATGCAGCCACTTAAATCGCTGGAATTAATTAGGCTTACACTTCTGCATGCCGTTAATTATTGCCATGCCTTGGTCTTGCTGCTTTGCTCATGGGACTAATAAACCCGGACAGAGGGAGTACCTTGGTTGGTGAGAGGTTTGAATTAAGCCCTGCAAACCGGAAAGGAGGTACTAGTATGTGTGTGATCCGCTATTTATTCGTGTAGGATCGAGTCAGTCGTTTCTTGAATTGAGCCCTACAAACCAGAAAGCAGGTAGTACGTGCGTGATCCACTATTTATCCGTGTAGGATCGATAGTGTAGCTTGTCAGTTTCTTCAGAGGTAGGCATTTTTATCCGTGCGGGATCGATAGTGTAGCTTGTGAGTTTCTTTAGAGGTAGGCATTTTTATTAAAAAAAACTGCCACTTCGCATCTTGCGTCGCAAATAAAACTGCCAGGAGCACATTTGTAGGCTAGCTAGTGATCAATCAGTAACTTGTAAACACTGAGCAAACAGAAATAAGTAATTGTTAATGCATCTCAATGATTCACAGATCATATACAAATATGTAGCTCCAAAAGCAAAGATCAGCCACTTTGGATCTTGCGTCGCAACTAAAACTAACTAGTACGATTCCCATACATAAGATCAACATGTTAATGCATCTCAATGATTCACAGATCATATACAAATATGTAGCTCCAAAAGCAAAGATCTAGAAAAAACATATGTTCTTCCTACTAACATGGATGCTTCTCTTGGCCAACATTCAGTACAGACTGGAAGACAAATTTGTTTGTGAAGTCTACAATTCCTCTTGCAAACGTAAGTGGTTTCACCAACAGCTGGAACCATGAGAATGAACCACACATGATGGAGGAACATCCACTACAATATGATTTGGTCTTCTCTCGATCACACCGCGAGACTATTTTCGGAATACAAACTTTAACTTAACCAAAATGATGCCCATTGTATAATCAGACCAAAGCAATGAAGCACCTAGTGTTGGCCAGTAAATAGTACAGTACTACTTTTCTGCAGTCCATGAAGTGACTATCCAATCTTTGTGTCTATTTTCAAATGGCACTGCATGCAGTGACCATACTATTCTCTTGTGCAGTTCAACCAAAATTGAGGACACTTTGTTTGTTTGCCAAATAGCAATGGGAAGACATCTCTGTCTGCACAAATATCAAGAAGCTAGTAAACATATACCACACCATGTATTTTCGGTTTAAACATGTCTCTTCCGCTTAGCATCTGTCATGTTCTGCACTGGACAATCTGATACAGTTATGTTTTGCCCTGGACAATTTCATACTGAATTGATTTGCTGGTTCAGAGTAGAAATATAGCGCCTATTCTTCATCAGACCAAGGATATCCATGTTCGCAGTGATGGAAGAGGTGAAATCGGTACAACCAAAATTGAGCATCCAATCATTGAATCTTGTCCTGCACCTCCAATGTAGGTCCACCCTGCCAATAAATTCACATGCAAACCACTAGTATTACTATCTAATGACAGTACAAAAAGAGTAGCAAGATAGTAGCAAACCATGTACCTTCGTAATGAACAGCTCATAGTGCCACCAACTGGATATAATGGTTTGGGAAAAACATGCTCCTAATGTTGAACCAGTTGGACTTTTTGTGCAGTTCCACTAAAATCGAGCATCCCTGTTTGCATAGATATTGAAAGTGCCATTACTATAAAAGTGGCACTAGTTGAAGCATAGACTCACAAATATAACCATTCCATTTTCTTAATGGGAAAAGGTAGCAAGACTGTTTCTAACCACCTGTTTGAAGGAATAAATAAAGCAACAGCGGCTGATGTCAGGAAGGCATACATAGTTTTTTTCTGAAAAACTGAGCCATTCCTGGCCTTTCCTCTTCTTTTAAGCAAAATTTGTGCAGTTCTACTAAAATAAAATGCCATCACCGCCTTGACAATTCAGTTACCCTGTACAAAAGGAAATGACTTAACATTACATCATGATGTCAGGTATGTAGTCGACAGGCATTAGAGACAAACATACAGACCTCCTCCGATAACATAATGAACATTAATTTTAACAAAGGTGTGACTAGCTTTACCGAGATAATTTGAGTGAACTCTACACCTTCTGTTCCTTAATATAAGACGTTTTCGCGGTTCATCTTAAAGTACCGAAACGTCTAGTATTTAGAAAAACAGGTAGTAGTTTTCTTGAGCACATATCTGGGAAAGCTTCCCACACTTTATTTATGTCCATACGCTAATGCAACACCATTTGAATACTACAAATATACATTAATCTAGTGGCTAGTGCAACAGTAGAGTAGTTAGTTTATTACAGGGTACAGTACAATGGTTTTACTGAACAGATTTCAATAAACTCTAGCACCGGAAGGTTTCTATAAGAATTAACAATACAAAATGTAAAGGTAACAAGTTTCATCATTGGTATACTAGCTGTGCATGAGCATTAAACCAAATACGAAAGTCTGAAGGTAACTAGCATTATTAACTAATGGCAGTATAAAACAATTGCAAACCATGTACATCCAAGGTAAATATCATTTCAAACTCGGGGGGGGGCCTTAAAAATTGCTATCCCAATCTTGATAATCGATCAAACATAAAAACTTGATCGAAGAATCAAGAGAACAGCCAGAGGAGGAAGTGACCACTCTTGACCTTTCCTCTTCTCTTCATAATTGTTTGTGAAGTTTAACCAAAATAAAATGACATCAGCGCCTTGGCATTTTGGTGACACTGTACAAAAAAATTAACTTATCTAATGAAAGTGAGGTATGTAATCTATAAGCATTAACAGTATAAAAATCTGAAGGTAGTAACAAGTTTCATCGTTGGTATACTGGTTGTGCAACAGCATTAGAAAGCCTTAGCTGAAAAATCTTTAATACATCCACAATCAACAGCTAACCTGAAGTAATCTAGTGGCATTAAATGGCATTGCTTAAATTTATCGGTGGCATTAGACTAAGGGTGGCATTAGTTAAATGTGGCTTCACTTTAGCAGTAGCATTGCTTGACTTGACTGTTGGTGTTATACTAACAGCAAAAAAAGTGGCAATAAGAGCATGGGAGGCCCATTCGGATAGTGGGCGCACTAGTATGATGTACCTCCACGGACGCAGAGTGGTGAGGGAGGTATGGTTGCCCAGAGCAACAAATATCCAGGCAGCATATGTGGATTACGTCCCATTTTTGTTCTCTTTAGCCACCTTTTTCCTATGTGAGGACGACAAACCGATCGACCTAGTCATTCTCTATTGCGTTGTCATGCCTTTCTACCCTTCTTCAACCAAGAGACACGAGACTCGTTCCTTAGCTACTGATTTCCCCTTTTCAACCTAGATGCGGGTTCGATGCCTACTTTCTTGGACAGTACAGTATCCCTTCCTTTCCTTATTCAACCCAAACATGGATTAGTCTGCATGAAGTAGGGTTTCCTTTAATAGTGCAAATTATGGTTTTCGTCTGCGTGGCCAGCAGAGCAGAGGATAGCAAATTGGGAAGATGGTAGAGTGGAAAAAGATCCACATGCAACGACGTGGCAGATAGGGCAATAGAACAAGGGTATGGTTCGAAAAGAGGTAGCATACCTGAGGGTCGGCGGGAAGTGGCTTTGCTCATGGTCGTCGTCCTCCGCACACACTACGGCAGCGAGCTTGGGGATGGAGGCCATCCCGTCCAGGCGCTAGGTCTGAGAGGATGGCCTTGTCTTCAGTGCGTGACCTCGCTCGCCGACGACAAGTGCATCAACACTGCACGTCCTTTTCTTCCCCGGCGGATCTGTGACCACCGGTGAGGGGGGAGAGAGGGGCCGTCTTTTTAGATCTGGAGAGAGAGTGGTAGTGTGAGAAACAAGTGGGCAACCCTTGGCAAGAAAGCGCTGAAGCTCCAGCCTATATATCTTTTTTATACTACTAGTACTGGAGGTGGAGTAGTGGTAGAGTAGTTTATATTTTCTCTGCGTACAGTACCAGTTAGTCATGCTTCAAAACTGAACGACACGCCATTAAAAAAATAAAGGTCGACACCTCGGGCCAACGTGGCCAGATCGCATTTTGCACGAGAAATTACACACCATGTTTCGTTGACATGTGGTCCCATTTCAACATATCAGTGAGACGGCGGTGAGTAGTAGGAGTATTTCTGAATGGACGTGTAGGCCGGGGCGCCTCTTCGTGAACCGTGGCAAACTGGCAACCATCCACCGACTCTTCGCCTTTCCCTCTCGATTTGGAATTGCTGTTGCACGCTCTTCCTCTCCCTCCTCCATTTTCCTTTAGCCCTTCACCCTTTCTTCTGCCATTGTTCGATCGTCTTCTCCATGGAGGGAACTTGCCGGAAATGACCCCATTATTCTTGCCCCGGTCTGAAAGATGAAGTAGTGGAGCAACTCATTGATCGGTGCGACGTCATCACCTCGGGTAGCATGGCAGGTTTGTTCAAGCCCATTCTCGACTCAACTAATAACATCATTACAAGGAACCCAAGAGTCAAGGAGTGGTTTGATCTCCCCTATCTTCTTCGCCGTGACCCTGATGACTGGCGCCGGCACGACGGAGGCCTCGCCCTATGCAAGTTGATGCCGCTTGATAATGATATGTATGATGTTAAGATGCCATCGCTTGAGGGCAAGGCTTGCGCAGGCGCAAATGGAGATTGGGTTGTTTACATTGGGTCCAACTGCGAGTGGGAACTTGTGAATGTGTACACTCATGACCGGGTTCCACTTCCAAAAATCTCAGCAGACTGCCCAGAGGTTGACCACACCGGTATTGTACGCATGTTCAAATACGATCATGGTGACTGTCTTCTATGGAAGATAGCAATTTGTCGAGTTCCCAACTGCTCTTGGAATTACAACAACTATGAAGTTGTTGCTATCTTTGACAAGCTTGTTGCCGTCCTTGGTGGTTTGACTCGATGGATATTGCTCAAAAATCAGTTTTTGTGCACGGATGAGTACTGTGATTCAATTCAATATGAGGGCCTTGTGTTTGCTGCCACCACTCGTGGCACTGTTTTTGCATGGAATCCTCATAGTTTCGGTATGTTTGCCTTCCACCGTAATTATAATTGTTTCATCCACATGCATGCGGGTTAGCAAGTTTCCCTTTACTAATTAACCTTCTTCTTGTGTTTCCAAGGTCATGTGAACATTCCACCACCCATACTTGAAAAATTTGATAACCAAGGGGGAGATGACGATGGTGATGATCACGAGCATGAGGACCAGCAGCGCCCATATACTTTGTGGCGCCTGGCAACTAATTCTGATGGATCACCTCTTCTTGTGTGTATACAGCCCACTGATGATGTTACTGCTAAGGAAGCAGGTGTAGTCTCCCATGGTCGCACTCTCCGGACGTATTCCAACACTCGTTGCATGGTATTCGGGATGGATACTAGTGTGCTAGCGCCAACTCCTTCTCCCTGGTACAGAATTGATAGTCTTGGAGAAAACTCGCTCTTCCTTGGACAAAACTATCCAATGATGGTAAAAGGCGATCCAACTGTTGTTGACACAACGTTACTACCATTTATGAGAAGCAACTGTGTCTATACCTCGGACATTTGGGTGGTTCCCTACCCTGGTACTGATATAGTAGGCCGCTTCAGCCTGGATGATCAGTCCTGCGTTGGTCTCCAGATCGACAATGGATGGCCCATCCCAGAGAATCACTTGTGGTTCAAAGAAAGTGTTTCCAACGCCGAGGAATGGTTGAGTTAAAGTTCATTTCATTGCTTGTTATTTTTTGTGTGGTGAAAACTTTAGTATTTATAATGTATCCTTGTTGTCGATGTGGGTTGATGACCTATTGTATGTAATAAAATGATATGCCTATGATAAACTTACTAAATTTATGAATGGCTTTCGAGTCGCTTCTCTGAGTGAGTGGTGCGACGAGGCAAAAAAATATTTTTGGAATACATAATTGTGTGTGCATTGCAACAGGTTATCGGATGAGGCCAATCAACAATAGTAGTACTAGTACACTATTTGTAATAGCTTCACATGCTTCGCGCGTCGGGCGGGTGTTTCTACTGTAGCCATATGTTAATGTGTTCGATGTACGTAACTAGCACCTCGAATCCTCGATACTAGTACAATATAGTAGGAGTAAGTAGTAGGAGTAGTAGGGTGGCATGGGCCAGAACAAGCATTCACGCCCAGGAGTACGGCACACGTCACCACCACGACATCCATCAGACACCATATTATTTCTTGGAGTCCGTGCTAGAGCAATCTCTTCAACCTCGTTGTTTCTCTAACTTAAGCCATCGCGCGACGGGCGAGGGGGTTTGCCGATAGTCGGTTTCCTTAAATGCGGTCCCACTTGTAAGGACAACTCCAACGCACGACCCCATACGGACCCCCATTTTGCACGAACTCCAATGATAATTTTGACTAGAAAAGCAAGACCAAAGAAAACAAGAACCACAAGAATACATTTTACTACTCCTGTAAGTTGGATTAGTGCCTTCTCGATGCATTCATTGTTGATCTGCGGAGGCTCGATCTTGTGTGCTTATTTCTTCTTCGAGTGTAAAGAAGTAGACGTTGCTTCCTCGCATCTAGTCTCATGTCTAGCCTCTATTCTAGTAGGAGTATCAATAAGTGCACTAATCTCATCTCTAGCCTCTGTGCTAGCTAAAAGTGATAGAACATCTATGAAATTGCGCTCGATCAATATATGGATGTACTCTTCTTCCCAATACAAAAACTTGCATCCATTCTACTCCCTCCGTTGCACAATACATGCCTTCTATTTGTCAAAATATATATGTATCTAGATATGTTTTAGTATATAGGTACATCCATTTTTGGACAAATGGAAGACAAGTATTTTGGAACGGAGGAGTACACAATAAATTTTCTAAGTTAGCACAACTAGTCTAATCAGAGAGCATAACCGAAGATTTGGTCGGGTTCTTTCTCCTTTTGCCGACACGTGGGACATCCAGCATCCAGGTCGTGTCATGAAAGAAAATAGAGTGGTAGTTGAAGCCACGAGATGTGCATCTTGGGTTAAACTGTAAATAGAATCTTACTACTCTTGAGTAACTCCAAAAGCGGCCACCAAAGATTTTTATTAGATTTGTTTTTCATCACCAGCACGTCGAGGTGAAAGATGTGCAGGTTTAGTGGGTTCGCTTGCATTTTCACTAACATGTGGGACCGCATGTGAGCAAACAGACGATGGGCTCCGCGCATCCGCTCGCTGGCTGAGAAGAGAGATAGAGGAGGACTGAGCACGGACTGCATGAAATTTGTTCTACGTACCTTGATATAGCCATGATATAGTGGGGTGGCATGGGCCATAATTAGCATTCACGTCTAGCAGTATGGCACACGCCACCCACACGAGTCCCATCCGACACCAATTTTCTTGGAGTCCGTGCTACAACCATCTCTTCTCCCTCCTGTTTTCTCAGCCATCGCGCGGTGGGCGAGGTGGGGGTTTGTCGATAGTCGGCTTGTTCAACTGTGGTCCCACTTGTAAGTGAGAATGCAACACCGCACGCATTCCCGTTTGAGCGGCATGCCGGACCAACCGTGTGGGGGTGCGACGCGAACACGGCAGGCTTTTCCTTTTGAACTCGTAACTTATAAAATTTGGTTCTGCTCCATGGCGCGACCGATAGATAGAAAATAACGATTTTGCCTAGAGTAATGAGAAGTTAGGTTCTGGCACCATTCATGCATGGAGTACGTACGAAAATTATGAAGTTGATGTGAAAGGTAAGATAATTACTGTAGTATCATATACTACTACATGGATTTGACGGAAAGATAAAAATACATACGGATCCATCAACGACATCCTCACGCCCTAGTGCACCGGGTCACCAACCGATGTGTGAGGAGCAGCGGCGTTGGCGGCGAGCTCAATGTGCTTCTGAACAGTGCCGTCCAAGGTTGCCCTGCGGTCCAAGAAGGCCAGCATCCTATCGTCCTCCTCTTGCATGTAGTAGTCCTTGTGGACGATTTGCGCATAGACGTGGGTGATTATGTCGATGGTGTCTTGCTGCGCCAGGCGCTGCGCGGTGAGCGCGACCTCGAGCTGGACATTCTCCGGCGCGACGGCGGGCAGTCGCAGGGCCACTAGTGCATCGAAGAGGTTTTCACCATAGTGGCCGTTGAGGGTGGCGGGCATCGCAAAGCCTGGGAGCATCAGCTAGAGGCTTACGTCAAAGTCGTCCGCGAGCTTCTTGACGATGGTGAACTTGTCAAGGAAACCGACGAGGACCTCGTCGAACAAGGAGACGAAGCTATCGTCCAAGCGGCCCCTCACCCTGGCGGCCTCAAGAAATACTACCTGGAGACGGTCCTCGGTGCCGGGCCGCACGCCGGCTTCGTGGACCATCTGGCACAGCCTCCACGGGTCTAGCTTAGCTTCTAGTCAACTGATCTTGCGATTCGAGTGATCACTCTTGCCCTTGGTTAGCGTGCGTAGGTGTGTAGGATTTCGTAGTACTCCTCGGCCCTCTACTGCACCTGCCTTTGGCTGTAAGATAGGTGGGCCAGCCACCCCCTGGGCCCACGTGTCATTCACCAAAAGGCAGTTGCTGTAAGTCAATGAAGTTGCGTCCCCCTCGTGTCGGTGCAGTATAGTTAGTCATCTCACCGGACCTCTAGTTGGGGCCAAACGAGAGAAGTTTGATGTTTACTGGTTTATTGGTCCCCTTTGCATTTTGCGCCAAGTTTTGACCTTTGATTTAACTAATAAAATGTTAATGCATGTAAGCAAAAATGTTGTGTAAGTCACCTTACGAAAACCAAATAATCCCAAAACACTTAGGCACAGTGCATTAACTCCCTCCTTGTTTCTTATTTCATGACATATCAACCAATGAGAGATGTGGGTAGTGCATGCTTTCAATGACTTGAGACTACCAAACATGACATGTAGTGTTTAGTTCATTGCATCTAATCCTATTAGTACTCTAGTTAGCAAAAAAATATTAAGTTCTCTCGCCGATAGGAATAAAACACCATGTATTTATTTACAGAGGGAGTAGTACATTTTTTGTGACATGCATTACTAGATATTGCTAGTCAAATACTAAAATCCAGATGGACATGGTAGTACTCCTAAATCCAAACGGTGGTGCTACTAGTACTAGTAGTAGTACTACCAATGTAGTAGTAGGAGTACTAGCACTGTACTACCCGTTGGTCAAATTATTACGTGCTGCTCCTCACAGTGAAGTGACAAGACCCTGCGTCGGAGATGACACCTGAGTATAGGCGTCGTGTTTGGCATACCATAGTCAGCCTCACCGTTTGTAGTCAGTATCATCATGGCTGTAGAGCTAGCCTGCTTACAACTAGCCCTGTTCGACATAAATTCCCGTGCGTAGATGCCCGTGCATTGCATGGAACACCAAGATTAGGGGTGGACGGCTCCGGCAGCGGCCATCGCGCCAGATTTTTCCACGGCCTTCTAGATGTGGTGGGGAAGAGATAAGGCTGATTGTGAGAGACAAGGAGTTGTCGGTAAATAGGGAACAAGTGCGGGCATCTTTTTGCAAAAATGGAGAAGCTTGGTTTGTATGCGTCAGATCTAGATCCGACAGCTATTGGTGAAAGATGGGAGGCACAACATCATCACCAACTCAGGACCTGTTTGATTCGCAGGATTTTGAAAACGCAGGAACAGGACACGGCAATATTACAAGTTTCAAACTGATATTACAAATGTTAGGAGTAATGCTGCACCTACGAAGAGGGAATTACTAGGAAGTTTACGTCAGAACTTTCATTACTTTAGGTGGATGCAGCATTATCGTACAAACTAAAATCAACCGCCCTGACAAGTCACTGATGGGCAAATAAGTTTTCGAGTCTCTGGCCACTTGATGTTTCAAAAACAAATTCAGCTTCTGCGGAGACTTTGTCATTTAGGCTTAGACGCTTGCAGTGATCAGCACGCCATTCATTGTTGCGCCAAAGAACGCCAAACTTCATTACCTTGAGCACACTTGCCTCTAGCACAAAGAACCTGGCCAATTTAATCTCAGATGTGCTGCCTCGGTAGTCGATCAAATCAATTTCTCTAAGATGGAGATCAGGGCATTCGATGAGATTGTTATAGTGAAGCACATTTTTCACTTTCTGGTCTTTTCTTATCTGCAAAAGAAGAGAACATATTAGAGCAGCTAGCTGCGTAAGATTGCCGTGTCATCAAGAGGTACCAATATCATTCGCTCATACGATAGGGTTGGCTGGCTAGTGATATTTTTACACTCTCCCTCTCTCTCTCTCTTCCTGTTTCCTCTCATTTAACTAGGAGCACGTGAAGAGCTTGGGCATTTGTTGCCTTCCACTATGTGGCCGATGCCATATTTCGCAAAAGTATGCCACATAATACGCATCAATGTCAAATCAAAAGATTTTGGCACCGCTCTCGTGATGTGAGAGAGTTTGCACCGCTGTGCACACAGACCCACATGTATAAACAAATCAATCAAACCAACTACACCAGCCTCTCACTCTCCCAAACAAGTGTTTTTTATTTCCTCAGTCCTCTCTCTCTCCCACGCAGTGTTTTTTCACTGCGTGAGTTAATTTGGCACCGGAGCAAAGTAGGTGAGGAATGGAGGGGCATCGATGCCAAATGGAGGGGCACCAGGTGAGCAATGGAGGGGCATCGATGCCAAATGCATCACAAGTCAATTTGGCAAATGTTTTGGCCTACATAGCCCACTTTTGTACTCCCTCCATACCAAAATTCTTGTCTTAAATCTGTCTAAATATGGATGTATCTAGTTACATTTTAGTGTTAGATGCATCCGTATCTAAACAAATGTAAGACAAGAATTTTGGGACAGAGGGAAAACTACCTCGTATTTAGTATAAAATTTTGACCATAGATTTACCTAAGAAAATGCCAATGCATGTCACTAAAAATTACACCACTTGAAATTATGTTCAAATACGAATCCAATGATATAGTTCTTAGTGACATGCATTAACATTTTGTTAGTTAAATCTATGGTCAAATTTTGATACTACAAAATTCGAAGAGTAAACCAGGATGGAGGTAGTACTTGCTCTTAGGGTAACCATAGAGTTACTGGAGTAGTCTAAGTTACTTTCCACTATGACTAGCCTAGGCTACTATAGTAGTACAACATAAAAACGATGCAGGTGATCACGTGAGAAAAATACTAAAAACATTTGTTTCGGTGCACTGTGTAGATGCAGTTTTGAACACTACACTTATCATCGTAATTTGGGAAAATTACGAAAAAAAATTGTGCTACGTTGTGATTACCGTTTACTTATAGGAAAGAAGTTTCACCTCGATGAGTAGCTTCTCCGTGCACGGAAAGCATGTAAGGAATCCAACAACTTGATCCAGATTGGGGCCGATAGATTTTAGTGCTAAGATCTTCACTGTGCGCATGGACTGGGTCAAGCTTGTGGGAATCATTTTCTGGAAGACAGTCATAAATACATCAAGAAGAAATTTTAAAATGTGAATTTCAAGAGGACTGAGAAGAATATGAGTGATGTACCTAAATGATTATGGATCCAATACAGAGTTCGGACAATTTGGCAGACGAGTACACCAACACTGTCAATTTCAGCACGTCAATGACCCTGATTTTTGTTGGACCTTCTAGATCCGATACAAGCAATCTCTCAAGGAAAGGCGCATTCTCAATGACCATAACATGGAACAGCTGGAGTGATCTCTTCCCAATTGATGTCTTGTTGCGGGGCAAGCAAGACACATAAATCCATTGGAGATTCGTCGAGGCGATGTGGAGGCTAATGAACCTGTGGATCTGCTCAAGACGAAGGTACTCAAGCGCAGTACAGCTGTAGAGCAGGTGCTCCATAGCCTTCTTCGAGATGACAACGTCGAAGAGGTCGAGCTGCTTGAGTTGAGGGAGCAGAATGGCGGGCGCGACATTAATCTGGGGAAGATAGCAGGAGCTGAAACTGGTGCGGTGCAGCATTGGCGTGAGGCAGAGCGTGGACGGTGGCAGAGAGCAACATCGTCCAGCTTCAAAGCTGAGCTCCTCAAGCTGATCTAGGGAGGGGGATAAGAACCACTCGTCTAACTTGGGTTGGACCTTGCAGTTGGTACTGAACATGCGGATGTCAAGGCGTCTGGCTGGCCCAAGGTGCGATGAAAGGATCTTGGAGACTGCGGCCATGCGTTTGCAATCCCCGTTACAGAGGCAGCTGTCGATGGTGAGGTTGAGGGGGACACAGCGCCAGAGGGGGCGCCACCGCTGGGAGAGCAGGGCGGTTCGTACGGCAGATTTGGTGGGGGAGGAGGCCGATGATGACGAGCAGCATGTCATCAGGGAGGCTGCTGATGAAGTCCAGGCTCGCCGGATGCGGTTTTGGCTCGAGCGCCCTACGCTTGTTGGCTGCCTCACCGTCCATCCCAATCGGTGGAGACACTGATGTACACGTGTGCTGGTGTGTGTTGTGTGCTGGGTGTGCGCGAGTGCGTCCTTCTGTGCATGCCGCTGTGCAGTGGTGAATTGTGCGCGAGTGCGTGCTTCGCGCGCAAGAAGTTTGTCCTCAATGCGCCCTCAATTTACTAGCGTGCGGGGTGCTACCCCGAGTGGTTTCAACTTTGTTTACTTCACCGTGTGTCAGATGGGCCTCTAGTTTACTTATTTTCACCCACTGCCACATGGGCCAGCACACGAAGATACAGAATACGAGCTGACAAGGTAGCACGTGGATTGGTTGACCGGTCAACTAAACAATATATGGAGCTATATGCTGACACAGTGAGCGTATAATCCGTCGGTATAGAGAGTTCGAGTGAGAGGGGAGGCCCGTGAGAGATAGCAGAGAGAGAGAGAGAGAAAGAGCTACTCCCTCCGTTCGATAATGTAGTTCCAACATTTTTTTTAAGTCAAACTTTTGAAACTTTGACCAAGTTTATAAAGAAATTACTTATATCTACAATACCAAAGATAAATGATACTATGAAGTAAGTACATGTTGTGATGAATCTAATGATCGTTCCAGATGTAAATGTTTTTCTTCACATATACCTGGTCAAACATTTCTGAGGTTTGACTTTTCAAAACATCCATATTCTTATGGATGTGACAGAGTCCCTAACTAGAGAGAGAGAGAGAGAGAGAGAGAGAGAGAGAAAAGTGTGTGTGCGTGTGTGAAAGAGACATGGACAACACACGATAAAAGTAGAGAAAAAGCGTCTGTGTCTTATGCAAACATATCACACATGCATCTTCGACAACGGAGGCAAGGTGAGGAGATAGTGTGTGGTTGTTTGGAACCGAGAGAGCAAGACCCCTAGCACGTGGCCAAGAGGGGTCTGACAAACAAGGGAGAGAGGGCGAGAGAGACGTTACGGAGAAAATGCAGACATGGGGAGGAGAGAGTGTATGTTTGTCATAGAGAGATCCCCTCGAGATCGTGATGGGACTACATGGGTGGGAGATCGAGTGATAAGGTGTGTGCACGATAGAAGATGCCCCAAGAGATATCGAGATAGACGTATGGATGGAAGGAGACAATACGTGTGTTCCTGATGGCTAGTAAGATATAGTCATACTTAGGAGGGGGGAGTGCTTGTGCCTATGATGGAGTGAGGGATTATGGTACTTAGGGGGGTGCATGTCACATGGAGAGAGAACAAGGGCGGAGAGTGTTGGATGGGTCTATATGTATAGTGCGAGCGAGACATGTGTATGTGTGAACTAGGGAGATATAATGCCAGTTTGGCTTGCGTCCTAAGCATCTTTTGCCTGGCCTGGGGTTGTGGCTGGATTTCATGCATGCTTGTGCGGCCACGAGGCTAACAGCAACATGGATGGATATTAGCATTAAATAATTGATGCATGGATTGATTGATGGGACGTTGATGCTTTGCCTGGCCCAGGCATGAACCAAACGCTTTAGCACCACACAAGCCTGGCCAGGCATAAATATTTTACATCTCATGTCCACACCAAGCAGTACCGGCCATCAATGCATGAGGGTCAGGTCCAAACTGACCAATAAAGTCTGAGAGAGATTGAGGAGCCCCGATAAGGCTGAGTGGTGCATCAGATAGCTGAGAGGGGGAAAGAGATATTCCATCCACTCGATAATGCAGTGCATGTAAATTTTTTAGAAGTCAAACTTTGGAAACTTTGATCAGGTTTACGCAAATGTTATTTATATCTACAATACCAAAGATGCATCATACAAAACTACATCTCATGGTGAATCTAATGGTATATGTTTGCCGTACTAGATGTAATTATTTTTCTCCATGTACATGGTCAAACTTTGTGATGTTTGACTTTTCAATAAATCTATATGCTATGGACCGAGGAGAGTGCCTCAGTCGAGACAGATCAAGTGTGTGTGAAGGAGAATGAGTAAGTGTGCAAAAAGAGTATGTGTGTCTGAAAGAGAAAGTGACAACAAACGATAAATTAGAGAGAGAGTGTTTTTTTTGTTTCTTATGCGAACATATCACGCATGCATCTCCGAGATGGAAAAGTGAGGCGAGGAGATACACGAAGATAGCTAGTGTGTGATTGTTTGCAACGGAGAGAGACACCCCTGTAGCACATGTCCAATAAAGGTTTGGCCAACAAGGAAAAAGGTCAGGAGGGACACATGGATGGCATGGACGCATGGGGATGGAGAGAGGGTGTGTTTGTGATAGAGAGATCCCCTCGAGATCGTGAGGGGACTATATGGGTGGGAGATCGAGGGAGTGCGTGCGCGATAGAAAGATGCGCCGAGAGAAATCGAGATAGACCATGCACATGTTTGTGATGGAGACTAAGATTAGCTAGTCATATACATATAGGGGGCGACTGCGTGTGCCTACAATTGAGTGAGAGACCATCATACTTGGCTAGCTGGGCATGAGATTGTGTGTGTGTGCGTGTAAGATGGAGAGAGAACGAGGGAGAGAGATAGAGTTTTAGATGGGCCTATCGAGTGCATGTGTATGTGTGACCCAGGTGGATGGAGAGTTTAAGAGAGGGGGGAAGAGCTTCGAGATGACATAGTGGTGCGTGAGAGAGTTACGGGCAAAGGGCCAAGGAATTTGTGTGCGTACGATGAGTGCACCCAAGATATCTAGCTTCGACTAGCTAGAGTATTATATATAGTGTGCGAGAGAGACCTACAGAT